>NC_090743.1:85071676-85194159 GCF_036898095.1 Palaemon carinicauda | reverse complement strand
AATCTTTTAAAAGTCTTGTCCCATACATCATGGGAGGCAGACCGCAATACAATTTTAAAATTATACAAGGCCTTGATATTTTTCAATATTAAACTTACCCGATAATCATGTAGCTGTCAACTCCGTTGCCCGACAGAATTCTATGGAGGGATACGCCAGCTATCACAATACTAGAAGGGGGTGTATTTACCAGCGCCACCTGTGGCCAGGTACTCAAGTACTTCTTGTTGACACCTCCTCAATTATTCCTCTGTCGTGCTTCCGGCAAGACGTTCTGGGATACGCTTATGTTCTTGGAGTATTTTCACGACTTTGGTGAAGTATTTCTCTTTGATTTCGGCTGTCGCTTTACTGGAAACTTCTATATTAGCTTAGTTAGCTTTTGGAATTAATTTGATTAATTTTGGTGACGAGAGAGTATGAACTCTCGTTCACTTTTCAATGGCCGACCCTTCCCTTAGACGGAAGTGTTGGTGTCTAAGAGAGTATAGACTCTCTTTCTTAATTTTGCTTAACAAAAGTTATAGATTTATTTTATATCTCTCCGCCTCTTATAGGCCTCTTCGATTAACTTCCTTTTATTATAAACTCATTAAAATTAATTTTTATATTTGTTTATATTCGACCTTCCTAATAGTAGGCGGTCTTTTACCGAAGTTAATAAACTTTGAGCCCGTCATTTCGGTTTTACCTGTTAACATATTATGCTATTCCCGCCACAGAGTTTGAAAGATTTTCTTTGACAGTCTCGTACTGTTTTCAAAGCTGAACTAACGTTTTGTTTTGTCTCTGCAGTTGTTGACGTTCAGAACGTTCAACTTGCACTCTATCGTTACGATAGAGAAAGAATGTTCACGGTTTCACGTTGCAGTAAGAGTAACCGTGTCTAGCGTTTTGTTTATTCTTTCTTAACTTAATGGTTTTGATCCTAATAAAGGAACTTTTCAGTTTTTTTTTCCTTTAACAATAATATGTTTTAACGATATATATGATTATGCTCTTCTCTCAGGTTCTAAGTCAAGAGAGAGAGAGAGAGAGAGAGAGAGAGATAGAGACGGAGGGAGAAAGAGGATAAACGTTTCATTCAAGCCTGCCAGGCGTACGAGTAACGTCGTTATCGTTTTTTGCTCTTCTCCCTAGTCTCTTTAGGGGAAGAAACTAAACGTTTCTAGAGTGATCTAGTGTTTAGTCTCTTTCCAACCACTGAATTATCTTTCATTAGATTTTTCTGTTACATTGTAATTCTGTTTTCGCAATTACTAACTTTGAGAAAGGATAGAATTGCGTATTTCAGGTACAAACCACTTAAAGTTTCGAGTTCAGTGAAATAAGTGCAAACAGAAATCAAAGTGATAAGTGATTAGTGCGTGAGGGTACTTTTGTGCGCGCCAGTCGTCCTCCCAGTCCGGGACCTCTTGCAAGCTCCCAAGCCCAGGGGAGAAGCAATGTCGAAGGGCATAAGGGTTCAGCAGGCCTTGATCGGCGCACAGAAGTATTCTCGGTGGTTGTGGGCGTGTCTTACCGAGACCGTCACTCCCACCCGCAGACGATTGAGCCCTTATTTTGCTCGTCTGCAGAAGAGATTAGGGGAGAAAATAAAAGCAGAGTAACGCTGGTCTCAGGTCTCAAGACTTCTTAAACGTTAAGTCCAGACCTATGCCAGACGTACGAAGTTAAAGTTCACAACCCGAATGCAGTCATTGGGTTAGCTCTGACTCTCCTCAGTCATCAGTTGATTACACTCCGCCTAAGAGGAGTAAGGTTCTGCCACAACAGATCTCTGCTGTTAAGGCTTTACCTCAGCAGAACTTAGTGTCTGCCGACCCCAAGTTAACTCTACTGCAGTCCATACAGTCACAACTTTCGGTCTTGATGCGTGAGTGTCGGGCTGAGAGTGTTGCACCTCCTCCTCCGCCTACACTCCCTCCACCTGTTCTCGCTCCGCCTGTGCTCGCCCAGCCTGCACCTGCTCCGCCTGTGCTCGCCCAGCCTGCACCTGCTCCGCCTGGTCGCAGCACCATCTGCCAGGCGTACGATGTTGTGAACTCTACTACAGTCCATGCAAGCACAGCTTTCAGACTTGATGAGTGAGTGTCGGGCTGAGAGTGTTGCTCCTCCGCCTCCGCCTACACTCCCTCCTCCTACACTCGCTCCGCCTGATCACAGTACCATCTGCCAGGCGTACGATGTTGTGGACTCTACTACAGTCCATGCAAGCACAGCTTTCGGACTTGATGAGTGAGTGTCGGGCTGAGAGTGTTGCTCCTCCGCCTCCGCCTACACTCCCTCCTCCTACACTCGCTCCGCCTGATCACAGTACCATCTGCCAGGCGTATGATGTTGTGGACTCTACTACAGTCCATGCAAGCACAGCTTTCGGACTTGATGCGTGAGTGTCGGGCTGAGAGTGTTGCTCCTCCGCCTCCGCCTACACTCCCTCCACCTACACTCGCTCCGCCTGATCGCAGTACCACCTGCCAGCAGTTCCACCTGCCAGGCGTACGATGTTGAGACACGTGCTGAGTTTGCTGTTCCCTGTGGTGTTCAGCCTCCACCTTTCTTAAGGCAACCTTTACATTGGGATCAGGAGGATTATACCTCTCTTCCTCCGCCTCCACTTGCTGCTCCACCAGTGATGCAACACTCGGTTGAGGTACAACAACCTCTCCCGTCCATGAGTCAGTTTCCTCAGCTCTTGCTGCAGCGAGCTCAACCCTCCATAAGGCAAGCACCACAACACCTTAGCCTTGCGCCTCAGGAGCCTCAGCTTGCGAGACATTTACCTTGTTCTGCGCAGCCTCTTCCTCATCGCGCTCCGCTCACACCACAGGAACTGGAACTTGCTACTCCGCTTCCGCCAACCGCTCAGCAAGCGCAACCCTTGGGTTCAACCACTCATGCTAGGAGTCAGCCTCCTCCACCCATGCGCCTTCCTTCTGCTTGTCTTTTATTCAGCCTTTGCAGACTGAGCCTCAGGTGTTCCCTCATCGGAGTCTTGAAGAGGAAACCACACTATTGTTGTTCCAGCTCGTTCTGACTCTGCTGTTCAGCATACCATGGTTTAAACCCCATGCAAGCATGCATAAAGCACTCTAGCACTGGTCATGGAATTTCTGAGAAATGTTAAACGCCATGCACACGCTCTGCTTTCCTTTCAGCAGGCTCTGCTTACAGCAGGCTCTGCTTACTACATGCTCAGCATTCAGCATGCTCTGCATTCAGCATGCTCTGCATACAACATGCTCTGCATACAGCATGCTCTGCATTCAGCATGCTCTGCATACAACATGCTCTACATACAGCATGCTCTGCATACAGCATACTCTGCATACATCATGCTCTGCATACCTTACCGCATGCTTCTCAACACATCTTGGGTTGTTGCCAACTCACTAGACTGTCAAGCAGTTTCATAACGTTGCCTTCTAGTCTGCTGCTTTGCACCAGTGAACCCTCACTCAGAGAACTTAGCTTTTCTAGGATAAGGTCCCTGTAGATGAGAAAGTTCTTTTCTCCCTCCTTCTGATATTCCCTTGAGGACTCTGTCATTTGGAGGGAGCCTTTAGCTGCATAACCTCTTATGGACTTTTATTTAAGCATAACATGCTTACAGGGAAGGTAATGGTTACACTTCAGTCGCTAATCCCGTCTGTTACCACACCTGCTCCCATAGACCTTGAGCTGTGTTGCATGACATGCAGTCCAAGCTTAGTCCTTGTTAGAGGATTTTTTGTTTACGGAGTCAATGTGTCACGGGGAAGACGTTCAACAACCAACAGAAGGGACTTGTTGTGACGCAGTGCGGCAACCTCAGCAACCCGTTAAGGAGTTGTCTGTACGACCCAGACAGTCTAGACAGATTCGGGTTGTCACTGTACTTCCTCGCTTGCCCATGATTGACAGTTTACAGACTGTGCAGCAGTATCATGATCTTGTGTCCGGCTCCGTCAGACGACTGGCTTTTAAGAGCTCCCTCAAGTCGTCGCTGTCTGGAGATTTTCAAATGGACTATGGATCTGACCAAGGAACTGGGCCTCCTGGTCAATTTTGAGGAGTCTCAGCTCGTTCCATCCCAGACCATTGTCTCCTTGGGTATGGATCTTCAGAGTCGAGCTTTTCGGACTTGTCCGTCGGCCCCAAGGATCTTCCAAGCCCTAGAATGCATCCAGAGCATGCTGAGAAGGAACCGATGCTTAGTCAGGCAGTGGATGAGTCTAACAGGGACACTTTCATCGCTGGCCCTGTTCATCGAGTTAGGGAGACTCCACCTCCGCCCCCTTCAGTATCATCTAGCTGCTCACTGGATAAAGGACATGACGCTAGAGACGGGCTCAGTTCCTGTTTCCGAAGAGATGAGGTCTACTCTAACGTGGTGGAAGAACAGCATTCTTCTCAAGGAAGGTCTACCTTTGGCTGTTCAGACCTCCGACCACCGTCTCTTCTCGGACGCATCGGACACGGGCTGGGGTGCGTCACTGGACGGACAGGAATGCTCGGGAACATGGAATCAGGAGCAAAGGACACTTCACATCTATTGCAAGGAGTTGTTGGCAGTTCATTTGGCCTTGATAAACTTCAAGTCCCTCCAACTTAACAAGGTGGTGGAGGTGAACTCCGACTACACCACAGCCTTGGCTTACATCTCCAAGCAGGGAGGGACTCATTCGAGGAAGTTGTTCGAGATCGCAAGGGACCTCCTCATTTGGTCAAAAGATCGAAAGCTCACGCTGGTAACGAGGCTCATTCAGGGCGATATGAATGTCATGGCAGATCGCCTCAGCCGGAAGGGTCAGGTCTTCCCCACAGAGTGGACCCTTCACAAGAATGTTTGCAGCAGACTTTGGGCCCTGTGGGGTCAGCCAACCATAGATCTATTCGCTACCTCGATGACCAAGAGGCTCCTCTTGTATTGTTCTCCGATTCCAGACCCAGCAGCAATTCGCGTGGATGCCTTTCTGCTGGATTGGTCCCATCTCAACCTGTATGCATTCCCGCCGTTCAAGATTGTCAACAGGGTACTTCAGAAGTTCGCCTCTCACAAAGGGACACGGCTGACGTTGGTTGCTCCCCTCTGGCCCGCGAGAGAATGGTTCACTGAGGTACTGCAATGGCTGGTCGACGTTCCCAGGACTCTTCCTCCTAGAGTGGACCTTCTGCGTCAACCTCACGTAAAGAAGGTACACCCAACCTCCACGCTCTTCGTCTGACTGCCTTCAGACTATCGAAAGACTCTCAAGAGCTAGAGGCTTTTCGAAGGAGGCAGCCAGAGCGATTGCCAGAGCAAGGACGACATCCACTCTCAGAGTCTATCAGTCTTAATGGGAAGTCTTCCGAAGCTGGTGCAAGGCCAATGCAGTTTTCCTCAACCAGTACCAATGTAACCCAGATTGCTGACTTCCTGTTACATCTAAGGAACGTAAGATCCCTATCAGCTCCTACGATCAAGGGTTACAGAAGTTTGTTGGCAGCGGTTTTCCGCCACAGAGGCTTGGATCTTTCCTCCAACAAAGATCTACAGGACCTCCTTAGGTCTTTTGAGACCTCAAAGGAACGTCGGTTGTCCACTCCAGGCTGGAATCTAGACGTGGTCCTAAGGTTCCTAATGTCATCAGGATTTGAACCGCTCCAATCAGCCTCTTTTAAGGACCTCACATTAAAAACTCTTTTCCTCGTGTGCTTAGCAACAGGTAAAAGAGTAAGTGAGATCCACGCCTTCAGCAGGAACATAGGTTTCACATCTGAAACGGCTACATGTTCCTTGCAGCTCGGTTTTTTGGCTAAAAACGAGCTTCCTTCCCGTCCTTGGCCTAAGTCGTTCGAGATCCCAAGCCTGTCCAACATGGTGGGGAACGAACTGGAGAGAGTACTTTGCCCAGTTAGAGCTCTTAAGTACTATCTAAGAAGGTCAAAACCATTACGAGGACAATCAGAAGCCTTATGGTGTGCTATCAAGAAGCCTTCTCTACCAATGTCTAAGAACTCAGTTTCTTACTACATCAGGCTTCTGATTAGAGAAGCAAATTCTCATCTGAAGGAAGAAGACCTTGCTTTGCTGAAGGTAAGGACACATGAAGTGAGAGCTGTGGCTACTTCAGTGGCCTTCAAACAGAACCGTTCTCTGCAGAGTGTTATGGATGCAACCTATTGGAGAAACAAGTCAGTGTTCGCATCATTCTATCTCAAAGATGTCCAGTCTCTTTACGAGTACTGCTACACCCTGGGTCCATTCGTAGCAACGAATGCAGTAGTAGGCGAGGGCTCAGCCACTACATTCCCATAATCCCATAACTTTTTAACCTTTCTCTTGAATACTTTTTATGGGTTGTACGGTCGGCTAAGAAGCCTTCCACATCCTTGTTGATTTGGCGGGTGGTCAATTCTTTCTTGAGAAGCGCCAAGGTTAAAGGTTGTGATGAGGTCCTTTAGTATGGGTTGCAGCCCTGTATACTTTAGCACCTTTGAGTTGATTCAGCCTCCCAAGAGGAACGCTGCGCTCAGTAAGGAAGACGATCTTATTAAAGGCAGAGTAACGGTTCAAGTCGACTTCCTTACCAGGTACTTATTATCTCATTGTTATTGTGGATAACTGATTATATGAAATATGGGATACTTAGCTATCCTTTAATCTTGTACACTGGTTTTCACCCACCCCCCTGGGTGTGAATCAGCTACATGATTATCGGGTAAGTTTAATATTGAAAAATGTTATTTTTATTAATAAAATAAATTTTTGAATATACTTACCCGATAATCATGATTTAGTCGACCCTCCCTTCCTCCCCATAGAGAACCAGTGGACCGAGGAATAATTGAGGAGGTGTCAACAAGAAGTACTTGAGTACCTGGCCACAGGTGGCGCTGGTAAATACACCCCCTTCTAGTATTGTGATAGCTGGCGTATCCCTCCATAGAATTCTGTCGGGCAACGGAGTTGACAGCTACATGATTATCGGGTAAGTATATTCAAAAATTTATTTTATTAATAAAAATAACATTTTCCAAAATTAGTTATGGATGCGAAATATACTCCTCAGCAACCCCAAGCCGGTTAAAAATACTAGATTCAATACATCATGCTAGCATTAGATTGTCCACAGGAGCCTTTAGAACCTCCCCTATCACAAGTCTCCTTGTTGATGCTGGGGAGTTGCCTCTGGACCTTTACCGAATGTCCTCTATTATTCGGTATTGGTTTAGATTGCAAAGACTCCCCAATTCTTCAGCCTTTCAAACTGCAAGCCTTGTAAGGCACTCAACCTACTTTGAGTTGCACCCAAAATCTCCTCAACCTTTTAGGTTTCGGGTTAACCAATTATTAAACAATCTGGATATAATTAGAAATAAGGTGCTTCCATTCAAGGTATCGTCAACGCCTCCATGGAAATTACCGGACATATCTTTTTGTAGATACTTTATTGGAGTTAAGAAGAATTTGACTGACTTAGAATCCAGGTCTCTTTTTATGGAACATGTTGAAGAACATAGAGGATCGACTTTTATATATACTGATGGCTCCAAATCTGATGCTGGCGTTGGATTTGGAGTACATAGTAATGATTTTAATTGTAGAGGTGCACTTCCTCTAACAGCTTCCATATTCACTGCCGAACTGTATGGCATATTAACCGCTATTGAGAAAATAGCTTTGGAAAAGGAGGGTAATTTTACAATTTTTAGTGATGCAAGGAGTGTTCTTCAAGCTTTAGAAGTTTTTAATTCTAGTAACCCTCTAGTTTTAAAGATTTTAGAATGGCTTTTTATTATTGGACGGAAAGGTATAACTGTTCGATTTTGTTGGGTTCCAGCACATGTAGGTGTGTCTGGGAATGAGAAGGCAGATTTACTGGCGAAGAATGCGGCATCCGAGTTGCTACCAAGGAGGTATCCCATTCCATGTAACGATTTCCTACCTTACATCAAGAAATTGGTATGTGATAAATGGCAACAGCACTGGGATAGTCAAGATGGCAATAAAATGAGGGAAGTAACAAATATCATATCACCTTGGAGGTATAACATGATTCCCCGAAAATGGGAGACGACTCTTTGTCGTCTCCGTATTGGTCACACACGGTTGACACACGAGTTTCTGCTGAAGGGCCAACACCAACCGTATTGCGAGGACTGCTTAGTACCTTTAACAGTGAGGCATTTGTTGACCGAATGCCCTAATTTTACTAACTTAAGAAATAGATATCTGGTTGAGGCTCGAGGTGAGGATGGCAGGTTTATCCTTGCCAAAATTCTTGGACATGATGTGTCTTACTATGCGAGCGGAATTTTTAGATTTATTTCAGAAGCAGGTCTTCTGAAAACTATTTAACTATTGTAAGGACTTCTTAATTTTTATGGTTTTAATCGAATTTGCTTTTAATTTTCATATACAGTAAATGGTATCGGCGTCAATGACCTTAGATGTCAGGATGCCAGAAAACTTTCAATCAATCAATCCTCCTCCGGGGGAGGATTTTGATAATGTTAACTCTATGTATAATGATGATCTTTTTCAGCTTTGGGGTTCCTTGGGGCTTAAGGGCCTGCCCTCCAAGGAAGCCCTGTTTGACCTTATTCAGTTAGGGGTCGCTGTCAAGCAGTCGCCGGCGATAGCAGAGGTAGATCCTCTGTCTATCGTCGACGTCGTGGTGGCAGAGGCTTCCGACGAGTCTGGTCAAACCTGTGCGGCTCCTGATGTTGATGATGTTGCTGAAGGCTCTCCTCCCCCTTCTGTACATCCTTCGGAGGGGGAAGGGGGTCCTACGGGCTCTCCTGCGGCTAAGTCTCCCCCTCGGGGGAGCACTCTGACTGAGACTCCTCTTCGGAGGACTGATGATCCTGATGACCTCCCTCGTGGCCAGCTTTGCCGTAAGGCTCATCGTCCGCTTTGCCGCAAGGGCCTCCCGTCTCCCTATAAGGGTGTCAAGAGGCGCCTTTTCAAGTCTTCTTCTCCTCCGTCCTCCGATGGGGACTCTCCTCACCAGAAGCAGTCTGTAGCAGCAGCGTCCTTAGACCTCTCCAGGGATCGTTCATGTTCTCCCACGCCTTCCAGACCTTCTACTTCCTGTGCAGACGGCCAGCAGTCTGATCTCATCAGCCGACGGGCACAGGTCCCTTCGGGGCAAAGGGATGTCTCCCACGGTGTGGGGGCTTCCCTTGCGCGTCAGGGTTCCCCTGCGTGCCCTTCTGCCCGTTCACGCGCACTAGCACACCAACGCTCTCCTGCTCGTCAGCGCTGTCCTGATCTCCAGCGCTCTCCTGCTCGTCAGCGCTCTCCTGATCGCCAGCGGTCTCCTGCTCACCAGCGCTCTTCTGATGATCAACGCCCTACTGCTCGCCAGCGCTCTCCTAAGGACACCGAACATCCTCCTGTTCCGGTCTCCTGAGCGCACTAGATCTCCTGCTCGTGAACGTGCACCTGCGCTTCCAGTTCCTGACACGCGCCATGTGCGCCCACGCTCGCCCACGCGCCCTTGAACTCCGGTTCAGGACATGGGCAAGGACACAACTTCTCCTCGCCCTCGCGATCCTGCTCGTCAGCTTTCTCCTGCGCAGCAACGCGCGCGGTCTCCTGCGCGTACATCTAGAGTTCCTGCACGCCCACGCGCCTCCTCTTCCTGAGCCCACTTGCGAGCATTCGCCTTTGGGCGTCGCGCCGATAGCTCCTGCGCAGCCTTCTACGCGCCGTCTCCCTGCTCGCCAGCGTTCTCCAGCGCGACAGCGATCTCCAACGTGTCAACGTTCTCCTGCTCGTCAGCGATCTCCTGTGCGTCAACGATCACCAGCGAGTCAGCGTTCCCTTGAGCGCCGGCGATCTCCAGATTCTCCACGCGATTCATCGCCTGCGCGTTAGCGCTCTCCTACTCGTCAGCGCCCAACAGATCCGGAGAAACATAGGTCCCCTGCGATCAGCTCGCCCACGCGCGGTCGCTCGCCTGCGTGTTCTACGCGCCATCGGTCGCCAACGCGCCACCACGCGCCAACGTGCCATCGCTCGCCTGTGCGCCATCGTTTGCCAACGCGCCATCGATCGCCAACTCGTCCACGCGTCACAGGTCTCCAGGACACTATCGGTCCCCTGGCCTTCAGCGGTCTCCTGAGCGCTCTCGTTCGCCCACGCGCCAGCGCGTTCACTCGCCAGCTCGCCCACGTGCCCGCTCGCCCACGCGCCCGCTCGCCCACGCGCCCGCTCGCCCACGCGCCCGCTCGCCCACGCGCCCGCTCGCCCACGCGCCCGTTTGCCCGCGCACGATCGCCCCTGCGCTCGTTTGTCTCCACGCGATTACGCCCCCGTGCTCCAACAGCTCTCGCGTGCGACTCATTTGTATCACCCTCGCTCGAGCGTCAGCACGACCCCCGTTCGTGGCGGGTTCCGTAGCTCGCGGCAGTAGCAGGGACGCGTGTCGCCAGGTCGCAGTCGGGATCGCCTCCACCTAAGCGCAGGTCTCTTTTGCAGGACAAGGAAGGACCTTCGGAGAGGTCAAGGCAACTTTCTTCCCCTCCTTTTTTTCCAGCGGGAATTTCGGACTCTGTGTCCGTGTCTCGGCAATCCTGGCTTGGTCCTCTGATGCGGGCGTTAGTGAAGGCTATGAAGCCGGCACTCGCCGATTTAGGATACAAGCCAGCGACGGCCTTGCCGGCAGTCCTGGTTTGGTCCTCTGATGCGGGCGTTAGTAAAGGCTATGAAGCCAGCACTCGCCGATCTAGGACACAAGCCAGTGATGGCCTCGCTCCCCCTGAAGAGAAGGAGAAGTTGGTTCCTAAGAGGTCCGTCAGGAAGGCCCCGTCCCCTTCGCAGTCGTTTTCTCCTTCTCCCGTAGACGAGGCTTTTCCGTCCACGGGAGAGTCCAGTGAGGCGACGGTCTCCCCCTCGGCACCAAGGGGGTAGTCACCTCGTGGAGGAGAATCGTCTCGCGCGGAAGGTCCTTACCAGACCTCTTTGCTGCAGTCTTGTATCCCACCCAGGAGGGAACCCAAGGACTCCAAGACGTTGCCGAAGTCTTCTTCGCGTATTCGTCAGGAACCAGCCAGACCCCGGGAGAACATCCACATGTCTCCCCAGGAAGAGCTTCCGGGGACAGGAGACTTAGCTGCCAGTCCGCAGGGAGGAGAGCAGCAAGAGTCTGAGCATGCCTTCTGGCAGGTCTTAGGCCTGATGAGACAGCTCAACGGGTTCATGTACCCTTTGATC
This sequence comes from Palaemon carinicauda, assembly GCF_036898095.1. Classification (NCBI taxonomy): domain Eukaryota; kingdom Metazoa; phylum Arthropoda; class Malacostraca; order Decapoda; family Palaemonidae; genus Palaemon; species Palaemon carinicauda. Next base: position 85,182,974 of record NC_090743.1, on the reverse strand, counting down.
GCCCCCCGTGAAGGCAAGGACACGGTCCTGGATCAGGTTTATGGAACTCAGAAGCCCCCAAAGGCCAGCGCAGTTCTGCCCTGGTCCCAGGGGCTGAAGAGTGCCAAAGCCAGGGCCAACGCTCAGCTCGCAGTACTCGCTTCCTCCAGTCGTTCCTCTGCCAGGAACAAACTCCTCCCACCTCCTCGTCTCCAGCAGAGGAGGTATTTTGAGATCATGTGGGAGTCTAGCCTTGCTCTTCCCCTCCACCATTCGGTAGAAGAGCTTAATAGGGGAGTTCCTCTTGAGAAGCTCTCCGCCCGGCAGATGACGTTCTCGGCGTCGGAGATCCTAAGCCATGAGCAGGTCGCGAAGTGTGCCATGCAGGCCACTTCGTGGCTGGATGTCTGGCTAGGTTCTCTGGGCATCCTATTGCGCTCTGAGGATCTGTCTAAGGAGAGCAATAGGAAGGCCCTGGAGACCTTCTTCCTCTCGGGCACTTGCTCCATCGAGTTCCTGGCACATCAGGTTACCAACCTGTGGGCCAAGTCGGTGCTGAAGCGTTGTGATGCGGTGACCGAGAAGATCCATCCGAAGGTCCCCGCCGTGGATGTCAACAGGCTCAGACACGCCTCCCTCCTCGGGGGGAATTTGTTTGATCCCCAGGACATGGAACGAACAGCTGAGAGGTGGAGGAATTCTAGCCAGGACTCCCTTCTCCTAAGGGCCCTTGCATCTCGGCCCTACAAGCCTCCAGCTCCGCAGCAACATCAGCAGCAGCCTCCCAAGACACCGAAGCAGGCGCTGGCAGCTAAGATAGTGGTGTCTAATCCCCAGCCCTTTCCTGCCAAGGACAAAAGGGGTGGTAAGTCCTCCAGGGGAGGCAAGACTCCTAGAGGGAGTGGCCGCGGCCGCAAATGCTAGGAGTGGCAATCCCCCCGCATTTCCACCTGTGGGGGGATGCCTTCAAAGTTGCATGCACAGGTGGCAGCAACATGGGGCCGATGCTTGGACGGTCTCCGTGATTGGCCAAGGGTATCGCGTCCCATTCACAACTTCTCAACCTCCCCTGACAGTGAATCCAGTGTCGTTGAGCTCCTATGCCATGGGATCGGTAAACGTGCTAGACCTTCGGGCGGAAGTCGAGACCATGCTCAAGAAGGATGCTTTCCAGGAGGTCGTTGACGGCTCCCCAGGCTTCTTCAGTTGACTCTTTCTTGTAAAGAAGGCGTCTGGAGGCTGGAGACCCGTCATCGACCTCTCAGCTCTGAACAAGTTTGTCAAGCAAACTCCGTTCAGCATGGAGACAGCGGACACGGTCAGACTTGCGGTGAGAGCATAATACTTCATGTGCACACTGGATCTGAAGGACGCGTACTTCCAGATCCCAATCCATCCGTCTTCCAGGATGTACTTGAGATTCAGCCTATACAGCAAGACCAACCAGTTCAAGGTCCTGTACTTCGGTCTCTCCACAGCACCTCTGGTGTTCACCAGAGTGTTTACCCTGATTTCGTCTTGGGCGCACAGGAACGGCATCCGTCTCCTCCGTTATCTGGACGACTGGCTGATCCTAGCAGACTCGGAGTCGACCCTTCTTCGACACCGAGACAGGCTTCTGGGACTTTGCCAGGATCTGGGGATCGTGGTAAATCTCGAGAAGTCCTCTCTGCAGCCATCCCAACGACTGGTTTATCTAGGCATGTTGTTAGACACCAATCTCCACGAAGCCTTTCCATCAGACGACAGGATAGCAAGGCTGAGGAGAGTGTCGGAACCCTTCCTCAGGCGAGAAGAACTTCCTGCCCAATTGTGGTTGCGTCTCTTAGGTCACCTGTCCTCCCTGGCCCGTCTGGTTCCAAACGGCGGTCTCAGGATGAGATCCCTGCAGTGGCGGCTCAAGTCCCGGTGGAATCAAGGATCCGATTCCCCAGACTTCCTGGTCCCGATAGGACCTTTGCAACAGGCGGATCTACGGTGGTGGCTGGTCGACGAGAACCTGCGAAAGGGAGTGGATCTTCTCGTCCTCCCCCCGGAATTGACCGTTTTCGGACGCGTCAAAAGAAGGGTGGGGGCGGGGGGCCGCACATTCTGAATCAGAGGACCTCAGGCCTTTAATCAGAATCAGAAAAGTACCTGCACATCAACCTGCTAGAGATGAAGGCCGTTTTCCTGGCTTTTCAACAGTTCCAACGGACCCTGGCCGGTCACTTAGTGGTGGTGATGAGTAACAACACCACGTTAGTGGCTTATATCAACAAGCAGGGAGGTACTTTTTCGCAGCAGCTATCCCATCTTGCAGTAGAGATTCTGAGGTGGACCGAAGTCCACTCGATAACACTATCAGCTCGCTTCATTCCTGGCAAGAGGAATGTGCTTGCCGACAGTCTGAACAGGGCTTCGCAGATACTGAGTACCGAGTGGTCTTTGGATCCTCAGATAGCCAACAAAGTCCTGACTTTGTGGGGTTCCCCGACAGTGGATCTGTTCGCGACAGCTTTGAATTTCAAACCGCCCCTGTACTGCTCCCCAGTCCCGGACCCCAAGGCACTCTGGCAAGATGCTTTATAGCAATGGTGGGACAACATCGACGTGTACGCCTTCCCACCGTTCTGTCTGATGAGAAGGGTGCTCAACAGGACCAGACTATCGGTCAACTTGTCGATGACTCTGATAGCTCTGCTGTGGCATCACGTGGAATGGTTCCCGGACCTTCTGCAGCTCTTGACGGAGCTCCCGAGAGAACTTCCCCCACGACACGAGCTACTCAGACAACCACATTGCAACATCTTCCACAAAGCCGTGGCCTCGCTTCGGCTTCACGCCTGGAGAGTGTCCAGCGTCTCCTCACGGAGAGAGGCTTTTCGCAACAGGTTGCAGAGAGAATGTCTCAGCACCTGCGAAAGTCCTCTGCAGGAGTCTACCAGGCGAAGTGGAGAGTCTTCTGTGGTTGGTGTCATGGGTGGGGTATCCCTCCACTCGATGCCACTGTTCCAGCAATAGTGGAGTTTCTCGTTTATTTGCGGGAGGAAATGCGCCTTTCGGTCTCAGCGGTGAAAGGCTATCGCTCAGCCTTAAGCTTGGCTTTTAGGCTGAAAGGAGTGGACATTTCTTCCTCGCTGGAACTCTCTCTACTCATACGTAGCTATGACCCTCTTAATGCGAGAATGCCTTGATGAAGTCATTGAGCTTCAGCACGGCATTCTATTCCCGTGCTGAAACTTGGTGACGGGCAAGAGGGCTCTCGAACTTGGGGAAATTGCTCCCCCAGTTCGAATCTAAATTTCTCCCTTTCTTATCTTTTTCTTCCTCTTTATATTGCTTCATCCTTCTCCTAATATTATAAACTTTCTTTCATGATGCTGTCCCAACCCTATGAGTAAAATTTTCCATATGTATATGTGTATATTTTTACATATATATATATATGTATGTTTATTATCTTTTTTTTCTCTCTCTCTTTATGGCATGGATGTTTCTACATCTGTTATTGCCACTTGGGCGGATGTTTCTACATCCGGTATTGCTGCCTGCTTTGATGAATGGGAAAGGTGTCACGGTTGGGAGGTGTTTGTGCTCAAAGCTATATGTGAGAGTATTGGATGATCTCAGCCATCCCGTAGATGGTTTGGACCTTTTTGGCGGAACTATTCTCAAGTGTTGGGTCTTCGGAATCCAGGGGGATCCAATGCTTGGGGTAGGACTCTCGGCTTTTGGCCGGAAGCCCGTCATTACAGATATGGGGAGGATGATTCCATAGTTTCTTGGTCTCAGTCCTAACAGGCGGGTTTAGCTTACACCTGTTCCTCTATATTTGTTTTGATGCTATCCTTCGGGTAGGGTATGGAGTGGACCATCTGGGAAGTATACTCTCACTGTGCCGGTCGTGGAGAGTGCAAATTTCCTTCCCAACATGTGATGCCTTAATGTTCTCAAGCAGGTAAATCAAACTATTCAAAAAATTCACTCTTCTCTTTTCTTTTTTCTGATGGATTCTTGTGACAATGACCCCACCTCCCCCGGATATGCTGACTCGCCCCCGGCACTGTTGACGACCTCTGGCAATTCATTTAAAGAAAACTCCGTTTACGACGTAGGAACTAAAAAGGACTGTTCTTTAAACATTCGGAAAAAGGGTAATTTGGGCAACACAGGAAAATTGAATGTCCTGCACGTTGCCCAAATCCCATTAGAAGCTAATTATGATGTGCTACATAAAATATTTGAGTGTTACGGATCAATAAAAGAAAGTAGAATGAAACTTCAAGATGATAATTGGGAATCTTGGTCATCATTTAATTGTCATGGGGAAGCATTTAATGCAAGCTGTAACATTGTTGATATTAAAGTAGGTAATATGAGTGTTAAGGGTGCTCTGTGTGATGGGGCACCTAAAGATCTGGATGTCTACAGACCAGCAGACTGGGCTGATAAATATATAGAGGCAGATATGCCATCCCAAAGAAAGCCAAAACCACCAATGTGGCTTCTTGCTCAATCTGTAGGAGGTACGGAAAATTATTTCAAGATCTGCAAATTTCTTCAGAGGAAGGTAGGTACGATCGCACCTGGAGATATATCTCGATTCGGTAAGAAAAGTTACTTGATAAAAGCCAAGTCATACACACAGTCTGTTATATTGTCCAATTTGAAGACAGTAAATGATGATGTAAAATTGGACATCAAACCCCATCTAAACCTTAGCTATGGAAGGGGAGTGGTTTTCAATAGGGATCTATATGAATTTACCGAAGAGGAGATATTGGCTATGTGTCCTCTATTAGTGTGGAAAGTACATAAAGTAACTGGAACATCAATGATTGTTCTTACTTTCCAGGATGCTGATGTACCTTTCCAAATAGACATAGAAAACGAAAGGATCAGAGTTCAACCTTTAAGCAGAAGCCACTGCAATGTTATAATTGCTTTAAATTTGGACATCCTTCCAAAGTCTGCAATAATGAAAAAATTTGTAATACTTGCTCCAATATTTACCATGGGGATTGTACACTTGAGGCAAGGTGCTTAAACTGCAACTCTAATCATAAATCTAATGATAGGAGCTGCCAGTTTTTTAAGTTAGAAGATGTTGCCCTCAATAAATCAGATATTGAACATGTAAGCGTGGGGCATGCCAAGAGATTTTTAAATAAATCTAATACTTATGCAAAGACATTAAAAACAGGAGAAAAAGTTCCTCAGGAATCATCTCGCCCACCTACTACTGTAGGTAGTTCTCGAAAAAGGAATTCACCATCTATTGATAAAGTGCGGCATAAGACAAGAACATCTCCTCCTAAAGATTTATCATTGAGTATCAACAAAAAACATTGCCCACTACTATCAAACCTTTGTCCCCCATTACAAAGGATAGTACTAACCTCTCCAAGGCCATATCCTTGCCTGATTTAAGGGAGATTCCACCTGACACCAAGTTATCAGGTGTACCTGTAGTGGGGAAGGTACAAAAACCTGGTAACTCGCAACCTATTAATCGTATAAGAGAGAGACCTCCATCTCTCTCACCCCCTTCCATAAGAAATACTAGAATTATGACATCAAATAAATATGTTGTTTTGTCTGTTGATGTTGGTGATCAACCAGAAAACAATTTAGATAAATCAGAAATACAAGTTAAGGTCCACCATCCCCCTCAACAAATATATAAAAAAGATACAAAGAAAAACACCATAAAACCCAACATAACAAGACCATCTCTGAAGAAACCTACAGGTAATAATGTTAGATTAAAAACTGCTAATAGGAAGACCTCATCCAAGATAGCTTCCCGAAATAATCCATAGTTTTCTCCTCAATTTTGCAAAGGAATTGTCAGGGTTTAAGGGTGAACTTTGAAGAACTTCAGCTCATAATTCATGAACATTCCCCCATAATTGTATGACTACAGGAAAGTACGCTTGATGCTAACACTCCTAGTCCTCGAGAGTATGTTAGCTATAGAACACCATATAATCATCAAGCAGGGAGCCATGGCGGAAGTCTCATGTACGTTCGTGGAGATGTTCCCAAAATACCTATGTCTATATGTACAACACTGCTGGCAGTGGCTGTACAAATTGATATAGGAAGAAAATATACAATATGCTCTCCCTACTTTGCCTCCAAATGATAATATTTTATATGATGATTTAGCAGAGGTCATTCATCAACTCCCTCAACCATTTCTCTTACTGGGAGATATGAATGGTAGACATCCTTAATGGGGTGATATTTTAGCAAACACAATGGGCAATATTATCTCATCAATTGTGGAGAATGAGGATGTGGGACTCCTTAATACAGGAGAGCCCACACACTTCCTTGTTCAGACAGGTACTTTGTCATGCATTGACCTTTCAGTTGCAAGCTCTAACTGCCTTCTTGATTTTGATTGGAGGACATTAGATGATTGGCATACTAGTGATCATGCACCAATCATTATAAACACCAACAAGGGTCCGCCTTTGCAAAGATCGCCACGTTGGAATCTAGACAAGGCAGACTGGGTTAAATTTTCTGAGCTAAGTGAAATCGAAGGGAGAGTAGAACAGTTTGAAAGTATTGATGATGCCATAGACCTACTGAATGGAACTCTTCATATAGCAGGAGTCAATTCAATTCCCAAAACAACAGGGTTATTCAAACGATGACCAGTCCCGTGGTGGTCTACAGAACTAACTGCCCTCCACAGAGCCACAAGAAGATCTCTTAACACGATTGCGTAGACTCCGAACTGATGAGAATTTAATTATGTACAAGATATGTAGACCACAGTTCCGTCGTGCCATGAAAGAAGCAAGGCACCAGTCATGGATGTCTTTTGTTTCCTCCATTAACAGTAGAACACCACCATCTTCTGTGTGGAGGAAAGTAAAAAAGATAGCTGGCAAATTCACCCCCAACCCACCACCAGTGTTGAAGGTGAATGGCCAGTATGTATCTGAAGCAAATGAAGTTAGCAATGCCCTGGCTAATCATTTTCCAAATGTATCCAGTAAGTGTGAAGGAGCCCCTGGTCACCAGTATAGGAGCACTGAAGAAAAGAAAATTTTAAATTTTGCAACAAGAAGGGAAGTCGTATAATTCTCCTTTCACTGAAAGAGAATTTGATTCCGCACTTGCTCATTGCAATGATACAGCCCCTGGACCCGATGGAATTCCATATGCAATGATTAAACATATACATTTTAATACAAAGCTATTTATTTTAAGCATTATTAATAGAATATGGCATGATCATAGTTACCCAAGTGTTTGGGAACTAGCCATTATTTTAGCCTTTTTAAAACCCGGTAAAGACAAGTTTTTAGCAGCAAACTATCGTCCTATTGCATTGACATCCTGTTTATGTAAAATCATGGAGAAGATGGTCAATGCAAGGCTGATGTGGTACCTTGAAAAGAAAGGTATTTTATCATCGATTCAATGTGGATTCCGAAAAATGCACTCAACAACTGATGTGTTGATACGACTTGAGTCTTCTATTTGTGAAGCGTTTGTTTCCAAACAGCACCATGTTACAGTATTTTTTGACCTTGAAAAGGCATATGATACCACATGGAGATATGGTATACTTCATGAAATCGGATTGAGAGGAGAGCTGCCACTATTTATTCAGGCATTTCTTTCACATAGAGTTTTTCAAGTTAGAGTTGGGGAAACTCTATCAGAGAGTAAGTGCCAGGAAGAAGGAGTTCCTCAGGGTAGTGTGCTGAGTGTAACCCTTTTTGCACTAGCAATTAATGGGATATCCTCAGCCATTCCCCAGGATGTTCTCTCAACATTATTTGTGGATGATCTCTCAATATCATTTGCTGGCACTAGAATGGCAATGGTTGAGAGAAAAATCCAACTCTCTATTGATAAAATTATCCAGTGGGGTGACATGAATGGATTTAGGTTCTCGACAAGTAAAACTACCATTGTTCATTTTTGTCGTATCCGGGGAGTACATCCAGACCCGGATATATACATTAAAGGTTAACGGATACCATGTGCAAGAGAAGCTAAATTTTTAGGTTTGATATTTGATTGTAGGCTTACATGGGTTTCTCACTTAAAAGCATTAAAAGCTAAATGTGTTGAGGCTCTGAATATCTTAAAAGTATTGTCCCATACATCATCGGGGGCAGACCGCAATACTATTTTAAAATTATACAAGGCCTTGATTTTTTCCAAAATTAGTTATGGTTGCGAGGTATATTCTTCAGCCACCCCAAGCCGGTTAAAAATATTAGACTCGATACATCATGTAGGTATTAGATTATTTACTGGAGCTTTTAAAACCTCGCCTATCCCAAGTCTCCTTGTTGATGCTGAAGAGTTACCTCTAGACCTTTACCGAATGTCTTCCATTATTCGGTATTGGTTTAGATTGCAAAGACTCCCTAACTCTCTAGCCTTTCAGACTGCAAACCTTGTAAGACACGCATCCTACTTTGAGTTGCACCCAAAATCTCCTCAACCTTATGGCTTTTGGGTGAAACGATTATTAAATAGTCTGGATATAATTAGAAATAAGGTACTTCCATTCAAGGTATCATCAACGCCTCCATGGAAGTTACCTGAGATATCTTTTTGTAAATATTTTATTGGAGATAAGAAGAATATGTCAGACCTAGAAGCCAGGTGTCTTTTTAATGAACATGTTAAAGAACATAGAGGATCAACTTTTATCTATACTGATGGCTCCAAATCTGATGCTGGCGTTGGATTTGGAGTACATAGTAATGGTTTTAATTGTAGAAGTGCACTTCCTCTGACCGCTTCCATATTTACTGCCGAACTGTATGGCATATTAACCGCTATTGAGAAAATAGCGTTGGAGAAGGAGGGTAATTTTACAATTTTTAGTGATGCAAGGAGTGTCCTTCAAGCTATAGAAGTTTTTAATTCTAATAACCCTCTAGTTTTAAAGATTTTAGAATGGCTTTTTATTATTCGACGGAGAGGTATAACGGTTCAATTTTGTTGGGATCCAGCACATGTAGGTGTGTCTGGGAATGAGAAAGCAGATTCAATGGCTAAGAAGACTGCATCCGAGTTGCTGCCAAGAAGGTATCCCATTCCCTGTAATGATTTCTTACCTGACATCAAGAAATTTGTTTGCAATAAATGGCAACAGCAATGCGATAGCCTAGATGGGAATAAAATGCGAGAGGTAACAAATGACATATCTCCTTGGAGGTATAATATGATGCCCCGAAAATGGGAGACGTCTCTTTGTCGTCTCCGTATTGGTCACACTCGGTTGACACGAGTTTCTGCTGAAGGTCCAACACCAACCGTATTGTGACGACTGTTTAGTACCTCTAACAGTAAGGCATTTGTTGACCGAATGCCCCAATTATAACAACTTAAGGAATAGATATTTGTTTGAGGCTCGAGGTGAGGGTGGCAGGTTCATCCTTGCCAAGATTCTTGGAAATGATGTGTCCTACCATGCAAGTGGCATTTTTAGATTTATTTCAGAAGCAGGTTTCTGAAAAATATTTAACTTTTATGACATTGAACTTTTATGATTTTAATTGAATGCTCTTTTATTTTTTATTTTTTTATTTTTTATTTTTGTATACATAAATTAAATGTTACCGGCGTCAATGACCTCGGATGTCAGAATGCCTGAAAACTTTAAATCAATCAATCAATCATACGTAGCTATGAGCTTACCTGCCCTCAGTCCGAAGTGAGACCTCCTCCTTGGAACATGGTTCGGGTTCTCAGGGCTCTTAAGAGACCTCCCTTCGAACCATTACGCCAGGCTTCAGATCGCCACCTGTCTTGGAGGACGGCTTTCCTACTTGCTTTGGCCTCTGCCAAACGAGTTAGTGAACATCATGGTCTCTCGTACGACGTCGCCCATTCAAGGGGATGGGGGGAGGTAACGTTCAGGTTCGTCCCCTAGTTTGTTGCCAAGACTCAGAACCCTGGAGTGCCGGACCCACGGTTCGACTCTTTCAGGGTCGCGAGTCTCCGTTCTGTAACAAGCGACCCAGACCAGCTGCTATTATGTCGAGTGAGGAGTCTGAGGTGTTACTTGAAGAGAACAGCTGCTGTTCGTCCTCAGGTGCAAGCATTGTTTGTTAGCACAGGCAGGACGAAGAGGAGGGTCACCAAGAACACCCTCTCGGCTTGGATTCGAAGGGTTATCCATCACGCCTAGAATCCGGACCCTCCTCCGTCACGTCTCCCTAGGGCATTGCTACGTCCCTGGCCTTCAAGAGAAACTTCTCTGTGAGGCAGGTACTTCAAGCTGGGGTCTGGAAGCATCAGACGACCTTCACAGCCCACTACCTGCAGGACGTGACCCACAGGAGCCTCGATACTTTTTCTATCGGCCCTGTGGTGGCTGCACAACAGCTGGTCTAGCCTCCGGCTCCTTGATGGACAAGTAGCAATAGGTTGAGGGCGTTGTTACCTGGTTTTAGTCTGCGTGAATGAAAGAGTATGTCTGGCCCTTCTTTCTTCATCCTCCCCTCTCTTGGGGAAGCAGCATCCTGGTCTCCGCATAGCTGACCTCAACCTCTGCAGGTAAACCATGCTTCCTTGTGCTCCTAGTATTTAACTTAATACTGTCGTGTTCCCCATACCCTGACGAGGTGGTATTGGGAACGTCCTATCCTGGATTCCTATCTAAAGGTCTCAAGGTCAACTTCTTAGGACAAGTCACGCTCTTTCCTCCACACACAACGTATGTAGGCCACATGACTTGTGAGGTGCAGGGACTCCTTTTCTCGAGTGCTACTCACTTGGAGTTGGAGTCCCTGGGTAAAGCCAAAGTCAGTATGGCTGGGGACTTTCCACCCTTCCTAAGGGGTAAGTCACCCTATGTAAATAGCATGGTTTTTATTTCGGTTACGGAACAAATGACAAATTCGGAGATAATTTGTATTTTTCCTAACCATACAAACCTTAGCTATTTACACATATTTGCCCGCCAACCTTGTCCCCCAAATCAAGTCCTACCTCTAAGTGAAGCAAATCACCGGTGGGGGGGGGGGAGCAAGCTATCCCTTCCCCTAGCCCCGCTAACTAGCGCGGGGGTAGTATAACCCTCGTTAAAATCTATTGGCTCGTCAATTTCAGCTACGCCGAAAGTAAATCCAATGTAAATAGCTAAGGTTTGTATGGTTAGGAAAAATACAAATTATCTCCGAATTTTCATATCTGTCTGGCCCTTTTCTTTTCTTCATCCTCTCCTCCCTCTGAGAAAAACAGCATCCTGGGTCCTTTGCACAGCTGACCTCGAACCTCTGCAGGTAAGCCATGCTTCCTTTTGTTCCTAGTATTAAGTTGTAATACTGTCATGTCCCCATACCCTGATGAGGTGGTATTGGGTAAGTCCTAGCTTAGATTTCCTTCTAAAGAACTCCAGGTCAACTTCGTAGGACATGTCACTGCTCACCTTCACACACAACTTACGTAGGCCACAGCAGCCCCTCAGCTGCCTGCGAGGCGCAGGGGCCCCAACCCTTGAGTTGCTCTGTGAACTTGGGTTTGGGGCCCCGGGCAAGCCAAAGCCAGTATAGCAGGGGACTTACATCCCTTCCTAAGGGTTAAGTCACCCCATGTAAATAGCTTGGTTTGTTTTCAGTTACAGAACTAATGACAAATTCGTAGATAATTTGTATTTTTCCTAACGATGCAAACCTTAGCTATTTACAGTTATGTGCCCGCCAGCCCTGTCCCCCAAGATAAGTCCTACCTCTAAGTAAAGTGAGTTAATCACCGGTGTGTGTGAGGGGGGAGGGGTAGCTAGCTACCCCTCCCTACCCCCCCGCTAACTAAAGATGGGGTAGGAAACCCTCGTTAAAACTTTATGGCTCGTCATCGGCTGCGCCGAAGTAATTACCCCATGTAAATAGCTAAGGTTTGTATCGTTAGGAAAAATACAAATTATCTACGAATTTGTCATGTTTTTCCTGCGCGCCTACGATCTCCTGAGCTCTAGCGCTCGCCTGCTGTGGACCACGATCTTTGGTAGTTGAGTCTCGCCGTAGATTTTCTTCCTGCGCGCCAGCTCTCTTCAGCTCGCCAGCGCACATCTGCGCGCCCTTTCCTGCTACTCACCATGGGCGCCAACGGTGTCCTGAGCACCCACGATCGCCTGCTTGCCAGCGCGCATCGGCGCTCCCCTTCCTGATGCACCTGCGCACCTCCTGATTACCGCGATGCGCGCCAACGTTCGCCCTCACGCCCACGATCTACCAGATCTTGGCGCAGGCAAGAAGATTTCCGTCGCCTCCTCGCCGACAATCTTCTCTAATCTCTTACACGGTAGCGATCTCCTACGCGCCCGAGTGATTCTTTGTCTGCGCGCAAGCGTTTTTAACGCGCCACCGCTCACCAACGCGCCATCGCTTACCAACGCGCATTCACTCGCCTACGGGCCATCGCTCGCCAAGACGCGTCAGCGCGCCATCGCCCGCCCACGCGCCATCGCCTGCCTACGCGCCATCGGTCTCCCGGCCGCCTGCGCTCGCCCTCTCGTCCGCGCGCCCACGCGCCCACGCGCACCCATGTTCGTCTGCGCACCCATGTTAGTCCGCGCGCCCACGCGCACCCATGTTCGTCCGCGCGCCCACGCGCACCCATGTTCGTCCGCGCGCCCACGCGCACCCATGTTCGTCCGCGCGCCCACGCGCACCCATGTTCGTCCGCGCGCGAACCAACGGTTTTCCATCGCGCGAGCGGCAGTGTGGTTCCCGCTAGTGAGCCATTGCTCGCCAACGCGCCATCGCTCGCCTTCACGCCATCGCTCGCCTTTGAACCATCGGATTCCGACCACCAGCGCTCGCCCCCACCTGCGCTCCCTCGCGCACTTTCGACTGCACGCTCTCGCGCCCTCGCGCCTGCATGCCCGCGCACGGGCGCACCCACGTTTACCCACGCGTGAACCATCGATTTACCATCGCGCGAGCGCCAGGTTTTCGCAACACGGGCAACCTGGCGAGTCTTCTGGAGCGCGTACTTCCAGAACACGATCTTCACCCCGTAAACGCAGAGCATGGCACATGCTAGAGCAGGAAGAATCTTCAGGGAGGTCTGAACAACATTCTTCTCCTTTTCAGGACCTGGTTTAGCCCCTCCTCCCCACCATTCCGTGGAAGGGGCTTGCCAGGGAGTTTTCTTTCGAGAAATTCTTCGCCCGGCAGGGGGTGACTTGTTTAGCCCTTCCTCTTCACCATTTCGTGGAAGGGGCTTACCAGGCCTTTCCCTCTCCAATTGCGACCCGAGGATTTGTACAAGGAAGCTCCAGGAAGATCATGGGAACTTTCCTTCTCTCGGGCTCAAGCACCTTTGCGTTCCGTCGCCAAGTTTCAAACTTGCGGACAAACTCGATGTTGAAGCATCTAGACGCAGTGACCGAGGGCTTCCTCTCGGAAGTCCCATCCGTGGATGTCGGCAAACTCAGACACTCTTCCATCCTTGGGAAGAGCTTGTTTGAGCCCAAGGACGGAGAAATGGACAACTGGTGTGCGGAGGAAGTCGAATCTCAATTCACTCTTCTAAAAGGCACTTACTTCCAGACCTTGCAAGCCTCCGACGCCTCATCATACAGCCTCGTTAGCCTAAGTTATCGGAACCGGCTCCAGCAGCTAAGACAAGGTGTAAAATAGCAGTCCCCTCCTGTCAATGACAGGTAGGACGGGAAGTCCTCCCGGGGAGGCAATAATCCTAGAGGGAGCGGCCGAGTTCGCAAACTCAAGGATTGGCAACCCCCCTGCAGGTCTCCCGCTGGGGGGATGCCTAAGGTTACTCTTTCAGATATCAGCTTCCCGGTGCCGATTCCTGCATGATCTCCGTGATCAGCCAAGGATATCGCGCCTTGCTCTTAACATCTCTCCTCCACTGACAGCGAATCCAGTGTCGCTGAGCTTCTATGCCATGGGATCGGCAAGGGGTTTGCCTTTCGGGCAGAAGGAGCCATGCTCTAGGATAATGCCCTCCATAGGGTCGTCGACAGCTTTCCCCCCGGCTTCTTCAGTCGATCCTTTCTTGTAAGGAAAGCATCTGAGATGGGAGTCCTGTCATCGACCACTCAGCTCTGATCAAGTTTGTCGAACAAATTTCGTTCAGCTTGGAACAGCAGAATCGATCAGACTGGTAGCGAGACCACAAGATTCCATATGCCCTGGATCGGAAGGACGGGTACTTCCAGGTCCCATTCCATCCGTCTTCCAGGAAGCACTTAGAATTCAGCCTAGACTACAGATATACCAGTTCAAGATGTTGTGTTGTGATCCCGCCGCAGCATCGCAGGTTTTTCACCAGAGAACTCTCCCTGCTATCCTCATGGCCACTCAGGAGCAGGCTTCCGCCTCCTTCGCTTTCTGGAGGTTTGGCTAACTCCGGTAGTCTCGGAATTGACCTTCTTTGACACCAAGACAAGATTCCGGGACTTTACCAAGATCTAGGGATCGTGGTAATTCACAAGGAGCCTTCTCTGCTTCTACCTCAACATCTGGGATATCTAATCATGATATTGACTCCTTCTCCAAGCCTTCCCATCAGTTGACTGTGGCAAGGGTGAGGAGAGTCGCAGTACCTGTTCTCAGTCAGGCAGAGCTTTTAGCCCTATCTTGGTACGTTTCCTGGGTCTCCTTTCCTCCCTGACCCGTCTAAGTCCCGAACGGTCGCCTCAGTATAAGTTCCCTGTTAGGCGGCCCAAGTTCCGGTGGAATCAAAGCTACGATTAACTGGGCTTTCTGGTCCCTATGGGAGCAGTGGAACGATTAGACCTGCAATGGGGGTTGACCTACGGAAACCTCTTGCATGGGAGTGGATCTTCTCGTCCTTCTCCCGCATTTGATGTTGTTCTCGGACTCGTCAAAGGAAGAGTGAGGGGGCATGTTCTGGTTCAGGCCTATGGTCAGGACTTGAAGGGTACCTCCACATCGTTCAGCTAGGCTTAGAGGCCGTAGTCTGGCCCCTCAACAGATCCAACAGATCCTGCCGAGTCACTCTGTGCGCAACAACTCCATGGTATTTGCGTATTCCAACTAGCAGGGAGGTACATTTTCATACTTTCGCATCTTGCAGTAGAGATACTGAGATGAACCGAAGTCCACTCAATACCACTACAGTGAGCCCTCGTTTATCGCGGTAGATAGGTTCCAGACCCGACCGCGATAGGTGAAAATCCGCGAAGTAGTGACACCATATTTACGTATTTATTTAACATGTATATTCAGACTTTTAAAACCTTCCCTTGTACGTAGTTCTGTTAACAAACTACCCTTTAATGTACAGAACACTTAATGCATGTACTACAGTACCCTAAACTAAAACAGGCACAAATATTAAAGCCAATATTATATCATGCGTTTCCTAAACACGCCAAAAAGCACGATAAAAAATGGCAACCAATGTTTTGTTTACGTTTATCTCTGGTCATAATGAAGAAACAAATGCATTTACACATCTGTGTATAGGTTAGTTTTTGCATCGATTATATTGATTATTCAGTACAGTATGTTAATTTTGTTATTACCAATGTTTTACTTAATTTTTCTTAGGACTTCCAAATGAAATGTTTTTCTTTATGACGCCGCCTGAAACGACGGCGTCATAAAGCACGCTCAGTAAACAAACGAAGGCATTTAACGAGCGTGATGAAAGTGATAAATAATGATATTACAGTAAAAGTTTTTAGAAAATATGTTATTACAAATATTATTTACCGTATCTATATAAAATCATACATACGTAGCAAAGCAGGAAAAAAATTTACACTAGAGAGAGAGAGAGAGAGAGAGAGAGAGAGAGAGAGAGAGAGAGAGAGAGAGAGTTGTTTTACGTACGTAAATGTAAATTTTAAACAAAAAAAAATAGCCCCATTTCATATAAAATAGGTTATTACAAATATTTTACTTTATCATATTACAGTAGTCTGTATAATACTGTAAAGTTCAGTACAGTATGTTGTTGTTATAGTCGTGGCGATGAAATTCTCACGAAACAAAAACACGGCATTAGATTACAACAGCTGATTCATTCTCTCTCTCTCTCTCTCTCTCTCTCTCTCTCTCTCTCTCTCTCTCTCTCTCTCTCTCTCTCTCTTCGTGTTATACAATACTTACATATAGATGAAGAAACTAAAATTAGTTTTCTTAGTGTCAATTAAATACAAAACGAAAAAATTATGCCGAGTTTACATCCATTTCAATCGTTGCTAAAAATACGGCATCCGATTTCATCAGCAAACCACTATTTTTTGGGAAACATCATTTTATTCTAGAAAATTGGTACTCTTTAAATAGTTAATTGCACATTAAGAAAGCGTGTACTTTTGTTTTTAAATTTCGGGTGTGTTTTAAAAATCGAGTATTGTTGACTTTTTTTTTGTTTTACTTTTGGCTGTGATTAGATCAGCTGACGTCTAGGTGCCGCTCTTGAGAGTGTACGAATACACTAACAAAGTATCGTTTATACCATTTCTTAACTTATTCAAACCGTCTACAGTATACAGTTGATATTACATAAGCACCAATGTGTTATAACCTATCAATTTTTTTTGTTTATTACATTTAAAACAACAGACACACTCTCTCTCTCTCTCTCTCTCTCTCTCTCTCTCTCTCTCTCTCTCTCTCTCTCTCTCTCTCTCTCTCTCTCTCTGTGGGCTACTTTTCACTACCTCCCATTCCTTACCTCTCTCTATCTCTCTAACAAATGATATCTTTGTTGCTCCTCAAAGTTTCATTTATATTGAAAATCAATCATGATTCAATTTTCCTTACTTTCTCCAATCTCGCACCATCGGTCACATCGCGGTATTTTTGAAATTTCCGGAAAATCCGCGATATATGTATATACATGGGTTATAGGCCAATCATTCTATGTCATTTTTGGGTCTAACCCACCACAAATTGCATTAGTAATGAAACATGCATTTTTCAATGTCAAATTTAGTGGAGAACGACATACTAAAAATCAAGGAAAATCGAAGCATTGGAACATTTCCAAAGTTTGCAATCATTAAGAGAAGGTTTGAAGAAAAAAAATCTGCATGAAATTTTCAGTGTATATTCTAGAGTCTAGACAAACAACTGTATACATGTTACATTACGACACTGGCATTCACCTTAGCTAAATTAAGATGACCATGACCAAGGATCAAGAGTTGAATGAACTGAGAGTCAAGTCTAATCATGTTGCCAAGACATCTCCATTTACCAGACCACACTGACAAATGTTTATTCATCTTCAGGACCAGCAAGAGCGCATTCTTCTTCTGGATCACTTTCTGGTTCTGGCAAGGTCACATTAGAACAGTGAAGTCCTTTGCATTCACTGCAGGCGGAAGAGCATTCCAGGTTGTACTTGCGACAGCTGCATCGTCGGGTGCTGCAGTCTGTATTGCAGCCACAGTGGATGGCATCTAGCAGGTAATCTGGAGCAGGCTTCATCTCGGTCATAACGGGAACCATTCTCTCGTCACGGATAGCCCATCCCCAACCATTGGCATCCATGCCAACTCCTTGCCACTGCTGAACCTGAACATACACCCGTAGGCAATGTTGCTTTGCAGATGCTGATGTAGGGGCAGGGTACGAGGCTCAACTCTGACAGTGCTTGTTGAAACCTTCTGGCAGAAGCGCTGAAGCCTTAGTATGTCCAGTGTTTCCCCGGGCTGGCCATTGTACAAGCAAACCACGGCATTCTCTCCAGCTGTCATGACATCCTCTTTCGACGCTCCAGGAGTGTTGAACGTTGCCAAAAGCCCAGAGAAATACGCACTGGAGTTCAGCTTCTTCAAAGCTGCTGATTTGCCAGTGGAGTACAGTCTTGACGTGGTATCACAACCCAGGAGTCCATGGGCCACAAGGAGCTTGTCACACACATGGCGTCCAAGTGTCTTTTGCACTTGCTCGATATTCCAACATCTTGCTTGCCTCCTTGACGTCAGCTTAGGCTCAGGTCGGAAGAACAGGTTGTGTGATGTGGGCCCTGCACGACTACATAGGAGAACAAGAAGATCGGTGTCATCGCCAACTACCACGGTGTCCTTGGTGTTTGCACATGCAATGGCTGTCTCCACTATGAGGACATCTGCATCTGCCCTGGCATGAAGAACTTTGTTGTGCTGCCGTTGAAGGTCATCACTCAGTAGATTGATGAAGCTTTGTTTATTTGTTTGGTTGGCAAGGAAGTCATCTTTCTTCATAGTACATACCATGTCCTTTGTGAAGTTGACAAGGGGACTGCTGTGAGATCGAACGCGCCTGCTGTGCGCTACATCTTTGGTGGAAGGTGCGCTCACATATCCATCAAACACTATGACAGCTTTACCATACCTGTCTCCAACATATCGTATGTAGTGACTGGAGATTCCTTCATAGGTCTCGCCAAAATTCCAAGGAATTCTGTGTAGCAATGCCCCACCATCCAGAACATATTGCACATTCTGTGGCAGCACTGTGTTGCGAACGGCAAGGAGGAGTTGTTTCCAAATGGCCTCGGCTAGCGCTGGCTTGTCGGCCTCAAACAGGATATCAATGGTCTGAAACAGTGCTGGTGGGTAACTGCATAGTTCGTACTTGAAGACATCAGTGAGGTCATCACAGCGTGATCCTGCCGTACTCAGACGTTGGAACAAGAGTTGTGGATCTATCAGAACAGATTCTTTGCCATTTTTCACTGATGAACGTTTGTCGAAAGTCACAACCTGATTTTTTTTTTGAACGTGTGATCAAGAACCTTTTTGCCAACCATTCCATCTAAGATCTTCCTGCCCACTGACGCTGCTTGGTCAGCATTGACCGAATCTCCAGCTGTGATGCCAGTGTCAATGCTTTGCAGAGTTGGATCGTTTCCAAAGGGATCCTTTGATGACAGGTAGCCAATGAGTTTGGGTGTGTCATCTGTGTCCCGTGCTTGTCGAGCTGCTTTTTGTTCTTTGTGCTGGTCACTGGTCCCATACGGCACTGATGTGTAGTCTTGCAAGGCCATGTTGACCTCTGCACATATGGGGGTGGACAGCAGCCACGTGATCCTTTGCGACTTGCTCATGCCATGGCCCCTTGTCAGTCCCCCTGTGGTTTTCACACTTCTCATGAGCACTTGCTCGATCAGAAGATCTGTGGACAAGCCGGCCCAGTACCGATCTGAGCGCCGCACTACGTGATATCCATTCTGGAACTGGTGGTGGACCTCGGGGTGCTGAATAGACAGTTGTGCCAGTCGCTGCAGGTAGACGTAAATAGATTTGGTGTAGAGATTGTGGCCTGCATCTGCCAGGTAGGGCAACATGTCGTGCAAAGCGTGCACGTGCAGACGCCAGTCACCAGTGCGTTCCGACCTCAGGAATGTCCTCAATATGTCAATCATGTCCATGTATTGCAGCCATAGCTGTGCAGTATGTAGATCCTTCATCGATTGTCGGGCAACATTCATGATGTCACGAACAGAGTCCAGAACTGGGCCTGAAAGGATATCTTCAGTAGAACACTCACCCTTCATCAATGAATCATACAGGTCTCGCAGCTCACACAGGTCAATAGGTCCAGCTTCCACACTTTGCGACCCTGACTCGGTATCATGTGGATCTATGGCTGCCTGTGCATCATCTATGCTTTGCATTATCTCGTCTTCACTTGGTTCGTTATCTTCTACAATACCCTGAGGACCATCATTCTTAGCCTGCGAACAAGTAGGCACTAGCGTACCAAGTATCCTTTCTGCGAGGAGAGTGTTCAGTGCTGCATCAACCAAGAGATGCCCACGGATAGCTCGGTCATATGCCTTGCCAGACAGCATGTGCATTACAGTGTTCTCGGCATACACCAGTTCCAGAACAGAGCGCAGTCCAGATCCTGACATGATATTTCCAATACTCCCCAAGAAGCTCATCAACGTGTGGAAGCCCCATATGCGCAGTATAATCTTACGCAAGTCACTGCCCTCCGATTGACTTTCGATGATGGTAAGCGCCTTCCACCAAAGTGGTTGGTCAAATGTGATGATGACCTTTGCGTTGTACTGTTTGGCGTGCTCAGATAGAAATGTCAATGTTGAATAGATGCAAGTTGGATCACTGCTGTTCATGTCGATCATGGGAAGCAAGAAGACTGTAGACTGACCTGGATGTACACCAGTGTGCACGGCTTGCATCATCCCAGACCATGCTGGTCGTGGTGAGCGTAATGTGAGGGACAGCTTCCAGAGGAGGTCAAGGTTGGTAGATCTGTCCTTTTCCATCTCATCTTGTAGAACCTCATACCTCAGAGTATCTAGAAGGTGTTGTCAGATGTCGGATGTTTATTCGGCCCACAGCTACAACATCCTTCAGTGTCACAGACACACGTGGCACTCTTGTTGATGTCCTGGTACCTGGAGTGACAGACGTAATCATTCCCATCCCGTGGAATGTTTTGAGGCCATCTATTGTACAGATGTTGTGATCCACATTGTCCGCCATATATTGGATGAACTGCTCTGGCCAGTAGTTTGGTATGTCTGTCCCTAGTACAACTGCTGCACTCCGTTCATACCTTTGTATCTCACGATAAGAACTGCAATATCTGTGGGCATGGAGCGTGTCGATCAAGAACTTTGATGCAAAATTATGGTGCATCTGTACACCCAATCCTATCTGCAAGGGTGCCAGCAGCACTCGGGGCCGAATTGCTTGCATGATAGCTTGCCCTAGAGAACCAACTTTTCTATCAGCATCTCGGCCCACAAAGAGTGTTCGAAGAAGGAGTTTTAGTGATTCAGGTAGGAACGACATGGCTTCTTCTGTTGAGGACATTTCAGTTGTACATGGGTACATATCTATCGACTGTTGTACGGATTTCACATCACTTTTGATCAGTTTTGCTGCCGTCTTAATCAGTCTCATCTTCTCAGCTTCATATGATGTCTCCTTTGGCCTTTGATGGAATTCATGAGTGATTGCAGAGGCCCTGTGGCGAAAGGTCACAACATTCTCTTTGCCATTTATTTCTGCGATGGTGATATCCTGACCAAAGTGCTTTTGAATACATTCCTTCATGTAGGTGAATCCATAAGGTGTGCAATCAGTTCCAAGAAGAAATTCCCCCATTTTTCCTATGAGATCCGGTATCGTTGTCTGTTCCTCGTCATTGGCTTTGAGGTACTTTGCGACTTTTATGAATGCATCATTCCGTGTGTCATCAGCTGGTCTACCATACTTAGGTCGCTTGCTTGGCACTGTAAGGAACTGGCGTGGAATCTGCTTCCCAGTTCTGAAGTTTATGCTACATATATTGTGATAGACTGCGTCAGCGGCATGCAAGTCCTGGACGAATTCTACTCGAGCCTTTACTCTGTCTGACCATGCATCATTGCGTTCAACACAGTTCTCTGTAACCTTCCTCTGGAAGTCCATTGTTCGGACTGGTATAAGTTTATGCGTTTTTTGTCTGCCCTGGTACTTGTCTGGTGTTCCACAGAACAAACAGTGTTCGCTGTAGTGAAACGCAGAACTGGCAGATCGACGCGCACGCACAGTGCCGCTGAAACCACCAGTACAGTCATATCCGCGTTTTCTGATGTCTCGCTCAATAGATAGTTGGGAGCAGAAGTCCTTCCTGCATCTGGTGTGTACAACTTGTCCAGGTGTGACACTGATATCAGCCTGCCGTAGGTCATTTGCCTTGTTTATTCCATCACACCCCTTGGCACCTAATTTCGTGGTTTGTTCGCCGTTGCCGAGAGACTCGCTGCAGAAAACGCAATCGTCCATGCTACTGGTTAACCTAAAAAGAAAAAAAAACAAGGCTATTAGACATTAATTATCTCAATTTATTTATTTAATAATAAAAATGTTTGACATCTTTTGAGAAATGTGAAAGAAATAACAAGAGCACTGTTATAACAAAAAATGTTATGCCATTTCTATTAGCGTATTTTCGTGCATAACTTTCAAAAAGTGGTTGCTCGAAATGAATGTGTTCCAATGCCTCGAATTTCCTTGACTTTTACTATGTTATTACATGGGTCAAAAGAAGCAAAAATGCCAAGTTTCATTACTATTGCAATTTGTGGTGGGTATATCCATAAAATGACTGGCCTATTATGAAAAAAATCCTCGAAGTGGTGAATCCGCGATGGTCGAACCGCGAAGTAGCGAGGGATCACTGTATCGGCTTGCTCATTCCGGGCAGAGGAATGTTCTCTCCGATAATCTGAGCAGAGACTCACAGATAGAGAGTAACTGGGGGTCTTTGGCCTCTAGTAACCAGCAAAGTCCTGGCCTGGGGGACCTGATCACGACAGCCTAGAACTTCAAGCTGCCGCTGTACTACCCCCCAGTCTCAGACCCCAAGACTTTTTGGCAAGATGCCTTCCTGTAACGGTGGGACAGCATCGACGCTTACGTCTTCCCACCATTTTTTGTCTGTTGAGAAGGGGTCTCAACGAGACCAGATTGTCGGTCAACCTATCGATGACCCTGAGAGCTCCGCTTCGACTTTACGCAGAACTGTTTCCGGACCTTCAGCATCCCCTGGCAGAACTCCCGGGAGAGCTTCTTCCACGACACAGTCTACTCAAACAACCACACTGCAACATCTTTCACAAGCCGTAGCATCGCTTCGGCTTCACGCCTGGAGACTATACGACACCTCCTCACGAAGAGGCACCCCGCAGCAGTCGCGGAGCGGAGGTCGCGTCACCTGCGATAGTCATCCACAGGGGTCTACCAGGCGAAGTGGAGAGTCTTCTGTGGTTGGTGTTGTAGGAGAGCTACCTCTCCCCTTGATGCGTCTACTCCAGCAATAACGGAGTTTATTGTTTATTGTGGGGAGGAAACTCGTTTTCCGCTCTCGGCAGTGAAGCCTATTGCTCAGCCTTACCCTGGCCTTCAGGCTGAAGGAATAGACTTTTCCTCCCCGCTGGATCTTTCTTCGCTCATGCGAAGCTACGAAAGTACCTGCCCCCAGTCGGAGTGAGACCTCCTCCATGGAACATGGTTCGGGCTCTTAAGACCCTTAAGAGATCTTCTTGCGAACCTTTACGTCAGGCCTCTAATCGTCGCCTGTTTTGGAAGACGGTGCTCCTGCTCGCTCTGGCCTCGGCCAAGTGTGTAAGCAATCTTCATGGTCTCTCGTACGACTCCGCCCTTTCAAGAGGATAGGGGGAGGTAACATTCAGGTTCGTTCCTGAGTTGGTTACTAGACTCAGAATCTTGGAGTCCCGGACCTTCGGTTCGACTCCTTCAAGATTTCGAGTCTCCGTTCTGTAACAGATGACCCAGACCTTCTCCTATTTGCCAGTAAGGAACCGGAGGGGTTATCTTTAAGAACAGCTGCAGTTCGTCCTCACGTGCAAGCCCGGTTTGGGAGCACAGGAAGGATGCAGGGGAGGGTCACCAAGTATGCCTTTTCAGCCCTGATTCAAGGGCATTCATCTCGGCCTGAATCCAGACCCTCCCCCGTCACGTCGCCCTACAGTCCACGATGTCGGATACATCGCAACGTTCCTGGCCTTCAAGAGGGACTACTCTGTGACACAGGTGCTACAAGCTGCAGTCTGGAAGCGTCTAGCGACCTTTGCAGCCCACTTCCTGCAGGACTTGACCCACAGGGGTATCGATACGTTTCTATCGCCCTGTGGTGGCTACACAACAGCTAGTCTAACCTCAGGCTCCTTTTTGGACAGGTAGCAGAAGGTTGAGGGCATTTTTACTGGGTTTTAGACTGCAAGAATGGAAGAAGTATGTCTGGCCCTTACTTCTTTCTTCATCCTCCCCTCTCCTGGGGAAAGCAGCATTCTGGTCTCTGCATAGCTGACCTCAAACCTCTGCAGGTAAACCATGCTTCCTTGTGTTCCGAGTATTGAGATAATACTGTCGCGTCCCCCATACCCTGACGAAGTGGTATTGGGAACGTCCTAACCCAGAGTTCCGTCTAGAACTCCAGGTCAACTGCCTAGGACAAGTCACACTTTCTTCCTTCACACACAAGCTTATGTAGGCCACACGTTCCTTACAGAGCAAGAAACTTGTGAGGTGCAGGGACTCCTTTTCTCGAGTACGGCTCATTCGGATTCTGAGTCCCCGGGTAAGCCAAAGCCAGTATGGCTGGGGACTTTCCACCCTTCCTAAGGGGTAAGTCACCCTATGTAAATAGCATGGTTTTTATTTCGGTTATGGAACAAATGACAAATTCGGAGATAATTTGTATTTTTCCTAACCACACAAACCTTAGCTATTTACACATATTTGCCCACCAGCCCTGTCCCCCAAGGCAAGTCCTACCTCTAAGTGAAGTGAGACAGTTCACCGGTGTGTGAGGGGGGAGGGGTAGCAAGCTACCCCTCCCCCTACCCCTGCTAACTAGCGCGGGTGTAGTAAACCCTCATTAAAATCTAATGGCTCGTCAATTTCAGCTACGCCGAAAGTAAACCATATGTAAATAGCTAAGGTTTGTATGGTTAGGAAAAATACAAATTATCTCCGAATTTCTCATTTTTCTGCAATTAGTGAAGTACTTGTTTTTGTTATTTTTTGGCTTTCATTGTGCTGGATATTCTTCGAATACTTTGAATCCCTTTTTTGATTTTCTGTTGCTGAACTTTGCTTGTTTTTTGGATCTCTCTTTGAAATTTCCATAATGGCCGACCCTTCTCCTACTGATCCTTCTCCTGTTTATAAAAAATGTTCAAAGGATTGTAACAGGCGCCTTCCAAAGGCTTCCATCGATCCCCACTCTATTTGTGTTAATTGTAGAGGCAAAGCTTGTCAATTAGGGGATCGATGCGAGGAGTGTGTGGTTTTATCTGAATTTGAGTTTGTTCTGTAACTGAAATAAAAACCATGCTATTTAATATGGGTAATTACTTTCGGCGTAGCTGAAATGACGAGCCATTAGAATTTTAACGAGGGTTTACTACCCCACCGCTAGTTAGCGAGGGGTAGGGAGGGGTAGTATACTACCCCCCTCACACACACCTGTGCTGAGCTCACTTTGCTATCGGCTCGCCTACACAGACAGCCATTAATTTTTGTTTACGTTTTCTTTTTGACATTTTGTTTGGAAGTTGGCCTTTGTAATGCGGAAGTGTCCCGGCTTACTTGACCGCCCTTGTGGGACTTATATGTCGGCGGTCGAAACAGATCCACACACCTTATGTCCTTTTTGTAGGGGCCAACGGTGTGACAGAGATAAAGTATGTGGTGAGTGCAGGGAGTGGTCTACCTCCCAGTGGGAGAGGTTTTCCCGGCGTCGGAAGAAGAAGTTGAAACGGGATTTGTTCCGTAACCGAAATACAAACCACGCTATTTACATTGGGTATTACTTTCGGCGTAGCTGAAATGACGAGCCATTAGATTTTAACGAGGGTTTCCTACCCAGCGCTAGTTAGCAGGGGTAGGGGGAGGGGTAGCTTGCTACCCCTCCCCCCCTCACACACCGGTGAAATGTCTCGCTTCACTTTTGGCTCGGACATGGACAGACATCTCTGTCTTTGTCCTCACTTGGCAGCCATTGTTTGTTTTGTCTTTACTTAATTACTTACTTTTCTTTTACTCAATATATATGTAAAAAAATTTTCGTGTTTATGTATATATTTGAGTATAGAAATCAGTAAGTTTCCTTTTCAGAGTTTGTGCTTGTGTATGTAGTGTACGATATCTCCGTGGAGCCCTCAGCAGTTAGGCCACCATGGTGTAATTTCATGGGTCGCGATTGAGTTTGACTACGGTCTTTCTCTCTCTCTCTCTCTTTGAGGTCGTTCACCCTTTTACTACGTTACCTTTAGTACGTCTTGAGTAGCTTCCTTCCGGTGTGGGTGCGGTTGCTATGCCGTATGTTTTGTCTTAATTAGTTTATGAATCTAATTGTATTTGTTGATTTTTCAGCTTTTGTAGAACGATTCCTTTCGGGGTTTTCGTTCTTTATTTAGTGTTCATTCATTTTTAAATTGCATAATTACATGGTTACATAGTTACATAATTATAATTGTTATAATTCTGTGTTGGTTACAGCTCTCCTTCCGTGAATGTAAGTGGTTGTGAGGGCACGTGCCTGTTGTGTAATTCTTGTGTTCTTTTCCCTCGGGATTCCTCTTCGGAGCCTTCCCGGGGGAATGAATGTTAACTAATGATTTTTGTTTTTATTTTTCACAGTTACCGATCTAGTTCGTTTCTGTAATGTGACTACGGAGTGAGCTGTCTTGTTGAGACCTGGGGATTCGGCTGTTGCTACCTCCCCTATAGATCTTCGTCAGGGGCGTGTCTCCTTCTCCTGGAAGTACTCCCGTGACGATTGACAGCTCTCCAGTTCATTTTAGAACACTCTGGAGGCTCGCCTCCTTGGGTGGGTAACTTTCCTTCCGAGGGAAGTTTTCCTGTCCAGGCTTGAGTTGTTCCCCTTTGGGGGGTTCTTCTCTTGCCTTTTTTTTTTTTTTTTTGTGCGACTATGCTCTTGGTGCTGAGCGGTCGCACCTGCAGTTACGCTCAAGGGGCTGGGCAACTGCAGGAGCCCCTCTTTGGAGGATTGCTTTTTTTAGGTCACTGGCTCACCCGTCTCTTCTATGAAGTGTTTCTCTTTCGTTCGCGAGGGAGTACACTCTTGAGACTCCTCTTCGGAGAACTCTTCTGCTGTTGTTGCTGTTGGCCGCCTTCGCCGTAAGGCTCACCGTCCGCTACGTCGTAAGGGCCTCCCATCTCCCTATAAGGGTGCTAAGAGGCGCCTTTTTGAATCTCCGTATGCAGTCTGCAGCTCTGCAGCTCCTTCCTCCTTAGATCTCTACCGGGATCGATCTCCAACGCCTTCTTGACCTTCCGCCCCTGGTGCAGTTGAACAGCAGTCTGACCTCGTCATCCGACGGGCAACGGTCCCTTCGGGGCAGAGGGTTGCCTCCCACTGGGGGTGTTTCCCTTGTGTGTCAGGGTTCCCCTGCGCGCCCTTCTGCAGTGTTAGCGCACAGGCGCTCTCCTGCTTATTAGCGTTTTTCTGATCGCCAGCGCTCTCCTGTTCGTCAGCGCTCTCCTGTTCGTCAGCGCTCTCCTGATGATTGTCGCCCCACTGCTCGCCAGCGCTCTCCTGATGATTGTCGCCCCACTGCTCGCCAGCGCTCTCCTGAGGACTCCGAACATCCTGCTGTTCCTGTTGTGCGCCCTGCGCGCCATTGGTCTCCTGAGCGCTGTAGATCTCCTGCCCGTCAGAGCGCACCTGCGCTTCCAGTTCCTGATATGCGCCCTGTGCGCCCACGTTCGCCCGCGCAACCTAGAACTACGGTTCAGGTCTTGGACAAGGACTCATCTTCTACGCACAGGATTCCACGCGTTGCCCTTCTTCGCGCGAGTGATCACCAGCTCGCCAGCGACCACGGACGCGTCAATGTTCGCCTGCTCGTCAGCAATCTCCTGCGCGTCAACGATCGCCATCGATCTTCCACGCGTGTCAGGTCTCCTGGACACCATCAGTAACGATCTAGCACTCGCCTGCTGTGGACCACGATCTCCGGTAGCTGAGTCTTGCCGTAGATCTTCCTCCTGCTTGCCAGCGCTCGCCTTTGCTTCTGTCCTTCTGTGCGCCAGCTTCCTTCAATCGCCAGCGCACATCTGCGCGTCCTTTTCTGCCACGCACCAATGGGCGCCTACAGTTTTTCCTGACCGTCCAGGATCGCCTGATTGACAGCTCGCATCGGTGCTCACCTTCCTGATGCACCTGCGTGCCTTCTGATTAGTGCGATGCGCGCTAATCATCCCTAGTCTCTTAAGCGTCAGCGATCTCCTACGCGCCCGCGCGATTCTTCACCTGCGCGCTAGCGTTTTGTTAATGCACCACCGCTCGCCAACGCGCTGTCACTTGCCAAAGCGCCATCGCTTGCCGACGCGCCATCGCTTGCCGACGCGCCATCGCTTGCCAACGCGCCTTCACTCACCTACGGGCCTTCGCTCGCCAAGACGCGCCATCGCCCGTCAATGCGTCATCGCCCGTCAACGCACCATTGCCCGTCAACGCGCCATCGCCACGCACCAATGGGCGCCTACAGTTTTTCCTGACCGTCCAGGATCGCCTGATTGACAGCTCGTATCGGTGCTCACCTTCCTGATGCACCTGCGCGCCTTCTGATTAGTGCGATGCGCGCTAATCATCCCTAGTCTCTTAAGCGTCAGCGATCTCCTACGCGCCCGCGCGATTCTTCACCTGCGCGCTAGCGTTTTGTTAATGCACCACCGCTCGCCAACACGCTGTCACTTGCCAAAGCGCCATCGCTTGCCGACGCGCCATCGCTTGCCGACGCGCCATCGCTTGCCAACGCGCCTTCACTCACCTACGGGCCTTCGCTCGCCAAGACGCGCCATCGCCCGTCAATGCGTCATCGCCCGTCAACGCACCATTGCCCGTCAACGCGCCATCGCCCGCCTACGCGCTATCGGTCTCCCGACCGCCTGCGCTTGCCTGTGCGCCCACGTGCCTGCTCGACCACACGCCCACGTGCCTGCTCGACCACACGCCCACGTGCCCGTGGTGAATCCCTTAATAGAGATTTAGCTAAAATTAGTGCATGGTGCAAATTATGGGGTATGAAATTGAATCCTAACAAAACTCAAAGTATGATTGTAAGTAGGTCAAGGACGGTGGCTCCTCAACATCCGGATCTCAGTATTGATAATGTTTCTTTAAATATGTATGACTCTTTCAAAATTTTAGGCGTGATTCTTGACAGCAAATTTACTTTTGAGAAACATATAAGGTCTGTGTCTTCTTCAATTGCGCAAAAAATTGGCTTATTGAGAAAGTCTTTTAAGATATTCGGTGATCAATCTATTCTGAAGAAGTGTTTTAATTCTTTTATTCTACCTTGTTTTGAGTATTGTTCTCCTGTCTGGTCTTCAGCTGCTGATTCTCATCTTAATTTGTTGGACAGAAACTTACGGTCTATTAAATTTCTTATTCCTGATCTAGATATTAATCTCTGGCACCGTCGTTCAATTAGTTCATTATGCATGTTGCATAAGATTTTTCATAACTCTGACCATCCTTTACATTCAGATCTCCCTAGACAATTCTATCCTGTTCGTAATACTAGGCAGGCAGTTAATTCTAATAGCCAGGCCTTCTCCATCATGAGACTCAATACTGCGCAGTGCTCTAGAAGTTTTGTTCCAGCTGTTACCAAGTTGTGGAATGATCTTCCTAATCGGGTTGTTGAATCAGTAGAACTTCAAAAGTTCAAAGTTGGAGCAAATGCTTTTTTGTTGACCAGGCGGACATGAGTCTTTTTATAGTTTATATATGACATTTTTGTTGTTGACATTGTTAATAGTTTACATATGATATATCTCTTTTGACATTACTTTTTTTAGAATGATTTATTGTTAATTTGTTCTCTTCAGTTATTTATTTCCTTATTTCCTTTCCTCACTGGGCTATTTTTCCCTATTGGAGCCCCTGGGCTTATAGCATCTTGCTTTTCCAATTAGGGTTGTAGCTTGGATAGTAATAATAATAATAATAATAATGTGCCCGTGGGACCGCACGCCCATGTGCCCGTGGGACCGCACGCCCATGTGCCCGCACGCCCCCGCACATGCGCTCCAATGTTCGCCCGCGCGTGAACCGACGGTGTTCCATCGCGCGAACCGACGGTGTTCCATCGCACGAACCGACGGTGTTTCATCGCGCGAACCGACGGTGTTTCATCGCGCGAACCGACGGTGTTCCATCGCGCGAACCGACGGTGTTCCATCGCGCGAACCGACGGTGTTCCATCGCGCGAACCGACGGTGTTCCATCGCGCGAACCGACGGTGTTCCATCGCGCGAACCGACGGTGTTCCATCGCGCGAACCGACGGTGTTCCATCGCGCGAACCGACGGTGTTCCATCGCGCGAACCGACGGTGTTCCATCGCGCGAACCGACGGTGTTCCATCGCGCGAACCGACGGTGTTCCATCGCGCGAACCGACGGTGTTACAGCGCGCGAACCGACGGTGTTCCATCGCGCGAAACGACGGTGTTCCATTGCGCGAGCACCAGCTTGATTCCTGCAATAGCCATTGCTTGCCTACGGGTCATCGCTCGCCTATTATCTATCGGATTCTGACCGCCAGCTCTCGCCCTTCCAACCACGCTCGCCCTCCTTATGCGCTCCCTCGCGCACTATCGTCCACGCTCCTGTGTGCTCGCGCACTGGCGCATCCACGTTCGGCCACACGCGAACCATTGATTTACCATCGCGCGAGCACCAGGGCGATTGCGACTGCGATTCCCGTCGGGGTTTCGCAACACGGCCAGCCTGGCGAGTTCTGGAGGGCGTATTTCCAGAACACGGTCTTAACCCCGTAAACGCTGAGCATGGCACGTGCAAGAGCAGGAAGAATCTTCAGAGAGGTCTGGGCAACATTCTTCTTTCCAGAACCTGGGTTAGCCCTTCCTCCTCGTCATACCCTGGAAGGGTCGTGCCAGGGAGTTTTCCTTTCGTGATTTCTCCATCGAGCAAGGGGTGACTGGTTTAGCCCTTCCTCTTCTCCATCCCGTGGAAGGGGCTTACCAGGTCCTTTCCCTTCTCGGTTGCGACCCAAGGTTTTGTACAAGGAAGCTCCTGGAAGATCATAGGTACTTTCCTTCTCTCAGGCTCAAGCACCTCTGCATTCCGTCGCCAAGTTTCGAACTTGCAGGCAAACTTGATGTTGGAGCATCTAGACGCAGTGACTGAGGGCTTCCCCTCGGGTGTCTCATCCGTGGATGTCGACAAGCTCAGACACTCTTCCATCCTTGGGAAGAGCTTGTTTGAGCCCAAGGACAGAGACATGGACAGCTGTTGTGCGGAGGAAGTCGACTTCCATTTTCATTCCTCCAAGGCGCTTTCTTCCAGACCCTGCAGGCCTCCAACGCCTCTTCTTTCAGCCTTGTCGGCCTAAGTTATCGAACCGGCTACGCCAGCTAAGACAAGGTGTACAATAGCAGTCCCCTCCTGTCAGGAACAGGTAGCACGGGAGGCTCTCCCAGGGAGGCATAATCCTAGAGGGAGTGGCAGAGTTCATAAACTCTATTATTGGCAACCCCCCCCTGGCAGGTCTCACGCTGGGGGGATGCCTAAGGTTACTCATCCGGATAACAGTTTCCCGAGGCCAATTCCTGCACGATCTCCGTGATCAGCCAAGGATTTCGCGCCTCGCTCTTACCATCTCTCCGTCTCTGTCAGCGAATCCAGTGTCACTGAACCTTTATGCCATGGGGTCGGCAAGAGTTTTGCCCGTTTG
Source organism: Palaemon carinicauda (assembly GCF_036898095.1). Taxonomy (NCBI): domain Eukaryota; kingdom Metazoa; phylum Arthropoda; class Malacostraca; order Decapoda; family Palaemonidae; genus Palaemon; species Palaemon carinicauda. The sequence continues at coordinate 85,151,809 of NC_090743.1, read as the reverse complement.
GGCAGAAGTATCCATGCCTTAGGAGAGGGTTTTCCATGGGGTTGTCGACGGCTTCACCCCCCGGCTTCTTCAATCAATCCTTTCTCGTAGGAAAGCATCTGAGACGGGAGTTCCGTCGTCGACCTCTCAGCTCTGATCAAGTTTGTCGAATAAACTTCGTCCAGCGTCGAACAGCAGAGTCGATCAGACTGGTAACGAGGCTGCAGGACTCCTTAGGCCCTGGATCGGAAGGACGGGTACTTCCAGTTTCCATTCCATCCATCTTCCAGGAAGCTCTTGGAATTCAGCCTAGACTACAGGTGTTCCTGCTCAAGATGCGGTGTGGCGATCCTGCCGCGGCATCGCAGGTTTTTCCCCAGAGAACTCTCCCTGCTTTCCTCATGGCCGCTGAGGAGCAGGCTTCCGCCTCCTTCGCTTTTTGGAGGTCTGGTCAACCCCGGCAGGCTCGGGTTCGACTTTCTTCAACACCAGGACAAGCTTCCGGGTCTTTTCCAAGAGTGAGGGATCATGGTAATTTGCTAGGAGCCTTCTCTACTTCTGCCTCAACATCTGGAGTATCTAGCCATGATATTGAGTCAACGGCCATACCATGTTGAAAACACCGCTTCTCGTCCGATCAGCGAAGTTAAGCAACGTTGGGTCTGGTCAGTACTTGGATGGGTGACCGCCTGGGAACACCAGATGCTGTTGCCTCCTTCTCCGAGCCTTCCCTTCAGTTGACTGTGGCAAGGCTCAGGAGAGTCGCAGTACCTGTTCTCAGTCAGGCAGAGCTTTCAGCCCTACCTTGGAACGTTTCCTGGGTCTCTTTTCCTCATTGTCCCGTCTAAAGTCCCGAATGGTCGCATCAGGATAAGTTCCCTGTGAGGTGGCCCAAGTTCCGGTGGTATCAGAGCAACGATTAACCGGACTTCCTGGCCCCTATGAGACCAGCTGAACGTTTAGATCTGCAATGGGGGTTGACCTATGGAACCTCTTGATGGGAGTGGATATTCTCGTCCTTTCCCCACATTTTGATGCTGTTCTCGGACTCTTCAAAGAAAAGGGGTGGGGGGCATGTTCCGGTTCAGGCCTATAGTCAGGACCTGAAGGATACCTCCCCATCATTCAGGCAGGCTTAGGGGCCATAGTCTGGCCCCTCTACAGATCCTACAGTTCCTGCTGAGTCGCTCCGTGCGCGACGACTTCATGGTACTGGCGTATTCCAACCAGCAAGGGACACATTTTCATACCTTCGCATCTTGCAGTAGAGATACTGAGATGATCTGAGGTCCTCTCAATACCACCATCGGCTCGCTCATTCCAGGCAGAGGAATGTTCTCTCTGACTATCTGAGCAGAGCCTTGCAGATAGAGAGTACCTGGGGGTCTTTGGCCTATAGTAACCAGCAAGTCCTGGCCTGGGGGACCTGATCGCGTCAGCCTGGAACTTCAAGCTTCCGCTGTTCTTCCCCCCCAGTCTCAGACCCCAAGACTCTTTGGCAAGATGCTTTCCGGTGATGGTTGGAGGACATCGACGCCTGCGTCTTCCCACCATTGTTGTCTGTTGAGAATGGGTCTCAACTCGACAGTGAGAATGGGTCTCAACACGACCAGGTTGTCTGTCAACCTTTCGATGGCCCTGAGAGCTCCACTGGGACTATACGCAGGACCCTCTGCTTCCCCTGACGGAACTCCAGGGAGAGCTTCTTCCACGGCACAGGCCACTCAAACAACCGCACTACACCATCTTTCACGAGCCGTTGCATCGCTTCGGCTTCACGCCTGGAGACACTATGCCGCCTCCGCAAGAAGAGACAACCAGCTACAGTCGCGGAGCAGAGGTCGCGTCACCTGCAATTGTCATACGCAGGGGTCTACCAGGCAAAGTGGAGAGTCTTCTGTGGTTGGTGTGGGAGAGATATCTCTTCCCTTGAGGCCTCTTCTCCAACAATTACGGAGTTATTGCTTTTCGACGGGAGGAAACTCTTTTCCGCTGTCGGCAGTGAAGCCTATCGCTCAGCCTTTCCCTGGCCTTCAGGCTGAAAGAAATAGATTTTTTCCTTCCCGCTGGACCTTTCTTCGCTCATGCGAAGCTGCGAACGTCCCTGCCCCCTGTCAGAGTGAGACCACCTCCAAGGAGCATGGTTTGGACTCTTTAGTCCCTTTAGAGATCTTCTCAAGAACCATTACGTCAGGCCGCTGATCGTATTCCGTCTTGGGGGAAGGTGCTCCTGCTCACTCTGGCCTCGGCCAGTGTGTAAGCAATCTTCTTGGTCTCGTACGACTCCGCCCTTTCAAGAGAATAGGGGAAGGCAGCATTCAGGTTTGCTCCTGAGTTGTTTTCTAGACTCAGAATCTTGTAGTCCCGGGCCTTCGGTTCGACTCCTTCAAGATTTCGAGGTAGTAGGTTGTAGGTTGTAGGTAGTAGGTAGTAGGTGGGCCAGGGCACCAGCCGCCCGTTGAGATACTACCACTAGAGAGGTATTGGATCCTTTGACTGGCCAGACAGTAATGCATTGGATCCCTCTCTCTGGTCACGGCTTATTTTTTCTTTGCCTACACTTACACAGAATAGTTTGGCCTATTCTTTACATATTCTCGTCTTTCCTCATACATCTGACAACAATGAGATACTTAACACATCTTCACCCAAGGGGTTAATTACTGTACTGCAATTTGTTCAGTGTACTTTCCTCTTGGTAAGGGTAGAAGAGACTCTTTAGCTGTGGTAAGCAGCTTTTCTAGGAGAAGGACACTCCAAAATTAAACCACTGTTCTCTAGTCTTGGGTAGTGCCATAGCATCTGTACCATGGTCTTCCACTGTCTTGGGTTGGAGTTCTCTTGCTTGAGGGTACACTCAGGCACACTATTCTATCTTATTTTTTTTTCTTCCTCTTGTTTTTTTTAAATGGTGTGTTGGGCAGGGTTAATAGAAGGGCCATGGATGCCTGGTGGTTTATCAAGAGGTTGTCTTTTCCTTTTTCTGATTATTTTTCTTCTCAAAACCATCCTTACTGTCCTCCCTTCAGTGTAAGTGGCTATCCTGGAGGGTATTTAGCCTTGCATGGTGTATCGGCTCCTCCATGTTGACCAGTTTTTCCGACTTTTTACTATAGTCTATGGGTATCATCAATCACTTTGTTTATAATTCTGTACGTATTGTTTTTGTTATAATTCTTGTTAATCTAGTTTTTAAGCATGCTGTCTCTTTTTTATTTCTATTAATTCTTATGCTGTCTGGAGACATTGAGCGAAATCCGGGACCAGTACGTCCTAGATTTCGTCAATGTCGTCTTCTGTATTGCAATATTCGTGGTCTTCATGCAAATATCCAAGACCTTACAGTTGCGTCCAGACAGTATGATATTCTTTTGTGCTCAGAAACTTTGGTTTCTAATATGAGGCACTCATCTGAGCTCCTTATAACTGGTTTTAAGAAGCCAATAATGTTGAAACGTGATGCCATCCCTAGGGCCAGGGGAATGGCGGTGTATATTAGGACCGAGTACCCTGCTTCTCATAAGTCCTGCTATCAATGTGGATGTCATGAGATTCAGGTAATAAAAGTTTGTGGCAGGCATAACAACTTTTATTTGTGTTCGATCTACCGGAATCCAGACATAAATGATTCTATCTTCAATTGTCTTCTTACCATTATGGCTAAGATACAAGAAGATGATAGAAAGGCTTCTTTTGTCTTTGTTGGTGATTTTAATGCTCACCATAGGGAGTGGTTAAGTTCTATCTCTCCTACCGATCGCCATGGCTTAAGAGCTTTAGACTTTGCCTCTGAATCAGGCTGTGAGCAAATCATAAATGAAGCTACTCACAGGTCTGGTAATTGCTTGGACCTCGTATACACAGACTTCCCTGGCGTTATAACTAGTAAGGTTGGTTCTCCAGTCGGGACATCTGATCATGCCTTGATTTCATTATTAGTGAAGACTGAGCAGCCTGTCCCTGATATATCATATTCTTGTAAAATTTATATGAAATCCCAAGCAGACTGGAATGGGATTTTACATGATCTTTTGTGCTTGAATTGGTCACAATTATATAATAGTGTAGATCCTGTTGTCCCTTTGAATGAGAATCTAGTCAACATAATTGATAGGCGTATCCCTTCTCGTGTGCTAAGGTATCGAGTGAAGGACAAACCGTGGTTCAATGATGATTGTAGACGTGCTTATTTGGAGAAACAGGAGGCCTATCATCTTTGGAAGGGGAACAGATCAGATTTGACCTGGAACAACTATACTCAGCTTCGAGCTTTTGCTCAGAGAGTTTATGTCTCAACTGAAAAGGAGTACAATTTAACCATAAAAGAAACACTTTCTGGTACAACTCAGGAACATAAATGGTGGTCTACCCTTAAATCTCCACTCTTTGGTGTAGATGCAACAGTTCCTCCTTTACTTAAACCAGATGGCTCAGTCACTCACTGTCCAAAGGAAAAGGCAACCCTTTTGGCTGATGTTTTTGACAGTAAACAGAGTAATGAAAAACTTGAATTTCCTCATTCCTGTTTTCCTGAGGCTAAACTAACTAGTTTAGCTTTTCGATCTCGTGAGATTAAAGCTCTGTTGATGGACCTTGATGCTTATGGAGGTGTAGACCCAAATGGTATTTTTCCTTTGTTTTTTATAAAGACAGCAGATTTCTTAGCTCCAAAGTTATCTGTTATTTTGCGCAAGTTAGCAAGAAGAGGAGCTTTTAGCACTAGTTGGAGAATTGGTAATGTTACTCCTCTATGTAAATGTGTTTGTGGTAGCTCAAGTCCCACTGATTACCGCCCAATTTCCATAACTCCCATATTATCTAAAGTTTTTGAACGTCTTCTGGCAAAACGTCTTATAGGTTTGCTGAAGGTAATCATCTACTCCCTAGTTTGCAATTTGGTTTTCGTAAAGGCCTTGGAGCATGTGATGCCCTTCTTACAATCTCCAATGCTGTACAGAAATCCCTTGATTGTGGTCGGGAAGTTCGTATGATTGGCCTTGATTTTAGTGCTGCCTTTGACCGTGTTAATCATGAGGCCCTTGTTTTCAAACTGAAACAGTTGGGAGTGGGTGGGTTGTTTCTTAGCATTATTATTGATTTTTTAAGTAATAGATCTCAAAGAGTTGTTGTTGATGGTCACCATAGTGATTATAGGAATGTGATATCTTGTGTTCCACAGGGTAGTGTTCTTGGCCCATTACTTTTCATACTATATACACATGACATGTGGTTTGGCCTAGAAAACAAGCTTGTTGCATATGCAGATGATGCAACTCTCTTTGCATCAATTCCATCCCCTGAATGTAGATCTAGGGTTGGTGAATCCCTTAATAGAGATTTAGCTAGAATTAGTGCATGGTGCAAATTATGGGGTATGAAGTTGAATCCTAACAAAACTCAAAGTATGATTGTAAGTAGGTCAAGGACGGTGGCTCCTCAACATCCGGATCTCAGTATTGATAATGTTTCTTTAAATATGTATGACTCTTTCAAAATTTTAGGTGTGATTCTCGACAGTAAATTTACTTTTGAGAAACATATAAGGTCTCTGTCTTCTTCAATTGCACAAAAAATAGGCTTATTGAGAAAGTCTTTCAAGATTTTCGGTGATCAATCTATTCTGAAGAAGTGTTTTAATTCTTTCATTCTACCTTGTTTTGAGTATTGTTCTCCTGTTTGGTCTTCAGCTGCTGATTCTCATCTTAATTTGTTTGACAGAAACTTACGGTCTATTAAATTTCTTATTCCTGATCTAGATATTAATCTCTGGCACCGTCGTTCAATTAGTTCATTATGCATGTTGCATAAGATTTTTCATAACTCTGACCATCCTTTACATTCAGATCTCCCTGGACAATTCTATCCTGTTCGTAATACTAGGCAGGCAGTTAATTCTAATAGCCAGGCCTTCTCCATCACGAGACTCAATACTACGCAGTACTCTAGAAGTTTTATTCCAGCTGTTACCAAGTTGTGGAATGATCTTCCTAATCGGGTGGTTGAATCAGTAGAACTTCAAAAGTTCAAAGTTGGAGCAAATGCTTTTTTGTTGACCAGGCGGACATGAGTCTTTTTATAGTTTATTTATGACATATTTGTTTTTGATGCTGTTAATAGTTTATATATGACATGTCTGTTTTGACGTTGTTACTGTTTTTAGAATGATTTATTGTTAATTTGTTCTCTTCATTTATTTATTTCCTTATTTCCTTTCCTCACTGGGCTATTTTTCCTGTTGGAGCCCCTGGGCTTATAGCATCTTGCTTTTCCAACTAGGGTTGTAGCTTGGATAGTAATAATAATAATAATAATAATCAGATGACCCAAACCTTCTCCTTCTTGCCAGTAAAGGAATCGAGGGGTTATCTTTGAGAACAGCTGCAGTTTGTCCTCGCGTGCAGCCGGGTTGGGAGCACAGGAAGGACACAGGGGAGATTCACCAGTATACCTCTTCAGCTCGGACTCAAGGACATTCATCTCGACCTGAATCCAGACCCTCCCCCGTCACGTCGCCCTACAGCACGATGTCGGATACATCGCAACGTCCCTCCCCTTCGAGTAGAACTAGTCTGTGACCCAGGTGCTACAAGCTGGAGTCTGGAAGCGTCAAATGACCTTCGTAGCCCGCTTCCTGCAGGAAGTGACCCACAGGTGTATCGATACGTTTCTATCGCTCTGTGGTGGCTACACAACAGCTGGTCTAACCTCAGGCTCCTTTTGGACAGGTAGCAGAAGGTTGGGGGCATTGTTATCAAATTTTAGTCTGCATGAACGAAAGAAGTATGTCCGGCCCTTACTTCTTTCTTCATCATCCCCTCTACTGGGGAAGCAGCATCCTGGTCTCTGCATAGCTGACCTCAAACCTCTGCAGGTAAACCATGCTTCCTTGTGTTCCGAGTATTGAGTCAATACTGTCGTGTCCCCCATACCCTGACGAGGTGGTATTGGGAATGTCCTAACCCAGAGTTCCTTCTGGAACTCCAGGTCAACTGCCTAGGACAGGTCACACTTTCTTCCTTCACACACAAACTTATGTAGGCCCCACGTTTCCTTGCGGAGCAAGGAACTTGTGAGGTGCAGGGACTCCTTTTCTCGAGTGCAACTCACTCGGATTCTGAGTCCCCGGGTAAAGCCAAAGCCAGTATGGCTGGGGACTTTCCACCCTTCCTAAGGGGTAAGTCACCCAATGTAAATAGCGTGGTTTGTATTTCGGTTACAGAACAAATGACAAATTCGGAGATAATTTGTATTTTTCCTAACCATACAAACCTTAGCTATTTACACATATTTTCCCGCCAGCCCTGTCCCCCAAGTCAAGTCCTACCTCTAAGTGAAGTGAGACATTTCACCGGTGTATGAGGGGGGGAGGGGTAGCAAGCTACCCCTCCCCCTACCCCTGCTAACTAGCGCGGGGTAGGAAACCCTCATTAAAATCTAATGGCTTGTCATTTCAGCTACGCCGAAAGTAATACCCAATGTAAATAGCTAAGGTTTGTATGGTTAGGAAAAATACAAATTATCTCCGAATTTGTCATATTTCTCCTTCAAGGGCTTCCTTGAAGAGAGAAAAACTCAAGGACTCTTCTTCCGTAGCCCAAACCTCCTCCGAAGCTCCCACTCGAGAGGCCGGCGAGTGGTAGCGTACGCCGCATTTCTGTTAACCAATCTCGGGGTTTGGGAGAGGGAGTTGCCTCCCATAGCGAGGGAGCTCCTTCTCCTCCCCCGGGGGAGGATTTAATTTCTAATGTTGCTAATGATGATTTGTTTCAGCTTTGGGCTTCCTTGGGTCTTCAGGGCTCGCCCTCTAAGGAAGCCCTGTTTGACATAATCAGGTTAGGGGCAGCTGTCAAACAGTCGCCGACGTTAACAGAGGTTGATCCTCTGTCTATCGTCGACGTTGTTGTGGCAGAGGCTACTGACGAGTTATCTCAAACCTCTGCTCCTGTTGCTGATGTAGCTGAAGGCTTAGCTCCCCCCTCCGAACATCCTTCGAGGGAGGAACTAAGTCCAACGGTCTCTCCTGCAGGTGATTCGCCCCCTCGGGTGAATTCACTGACAGAGACTCCTCTTCGGAGGACTGCCGACGGTCTACCTGCTGCCCCCAGAAGGCGTATAAGGGGTAAGGCCCACCTTCCCCTCCGCCGTAGAGGCCTTCCTTCACCTCACAAGGGTGTTAGGAGGCGCCTCTTTGGCTCGTCTTCGCCACAGTCCGCCGCAGAGGAACCTCGTCGCCGTTCCCCTCTTAATGAGAGAATGCCTTGATGAAGTCATTGAGCTTCAGCACGGCATTTCATTCCCGTGCTGAAGCTTGGTGACGGGCAAGAGGGCTCTCGAACTTGGGGAAATTGCTCCCCCAGTTCGAATCTAAATTTTTCTCTTTCATCTTTTTCTAACTCTTTATATGGCTTCAACCTTCTCCTAATATTATAAACTTTCCTTCATGTTGCTGTCCCAACCCTATGAGTAAAATTTCCCATATGTATGTGTATATATTTACATATATATGTGTGTTTATTATTTTTTTTCTCTTTTTATGGCATGGATGTTTCTACATCTATTATTGCCACTTGGGCGGATGTTTCTACATCCGGTATTGCTGCCTGCTTTGATGAATGGGAAGGGTGTCACGGTTGGGAGGTGTTTGTGCTCAAAGCTATATGTGAGAGTATTGGATGATCTCAGCCATCCCGAAGATGGTTTGGACCTTTTTGGCGGAACTATTCTCAAGTGTTGGGTCTTCGGAATCCAGGGGGATCCAACGCTTGGGGTAGGACTCTCGGCTTTTGGCCGGAAGCCCGTCATTACAGATATGGGGAGGATGATTCCATAGTTTCTTGGTCTCAGTCCTAACAGGCGGGTTCAGCTTACACCTGTGCCTGTATATCTGTTTTGATGCTATCCTTCGGGTAGGGTATGGAGTGGACCATCTGGGAAGTATACTCTCACTGTGCCGGTAGTGGAGAGTGTAAATCTCCTTCCCAACATGTGATGCCTTAATGTTCTCAAGCAGGTAAATCAAACTTCAAAAAATCACTCTTCTCTCTTCTTTTTTTATGATGGAATCTTGTGAAAATGACCCCACCTCCCCTGGATATGCTGACTCGCCCCCGGCACTGTTGACGACCTCTGGCAATTCATTTAAAGAAAACTCCGTTGACGACGTAGGAACTAAAAAGGACTATTCTTTAAACACTCGGAAAAAGGGTAATTTGGGCAACACAGGAAAACTGAAAGTCCTGCACGTTGCCCAAATCCCTTTAGAAGCTAATTATGATGTGCTACATAAAATATTTGAGTGTTACGGATCAATAAATGAAATTAGAATGAAACTTCAAGATGATAATTGGGAATCTTGGTTATCATTTAATTGTCACGAGGAAGCATTTAATGCAAGCTTTAACATTGTTGATATTAAAGTAGGTAATATGAATGTTAAGGGTGCTCTGTGTGATGGGGCACCTAAAGATCTGGATGTCTACAGACCAGCAGACTGGGCTGATAAAGATATAGAGGCAGATATACCATCCCAAAGAAAGCCAAAACCACCAATGTGGCTTCTTGCTCAATCTTTAGGAGGTACGGAAAATTATTTCAAGATATGCAAATTTCTTCAGAGGAAGGTAGGTACGATCGCACCTGGAGATATATCTCGATTTGGGAAGAAAAGTTTCTTGATAAAGGCCAAGTCATACACACAGTCTGTTATACTGTCTAATTTGAAGACAGTAAATGATGATATAAAATTGGACATCAAACCCCATCTAAACTTTAGCTATGGAAGGGGAGTGGTTTTTAATAGGGATCTGTATGAATTTACTGAAGAGGAGATATTGGCCATGTGTCCCCTATCAGTGTGGAAAGTACATAAAGTACCTGGAACATCAATGATTGTTCTTACTTTCCAGGATGCTGATGTACCTTTCCACATAGACATAGAAAACGAAAGGATCAGAGTTCAACCTTTTAAGCAGAAGCCACTGCAATGTTATAATTGCTTTAAATTTGGACATCCTTCCAAAGTTTGCAATAATGAAAAAATTTGTAATACTTGCTCCAAAATTTATCATGGGGATTGTACACTTGAGGCAAGGTGCTTAAACTGCAACTCTAATCATAAATCTAATGATAGTAGCTGCCAGTTTTATAAGTTAGAAGAGGCTGCCCTCAATAAATCAATTATTGAACATGTAAGCGTGGGGCATGCCAAGAGATTATTAAATAAATCTAATACTTATGCAAAAACATTAAAAACAGGAGAAAAAGTTCCTCGGGAATCATCTCACCCACCTACTACTGTAGGTAGTTCTCGAAAAAGGAATCCACAATCTATTGATAAAGTGCTACATAAGACAAGAACATCTCCTCCTAAAGATTTATCATTGAGTATCAACAAAAAGACATTGCCCACCACTATCAAACCTTTGTCCCCCATTACAAAGGATAGTACTAACCTCTCCCAGGCCATATCCTTGCCTGATTTAATGGAGATTCCACCTGACACCAAGTTATCAGGTGTACCTGTAGTGGGGAAGGTACAAAAACCTGGTAACTTGCAACCTATTAATCGTAAAAGAGAGAGACCTCCATCTCTCTCACCCCCTTCCATAAGAAATACTAGAATTATGACATCAAATAAATATGATGTTTTGTCTGTTGATGTTGGCGATCAACCAGAAGACAATTTAAATAAATCAGAAATTCAAGTTGAGGTCCACCATCCCCCTCAACAAATATATAAAAAAGATACAAAGAAAAACTCCAACGTAAAACCCAACATAACAAGACCATCTCTGAAGAAACCTACAAGTAATAATGTTAGATTAAAAACTGCTAATGGGAAGACCTCACCCAAGACGTCTTCCAGAAATAATCCATAGTTTTCTCCTCCATTTTGCAATGGAACTGTCAGGGTTTGAGGGCGAAATATGAAGAACTTAAGCTCCTAATTCATGAGCATTCCCCATAATAGTATGTCTACAGGAAAGTATGCTTGATTCTAACACTCCTAGTCCTCGAGAGTATGTTAGCTATAGAACACCATATAATCAACAAGCAGGGAGCCATGGCGGAAGTCTCATGTACATTCGTCGAGATGTTCCCCAAATACCCATGTCTATACGTACAACCCTGCAGGCAGTTGTTGTACAAATTGATATAGGAAGAAAATATACAATATGCTCTCTGTACTTACCTCCAAATGATGATATTTTATATGATGATTTAGTAGAAGTTATTCAACAACTCCCTCAACCTTTTCTCTTACTGGGAGATATGAATGGTAGACATCCTTTATGGGGTGATGTTTTGGCCAACACAAGGGGCAATATTATCTCATCAATTGTGGAGAATGAGGATGTGGGGCTCCTTAATACAGGAGAGCCCACGCACTTCCATGTTCAGACAGGTACTTTGTCATGCATTGACCTTTCAATTGCAAGCTCTAACTGCCTTCTTGATTTTGATTGGAGGACATTAGATGATTGGCATACTAGTGATCATGCACCAATCATTATAAACACCAACAAGGGTCCACCTTTGCAAAGATCGCCACGTTGGAATCTAGACAAGGCAGACTGGGTTAAATTTTCTGAGCTAAGTGAAATTGAAGGGAGAGCAGAACAGTTTGAAAGTATTGATGATGCCATAGACCTGCTGAATGGAACTCTTCATACAGCAGGAGTCAATTCAATTCCCAAAACAACAGGATTATTCAAACGACGACCAGTCCCGTGGTGGTCTTCAGAACTAACTGCACTCCACAGAGCCACAAGAAGATCTCTAACACGATTGCGTAGACTCCGAACTGATGAGAATTTAATTATGTACAAGAAATGTAGAGCACAGTTCCGTCGTGCCATGAAAGAAGCAAGGCGCCAGTCATGGATGTCTTTTGTTTCCTCCATTAACAGTAGAACACCACCATCTTCTGTGTGGAGGAAAGTAAAAAAGATAGCTGGCAAATTCACCCCCAACCCACCACCAGTGTTGAAGGTGAATGGCCAGTATGTAACTGAAGCAAATGAAGTTAGCAATGCCCTGGCTAATCATTTTTCAAATGTATCCAGCAAGTGTGAAGGAGCCCCTGGTCACCAGTATAGGAGCACTGAAGAAAAGAAAATTTTAAATTTTGCAACAAGAAGGGAAGAGTCGTATAATTCTCCTTTCACTGAAAGAGAATTTGATTCCGCACTTGCTCATTGCAACGATACAGCCCCTGGACCCGATGGAATTCCATATGCAATGATTAAACATGTACATTTTAATACAAAGCTATTTATTTTAAGTATTATTAATAGAATATGGCATGATCATAGCTACCCAAGTGTTTGGGAACTAGCCATTATTTTAGCCTTTTTAAAACCCGGTAAAGACAAGTTTTTAGCAGCAAACTATCGTCCTATTGCATTGACATCTTGTTTATGTAAAATCATGGAGAAGATGGTCAATGCAAGGCTGATATGGTACCTTGAAAAGAAAGGTATTTTATCACCGATTCAATGTGGATTCCGAAAAATGCACTCAACGACTGATGTGTTGATACGACTTGAGTCATCTATTTGTGAAGCCTTTGCTTCCAAACAGCACCATGTTACAGTATTTTTTGACCTTGAAAAGGCATATGATACCACATGGAGATATGGTATTCTTAAAACCATTCATGAATTGGGATTGAGAGGAGAGCTGCCACTATTTATTCAGGCATTTCTTTCACATAGAGTTTTTCAAGTGAGAGTGGGGGAAACTCTATCAGAGAGTAAGTGCCAGGAAGAAGGAGTTCCTCAGGGTAGTGTGCTGAGTGTAACCCTTTTTGCACTAGCAATTAATGGGATATCCTCAGCCATTCCCCAGGATGTTCTCTCAACACTATTTGTGGATGATCTCTCAATATCATTTGCTGGCACTAGAATGGCAATGGTTGAGAGAAAAATCCAACTCTCTATTGATAAAATTATCCAGTGGGCTGACATGAATGGATTTAAGTTCTCGACAAGTAAAACTACCATTGTCCATTTTTGTCGTATCCGGGGAGTACATCCAGACCCGGATATATACATTAAAGGTCAACGGATACCATGTGTGTCGGAAACCAAATTTTTAGGTTTGATATTTGACTGTAGACTTACATGGGTTTCTCACCTAAAAGCGCTAAAAGCTAAATGTGTTGAAGCTCTGAATATCTTAAAAGTATTGTCCCATACATCATGGGGGGCAGACCGCAATACTATTTTAAAATTATACAAGGCCTTGATTTTTTCCAAAATTAGTTATGGTTGTGAGGTATATTCTTCAGCCACCCCAAGCCGGTTAAAAATATTAGACTCTATACATCATGCAGGTATTAGATTATCTACTGGAGCTTTTAAAACCTCGCCTATCCCAAGTCTCCTTGTTGATGCTGGAGAGTTACCTCTAGACCTTTACCGAATGTCTTCCATTCTTCGGTATTGGTTTAGATTGCAAAGACTCCCTAGCTCTCTAGCCTTTCAGACTGCAAGCCTTGTAAGACACGCATCATACTTTGAGTTGCACCCAAAATCTCCTCAACCTTATGGCTTTCGGGTGAAACGATTTTTAAATAGTCTGGATATAATTAGAAATAAGGTACTTCCATTCAAGGTATCATCAACGCCTCCATGGAAATTACCTGACATATCTTTTTGTAAATACTTTATTGGAGTTAAGAAGAATATGACTGACTTAGAATCCAGGTCTCTTTTTATGGAACATGTCGAAGAACATAGGGGTGCGACTTTTATATATACTGATGGCTCCAAATCTGATGCTGGCGTTGGATTTGGAGTACATAGTAATGATTTTAATTGTAGAGGTGCACTTCCTCTAACAGCTTCCATATTTACTGCCGAACTGTATGGCATATTAACCGCTATTGAGAAAATAGCTTTGGAAAAGGAGGGTAATTTTACAATTTTTAGTGATGCAAGGAGTGTTCTTCAAGCTTTAGAAGTTTTTAATTCTAGTAACCCTCTAGTTTTAAAGATTTTAGAATGGCTTTTTATTATTGGACGGAAAGGTATAACTGTTCGATTTTGTTGGGTTCCAGCACATGTAGGTGTGTCTGGGAATGAGAAGGCAGATTTACTGGCGAAGAATGCGGCATCCGAGTTGCTACCAAGGAGGTATCCCATTCCATGTAACGATCTCCTACCTTACATCAAGAAATTGGTTTGTGATAAATGGCAACAGCACTGGGACAGTCAAGACGGCAATAAAATGAGGGAAGTAACAAATATCATATCACCTTGGAGGTATAACATGATTCCCCGAAAATGGGAGACGACTCTTTGTCGTCTCCGTATTGGTCACACACGGTTGACACACGAGTTTCTGCTGAAGGGCCAACACCAACCGTACTGCGAGGACTGCTTAGTACCTTTAACAGTGAGGCATTTGTTGACCGAATGCCCTAATTTTACTAACTTAAGAAATAGATATCTGTTTGAGGCTCGAGGTGAGGATGGCAGGTTTATCCTTGCCAAGATTCTTGGACATGATGTGTCTTACTATGCGAGCGGAATTTTTAGATTTATTTCAGAAGCAGGTCTTCTGAAAACTCTATAACTATTTTGATGACTTCTTAATTTTTATGGTTTTAATCGAATTCTCTTTTAATTTTCATATACAGTAAATGGTATCGGCGTCAATGACCTTAGATGTCAGGATGCCAGAAAACTTTCAATCAATCAATCAATCAATCGTCGCCGTTCACCTGCCCTTCCAGCTACATCCTTGGACCTGTCTGCTGATCTATCTTGATCTCCTACTCCTGCCAGACCTGCTGACCTGCCGTCGCCCTTCCTAGCTGCCGACGCGCTGTGGGCGCAACCCATCCTGTGATCAAGCAGGCCACGGTCCCTTCGGGGCAAAAGGGACTTGCTCACATTGTGGCAAAGTCCCTAAGTGCCAGGTATTACCTGCGCGCAAGCGCTCTACAGTTGCTGACCCGGAGACAACGCACCAGCGAGCACCTGTTCCTGAGACTTCGCGCCAGCGCTCACCTGCGCGCCGTCGATCCCCTGTGCGCCAGCGCTCTCCTGCTCACCAGCGCGCCACTGTGCGCCCGTATCCTGATGCTCGCCATGTGCGCCCACGATCTCCTGTGCGCCCACGATCTCCTGTGCGCCCTAGATCTCCTACGCGCCAGCGTTCAACTGCACGGCAACGTTCGGCCGTGCGCCCACGATCTTCAGATCTTGGCGCAGGGGGCCACGATCTTCAGATCTTGGCGCAGGAGGGAAGATACCATCTTCCCCGGCTCGCCAGCGATCTTCTACGAGCCAGCAGACACCGACGTGCCATCAGACCCCTCCGGCTCGCCAGCATTCTCCTACGCGCCATCGTGGGCAGTCACCAACACGCGCCTTTGCGCACACCGCCCGTTCGCCCATCGTAGATGTTCCCCCTCGTGCGAGCCCGCGCGCAAAGGAGATTTCCCCTGCGGGCACGCGCCCAATACTTTCACCCTCGTGGGCTCAGAAGGATCCTGCGCGTCCACGCGCTCGTGTGCAATCGCCTCCAGGCGCGCGAACGCTTGTTCAACCTGCTGTGCGCCCTCGGCTTTCTCCAGAACGCGCCACTGCGCGCCATCGGTCGCCTACACACCCACGCGCTATATCGCCCCTGCGCGCTCCATCTCCTGTGCGCCATCGCTCGCCAGCGTGTCAACTCGCTCCCTCGCCTGCGCGCCATCGCTCGCCCACACACCAGCGCGATCCCACGCGTGAGGCTGCAGGACCGCGAGCAACCAGGTCGTCTCGTTCACGTTCCCCCCCCCCATGCAAGTGCAGACCAGCGCGCTCGCCGGAGGGCGGGAGAATACCGGATAGGTCCAGGAACTTGCATTCTTCCCCTTCTTCTTTTCAGGAAGACCCTGTTGCTGTTTCTACTCCTAGGAATCGAACGATCCCCTTCCCTCCAGAGGGAGTCTCTGACAGCGGTAAGCAGCCATGGTTTGGGTCCCTTGTCAGAGCAGTCGTGCAGGCCTTTAAGCCTGCCTTCTCTGAGTTGGGCCTCAAATCAGCGGCAGTACCGACCCCTCTGAAGAGGAAGAGAGGAGTAGATGACGTGGTGACTTCCCCAAGGGTTAAGCTGGATCCTCGGAAGTCTTTGAGGAAGGCTCCCTCCGCCCCCAGACATTCTCTGCTTCCCCTTCAGATGAAGATTTCCCGTCCTCAGGGGATTCTCGTGAGGTGAGGCGTTCTCCCATTGCACCAATGGGAGAAACCCCACCTCACGTAGAGAAATCTTCTCGGATAGAGGTGGAGAAGAGCCTCCTGCCATCGCTGTTGGAGTCCTGTATCCCTCCCAGGAGGGAGTCGAAGGACTCTAAGACTGTTCCTAATTCATCCTCGAGGATAAGACCAGAGCCAGCCAAACCCGCGGAGAACGTCCACGAGTCCCCCCAAGAGGAGCCTTTGGGGACAGGAAACTTTACTGCCAGCCCTACAGGAGGAGAGCTACAGGAGTCGGAACATGCATTCTGGCAATTTCTGACTCTGATAAGGAGTCTCAACGTGTTCTCGGATCCTGAGATTCTTCCTTGAGAGGGCAAGGAAACGGTCCTGGACCGAGTCTTCGGCACTCAGAAACCCCCTAAGGCCAGTGCGGCTTTGCCTTTGTCCCAAGGGGTCAAGAGTGTCAGAGATAAGGCTGAGGGCCAGCTCTCCGAGCTTGCCTCCTCCAGCCGTTCCAGCTCCGGCAACAAACTCCTCCCGCCTCCTCGTGTCCATCAGAGGAGGTACTTTGAGATCATGGAGGAGTCTTGTTTAGCTCTTCCATTACACCACTCTGTGGAAGAGCTTACCAAGGGAGTCCCTCTAGAGAGACTCACTGGCGGCAAGTGTCTTTCTTGGCCTCGGAGATCCTCAGTCAGGAGAAGGTAGCGAAGTGTGCCATGCAGGCAACTTCGTGGCTGGATATCTGGCTGGGGTCTCATGGCATCCAGTTACGATCTGAGGACCTGTCCAAGGAGAGTACCAGGAAGGCCTTGGAGACCCTCCTTCTATCAGGCACGTGTACCATCGAGTTTCTAGCCCACCAAGTCTCGAACTTGTGGGCTAATTCCATCTTGAAGCGTCGTGATGCTGTGTCTGAGAGATTTCACGCGAAGGTCCCAGCACCGAGCTCAGCAGACTCATACATTCCTCTTATCTTGGGGAGGAACTTGTTTGAGCCGAAAGACGTGGAACAGGCAGCTGAGAGGTGGAGGAAGTCTAACCAGGACTCTCTCCTACATAGGGCTCTTACATCGAAGCCCTATAAACCACCTCCAGCACCCCAACAACCTCGCCCGTCCAAAACAACGAAACCGGCAGTGGCAGCAAAGACAACGGTGTCGAAACCCTTTCCTGTCAAGGACAGGAAAGGCAAGAAGTCCTCCAGGGGAGGGAAAAATCCTAGAGGGAGTGGCCGAGGCCGCAAACGCAAGGATTGGCAGTCCCCCCGCATGTCCACCAGTGGGGGGATGCCTACAAAGTTGCGCGATCAAGTGGCAGCAACTCGGGGCCGATGCCTGGACGATTTCTGTAATCAGTCAAGGATATCGCGTCCCGTTCACAACATCTCTACCTCCCCTGACAGCGGGCAGAAGTCGAGTCCATATTGAAGAAGGGCGCTCTCCAGGAGGTCGTCGACAGCTCCCCTGGCTTCTTTAGTCGACTCTTTCTTGTAAGGAAGGCGTCTGGAGGCTGGAGACCAGTCATTGACCTCTCAGCCCTGAACAGGTTTGTCAAGCAGATCCTGTTCAGTATGGAGACGGCAGACCCGGTCAAACTCGCAGTGAGACCCCAAGACTTTGTGTACACTGGATCTGAAGGACGCGTACTTCCAGATCCCTGTCCATCCGTCTTCAAGGAAGTACTTAAGATTCAGCCTAGACAACAAGATCTACCAGTTCAAGGTGCTGTGTTTCGGTCTCTCCACAGCACCCCAGGTTTTCACCGAAGTGTTCACCCTGATATCATCGTGGGCACACAGGATCGGCATCCGTCTCCTCCGTTTTCTGGACGACTGGCTGATCCTAGCAGAGTCGGAGTCGACCCTTCTTCGACACCGAGACAAACTACTCAGACTTTGCCAAGATCTGGGGATCATGGTAAATCTAGAGAAGTCCTCTCTGCTTCCTACTCAAAGACTGGTATATCTAGGCATGATCTTAGACACCAATCGCCACAAAGCCTTCCCATCAGACGACAGGATAGCAAGGCTGAGGAGGGTCGCAAGTCCTTTCCTCAGACGAGACGAACTCCCAGCCCAATCGTGGTTACGTATTCTCGGTCACCTCTCATCCTTGGCCTGTCTAGTTCCCAATGGTTGCCTCAGAATGAGATCTCTGCAATGGCGACTCAAGTCTCGGTGGAATCAAGGACACGATTCCCCGGACGTCATGGTCCCTATGGGGCCTGTGGAACGGAGGGACCTTCAGTGTTGGGTGACAGACGAGAACCTACGAAAGGGAGGGGATCTTCTCGTCCTCCCCCAGGATTTGATACTGTTCTCCGACGCCTCAAAGACAGGGTGGGGGGCCCCACGTTCTGATCCGCAGGACCTCAGACCTGTGGTCAGAATCAGAAAAGTGCCTCTATATAAACCTGCTAGAAATGAAGGCCGTATTCCTGGCCCTTCAACAGTTCCAACAATACCTGGCGGGTCACTCTGTGGTGGTGATGAGCGACAACACCACAGTAGTGGCTTACATCAACAAGCAGGGAGGCACCTTTTCGGAGCAGCTATCCCATCTTGCAGTAGAGATACTGAGATGGACTGAAGTCCACTCGATTCCACTATCGGCTCACTTCATTCCAGGCAAAAGGAATGTGTTTGCCGACAGTCTGAGCAGTGCGTCTCAGATAGTGAGTACCGAGTGGTCTTTGGATCGTCTAGTAGCCAACAAAGTCCTGACTTTGTGGGGTTCCCCGTTTGTGGATCTGTTCGCTACAGCGTTGAACTTCAAACTGCCGCTGTACTGCTCCCCAGTCCCGGACCCCAAGGCAATCTGGCAAAATGCCTTCCAACAACGGTGGGACAACATCGACGTTTACGCCTTTCCCCCGTTCTGTCTGATGAGGAGGGTACTCAACAAGACCAGAACATTGGTCAATCTCTTGATGACCCTGATAGCTCCGCTATGGTATTATGCGGAATGGTTTCCAGACCTTCTGCAACTCCTGACGGAGGTCCCGAGAGAACTCCCTTCACGACGCGAGCTACTCAAACAACCACATGCCAACATCTTTCACAAAGCCGTAGCTTCGCTTCGGCTTCACGCCTGAAGACTATCCAGCATCTCCTCGCAGAGAGAGGATTTTCGCAACAAGTTGCGGAAAGGATGTTGGACACCTGCTAAGGTCATCCGCAGGGGTCTACCTGGCAAAGTGGAGAGTTTTCTGTGGTTGAAGTCGTGGAAGGGGTATCTCTCCACTCTCTGCCCCAATTCCAGCAATACAGTAGCAGAGTCCTTCGTGTATTTGCGAGAAGAAATGCGCCTTTCAGTCTCGGCAGTGAAAGGCTTTCGCTCAGCCTTAAGTCTCGCCTTTAGGCTCAAAGGAGTGGACATTTCTTCTTTGCTGGAACTTTCCTTACTCATACGAAGTTAAGAACTTACCTGCCCTCAGTCGGAAGTGAGCCCTCCTCCATGGAACGTGGTTCAAGTTCTCAGGTCTCTGAAGAGACCTCCCTTCGAACCATTACGCCAGGCTTCAGATCGCCACCTTACTTGGAAGACGGTGTTCCTACTTGCGTTGGCTTCAGCCAAATGAGTTGGGGAACTGCATGGTCTCTCGTATGACATCGCCCATTCAAGGGGATGGGGGAGGTAACGTTCAGATTCGTCCCTGAGTTTGTTGCTAAGACTCAGAATCCGGGAGTGCCAGACCCTCGGTTTGACTCTTTCCGGATTTCGAGTCTTCGTTCCGTAACATGACCCAGACCATCTCTTACTGTGCCCAGTAAGGAGTCTGAGGCTCTATCTTAAGAGAACAGCTGCAATTCGTCCTCAAGTGCAAGCATTGTTTGTAAGCACTGGGAGGACAAAGAGGAGGGTCACCAAGAATACCATCTCAGCTTGGATTCGTAGGGTAATCCATCATTCCTTGAATCCCGACCCTCCTCCGTCACGTCGCCCTAGAGCACATGATGTCAGGGGCATAGCTACATCGCTGGCCTTAAAAAAGAACTACTCAGTGGCGCAGGTTCTACATGCAGGGGTGTAGAAGCGTCAGACGACCTTTACAGCCCACTACCTGCAAGACGTGACCCACAGGAGGCTTGATACATTCTCTATTGGCCCTGTGGTGGCTGCACAACAGCTGGTTTAAACCTCAGGCTCCTTAATGGAGAAGTAGCAGAGGGTTGAGGGCATTGTTACCCGGTTTTAGTCTGCATGAATGAAAAGATATGTCTGGCCCTTATTCTTTTCTTCATCCTCCCCTCTCTTGGGGAAAGCAGCATTCTGGGTTCTCTGCACAGCTAACCTCAAACACTGCAGGTAAACCATGTTTCCTTGTGTTCCTAGTATTAAGCTAATACTGTCACGTCCCCATACTCTGACGAGGTGGTATTGGGAGAGTCCTAGCCTTAAGTTCCATCTAAAAAACTTCAGGTCAGCCTCCTAGGACGAGTCACACTTCATTCCTCCGCACACAGCATATGTAGGCCGCAGCCCTGGCAGAGCAAGGTGCTAGCGAGGTGCAGGGACTCCTTATCGTTTAGTACCAACACACTCAGATACTGAGTCCCTGGGCAAAAAGCCAAAACCCAGTAATGGTTGGGACTTACCACCCTACCCAAGGGTTGAGTCACCCATATTAAATAGCGTGGTTTGTATTTCAGTTACGGAACAAATGACAAATTCGTTGGTAATTTGTATTTTTCCTAACTATACAAACTTCAGCTATTTAATCAAACTTGCCCGCCTGCCCTGTCCCCCGTGAAGTCCCACCTCTTAAGCAAAGTGAGCTCACCACAGGTGTGTGTGAGGGTGGGGGGGGGGGTGTAGTATACTACCCCTACCTACCCCCTGCTAACTAGTGGTGGGGGTAGTAAACCCTCGTTAAAATTCTAATGGCTCGTCATTTCAGCTATGCCGAAAGTAATTACCCATATTAAATAGCTAAGGTTTGTATAGTTAGGAAAAATACAAATTACCTACGAGTTTATTTTTAGAATATGATAAATATACTCGAAAACTCGAGAGAGATAGGCGTAGGAGAAGTTCTTCTCGTTCGCTAGAATTGTCCTCTTCCCATGCCCCTGAACCTTTTGCTCCCCCTGTAGTGGTAGTTTCAGAACCCCCTACTTGCACTAATGAACCTTCTCTTAAAGATGTGTTGAAGGCTATTCATGCTTTGGGTGAAAAGTTCGAATTGCTGGCCTCGGACAGAAATCAGCTTATATCCGATGTCAAAATTTTGAAAAGTGAAAGTGTTAAAGTGAAAAGTGGTAAAAATGTGTTCAGTGTTAAGGCGTTAAACAACGAACAGACGTTCCCTCAGAGGTTACAGACGTTGCTCCTCAAGCACGTCCTTACCACAAGAGAGGCGAGACTAAGTTCTCCTCGTCTTCCGATGACTCGTATGTAAAGAAAAAATCCTGGCGTCAGGTTTCGAGACCTTTAAAAAGAAAGTTAGTTCCTTCAGAACAAAGTATCCGTCCTGGTTGTAGTCACTGGAGCAGCCCGGAACGTATTCCTTCTTCAGAGGAAGGTTCCCCGATTAAACGTTAAATATTTAACATCTAGTTTTGTGGCTCCGGAGGCCCTTTCTAAGAGTCACGATCCTGTTGTGCTTTCTGGTTGTTCCAGACGTGACCTTAATACTGCGACTATCGTTGATAGTGCTGACGTTTATGAACAGATGTTTCTGATGTCGAGGTTGTTCCGATTGTTGTAGATCCTAAACTTAGTGTTTTGCAGGACATGCAGTCCAAGCTGTCCTCCTTAATGCAGGCTTACAGTCCTGCTCCTGTTCATCAGGAACCTTTGCTTGCAGTACGTCACGGGTCTGCTAAACAAGTGTCAGGTCTTCAACCATCTAAGCGTGAAGTGTTTCGTCATTCCGATGTTAACCCCAGTGTTAGCTTTGCGGCTAAGTGAGATTCAGATCGTAAATCTCGACGTGACGTTAAACGTCAGTCCGTTCAGTCTAACCTTGATTTTGAACTGGAGTCACTGCGTCTCGCTATGACGTTGAACGTCAGCCACCGCAGTCACTACGTGACGTCGAGCGGCAGACACCACAGTCACGACGTGACGTCGAGCGTCAATCACAGCAGTCATGACGTGACGTTGAGCTGCAGTCACCGCAGTCACGACGTGACGTCGAGCGTCAGTCACTGCAGCCACGACGTGTAGTCGATCAACAGTCACTGCAGTCACGTCGTGACGTCGACCTTCCTGCCTTAACTACTTCTCAGATACAAGTCGATGTAGGCTGTCAAGCTTTACCTTTGTGACATACGGGGATTTCTCCTTGTAAGGATTTGATTTTATCAGATGAAGTTTTCTCTGAAGAGTAAATTGATGATCCTCTATCGACTAATGCTCCTTTAGGGATCCTTTCAGAGGAAGAAGGACCTAAGGTTGTCCAACAATCCCTTGATTTAAGTTTATGTCTGAAAGATTTGAGCCTCTAAACTCAGCTTCTCTCAAAGATCTTACCCTCAAAACTCTCTTTTTAGTGAGCCTTGCTACTGCAAAGAGTCAGTGAAGTGCATGCCTTTAGCAAAAACATTGGCTTCTGCTCTAATAAAGCAGTGTGCTCTCTGCAGCTTGGTTTCCTGGCCAAAAATAAGTGACCATCTCATCCATGGCCGAAATCATTTGAGATTCCCAACCTATCGGAGGTTGTTGGGAATGAAATTGAAAGTGTCTTATGCCCTGTAAGGGCTCTGAAGTTTTATCTTAATAGAACCAAAACGTTACGAAGTAATTCAGAGGCTTTATGGTGTTCAGTAAAAAAGCCCTCCTTACCAATGTCGAAAAAGGCCTTGTCATATTTTGTTAGACTTTTAATTAGAGAAGCCCACACTCACTTAAATGAGGATGATCAGAAATTGCTTAAAGTTAAAACTCATGAAGTCAGAGCAGTGGCGACGTCAGTGGCTTTTAAACAGAATAGATCCCTTAGAAGTATTATGGATGCAACCTTTTGGAGGAATAAATCTGTGTTCGCGTCACATTTAAAAAATGTCCAGACTCTTTATGACGACTGCTACACGTTGGGACCATTCGTAGCAGCGAATGCAGTAGTGGGTGAAGGTTCTACCACTACATTCCCTTAATCCCAATATCCTTTTTCTTCTCTTGAAACTTTTTAAATTTTTTTTGGGGTTGTATGTGGAGACTGAGATAGTCTTCCGCAATCTTTTGATTTGGCGGGTGGTCAAACTTGTTTCTTGAGAGAGCCCAGATAAAGGGTATTGTTGAGGTCCTGTTATAGGGGTGTTCACCCCATATATAACAGCACTTAGAGGTCTTTCAGCCCCCTGAGTGGATCGCCGGGCTTCATGAGAGAGGACTAATGAGGCAGAGTATCATCAAAGTCAGCTTCCTTATCAGGTACTAATACTTAAGTTTGTTTTTTAATTGTCAAAACTCTTGAGCTTATATTCCTGCAATGTTTAATACTGGTCTCTACCCTCCACCAAGGGTGTAAATCAGCTATATATATATTCACCGGCTAAGTTTAAAATGATATTTTCAATTTAGAATAAATTTGTTCCGTAACTGGAATACAAACCACGCTATTTAAAGTGGGTAATTATTTTCGCACCGCTGAAAGGACGTGCCATAAAATTTTAATGAGGGATTATTACCCCACCGCTAGGTTGGGAATCTCAAATGATTTCGGCCGTGGATGAGATGGTCGCTTATTTTTGGACAGGAAACCAAGCTGCAGAGAGCACACTGCTTTATTAGAGCAGAAGCCAATGTTTTTGCTAAAGACATGCACTTCACTAACTCTTTGCAGTAGCAAGGCTCACTAAAAAGAGAGTTTTGAGGGTAAGATCTTTGAGAGAAGCTGAGTTTAGAGGCTCAAATCTTTCAGACATAAGAAACTTAAATCAAGGGATTGTTGGACAACCTTAGGTCCTTCTTCCTCTGAAAGGATCCCTAAAGGAGCATTAGTCGATAGAGGATCATCAATTTCCTCTTCAGAGAAAACTTCATCTGATAAAATCAAATCCTTACAAGGAGAAATCCCCGTATGTCACGAAGGTAAAGCTTGACAGCCTACATCGACTTGTATCTGAGAAGAAGTTAAGGCAGGAGGGTCGACGTCACGACGTGACTGCAGTGACTGTTGATCGACTACACGTCGTGACTGCAGTGACGGACGCTCTACGTCACATCGTGACTGTGATGACCGCAGCTCAACGTCACGTCATTACTGCTGTGACTGATGCTCGACGTCACGTTGTGACTGTGGTGTCTGCCGCTCGACGTCACGTAGTGACTGTGGTAGCTGACGTTCAACGTCATAGCGAGACTGCAGTGACTCCAGTTCGAAATCAAGGCTAGACTGAACGGACTGATGTTCAACGTCACGTCGTGATTTACGATCTGAATCTCGCTTAGCCGTAAAGCTAGCACTGGGGTTAACATCGGAATGACGTAACACTTCACGCTTAGATGGTTGAAGACCTGACACTCGTTTAGCAGACCCGTGACGTACTGCAAGCAAAGGTTCCTGACGAACAGGAGCAGAACCTCCAAAACCAATGACATAAAATCCTCCAAATCTCTAAGCAACTGCCAAAACAACAACCTCAAAAGCCAATGTTATAAAATCCTCCAAATCTCTAAACAACTGCCAAAACAACAACCTCAAAAACCAATGACAATATCTTCCAAGTCTCTAAACAACTGCCAAAACAAAAACCTCCAAAATCAAAGTTATAAAATCACCCAAATCTCTAAACAACTGCAAAAACAACAACCTCAAAAAACAATGTTATAAAATCCTCAAAATCTTTAAACAACTGCCAAAACAACAGCCTCCAAAACCAATGTTATAAAATCCTCCAAATCTCTAAACAACTGCCAAAACAACAACCTCAAAAACCAGCGACATAAAATCCTCCCTATCTCTAAACAACTGCCAAAACAACCACCTCAAAAACCAATGACAAAATCCTCCAATCTCTAAACAATTGCCAAAACAACAACCTTAAAAGCCAATGACAAAATCCTCCAAGTCTCTAAACAACTGCCAAAACAACAACCTCAAAAACCATTGACAAAATCTTCCAATCTCTAAACAACTGCCAAAACAACTACCTAAAAAACAAATGACAAAATCCTCCAATGTCTAAACAACTACCAAAACAACAACCTCCAAAACCAATTACATAAAATCCTCCAAATCTATAAACAACTGCGTAAACGACAACCTCAATAAACAATGTTACAAAATCCTCCAAATCTCTAAACAATTGCCAAAACAACAGCCTCCAAAACCAATGTTATAAAATCCTCCAAATCTCTAAACAACTGCCAAAACAACAACCTCCAAAACCAATGTTATAAAATCCTCCAAATCTCTAAACAACTGCCTAAAAAACAACCTAAAAACCAATAACAAATTCCTCCAAATCTAAAAAACTGCCAAAACAACCTAAAAAACCAATGACATAAAATCCTCCAAATCTCTAAACAACTGCCAAAATAACAACCTCAAAAACCAATAACAAAATCTTCCAAATCTCTAAACAACTGCCAAAACAACAACCTCAAAAACCAGCGACATAAAATCCTCCCTATCTCTAAACAACTGCCAAAACAACAACCTCAGAAACCAATGACTAAATCCTCCAATCTCTAAACAACTCCCAAAGCAACAACCTCAAAAACCAGCGACATAAAATCCTCCAAATCTCTAAACAACTGCCAAAACAACAACCTCAAAAACCAATCACAAAATCCTCCAATCTCTAAACAACTGCCAAAACAACAACCACAAAAACAAATGACAAAATCCCCCAATCTCTAAACAACTGCCAAAACAACAACTTCCAAAATCAATGACGTAAAATCCTCCAAATCTCTAAACAACTGCCTAAACAACAATCGCAAAAAACAGTGTTATAAAATCTTCCATATCTCTAAACAACTGCCAAAACAATAACCTCAAAACCCAGTGACATAATCCTCCAAATCTCTAAACAACTGCCAAAACAACAACTTCAAAAATCAATGTTAGAAAATCCTCCAAATCTCTAAACAACTGCCAAAACAACAACCTCAAAAACCAATGACAAAATCCTCCAAATCTGTAAACAACTGCCAAAATAACCACCTCAAAAACCGATAGATTCCCCCATATAACTAAACAACTGCCAAAACAACAACCTCAAAAACCAATAACAAAATCCTCCAAATCTCTAAACAACTGCCAAAGCAACAGCCTCAAAAACCAATGTTATAAAATCCTCCAAATCTCTAAACAACTGCCAAAAGAACAACCTCAAAAACCAATCACAAAATCCTCCTGTCTCTAAACAACTGCCAAAACAACCACCTCAAAAACTAGCGACAAAATCCTCCAAATCTATAAACAACCGCCAAACCGACGACCTTTTCGACCGAGTGACCAGCGCTGCAGACGTGCCAACTTCACAAGAACTTACAAATAAAATAACACATCTAATGACACAATTATTTTATTAAATAAAATAATAATTTAAACAATACAAATTAACCAGAGGTAAATAAAAAGGAAGGGGAGGAGTAAAGATGAGGGGAGGAAGGGAAGTGGCAAGGAAATATCGAAGAGGAGGGGAGGGGGGGGTGGGGCAAGGAGGAGGAGAGGAGGGCAGGGGTAAAAAAGCAGGGGGAGAAGGGGCCTGGAAAGATGGGGTAGTGGGGAGAGGATCAAGGAAAGGGTGGCGAAGGGAAAGTGGAAAATGTAGGAGGAAAGGGCATGAAAAGTGCCCCTCTCCTTCTCTTCATCTTCCCTAGGCCACCTGTCTCTTTTGAATATGATGGGGGTACCATGTGGTTTTAGAAGCCTCAATTATGAACACTGTGATAGGCTATCATCCACTGACATACTGTGGTGCTATACTTTGTCAGCAAGGGAAGTACTCTGTCTATTGTTGGCATACCACTTTGTCATGAATAATTAAGAATTTTAAAGAAACAAAGATTGAGTGCAACTTATGCAGCACATTCGAAATCACTATAAAAGTATAAATGCATCAACTATATAAGACGAACAAATAGTAGACAGCGTTTCCCGCTGCGGCAGTATAGCTGGAGTGGCTGCCTGGTTGGACGTGGACGGTGATGCTGTTCATGTACCAAATGCATACTGCACTCAGGGATACCACCATCAAAATTTAGTTTTTTATATTAATATATGAATAGATAGATATATAAAAGTCGATAAATAAAAATCAACAGTTACGTTTAAATATTTTTTCTCTACTGCGAGTAGCCATATTTGGAATTTTTATTTTTATTTTGATATTTTGAGAGTTTGGCGACCCCAGGAAAAGCACTTGGAGACATCACTTGGGGTCGCGACCCCAGGGTTGGGAAACCTGGTCTTAGAAGTACTCCCGTGACAACATGACCAGCATTTCAGATCATCTTAGAACGCTAAAGGAGGTTCGTCTCCAGGGGTTGGACACCTTCCCTTCCAAGGGAAAGTTTCCGCCCGAGGTGCGAGGTTGTTTCTCCCTTCAGAGGGAGAACTTCCCACATCTTAATAAATTCATCGTCTCCGACTGCTGCTGCTGCCTTCGCCCAGACTTTTCTCCCACCTTGCTGATTTTTCCTTCTGGGATGGAGCACGGTCTTGGCAAGTCTCTTCTACGAAATGCTTACCTCGAGGCCACTCATAGACTCCTCTTCGGGGGATTGCTATTGTTAAAGGTCCGCTTGCTGATCCACTGGCCCTCAATGGGCATCTTCTAGCCTCTTCTACGAAGTGTTCACCTCTCTCATTTGCGAGAGAGGCCACTCATAGAGACTCCTCTACGGAGGATCGCTACTGTTAAAGGTCAGCTTGCTGATCCATTGGCCCTCAATGCGCGTCATCACCGGGCCTCACCTATCACAAGTCTCCTTGTGGATGCTGGGGAGTTGCCTCTAGACCTTTACCGAATGTCCTCTATTATTCGATATTGGTTTAGATTGCAAAGACTCCCTAATTCTTCAGCCTTCTAAACTGCAAGCCTTGTAAGGCACCCAACCTACTTGAGTTGCACCCAAAATCTCCTCAACCTTTTGGGTTTCGGGTGAAACAATTATTAAACAATCTGGATATGATTAGAATTAAGGAGCTTCCATTCAAGGTATCATCAACGCCTCCATGGAAATTACATGACATATCTTTTTGTAAGTACTTTGTTGGAGTTAAGAAGAATATGACTGACTTAGAATCCAGGTCTCTTTTTATGCTACATGTTGAAGAACTTAGGGGATTGACTTTTATATATACTGATGGCTCCAAATCTGATGCTGGCGTTGGATTTGGAGTACATAGTAATGATTTTAATTGTAGAGGTGCACTTCCCCTGACAGCTTCCATATTTACTGCTGAACTGTATGGCATACTAACCGCTATTGAGAAAATAGCTTTGGAAAAGGAGGGTAATTTTACATTGTTCCGTGACCGAAATACAAACCACGCTATTTACATTGGGTTTACCTTTCGGCGTAGCTGAAATTGACGAGCCAATAGATTTTAACGTGGGTTAACTACCCCCGTGCTAGTTAGCGGGGGTAGGGGAAGGGGTAGCTAGCTACCCCTCCCCCCCACACACCGGTGATTTGCTTCACTTCACTTTTGGCTCGGACGATGTAAAGACGTCTCTGTCTATCGTCCTCGTTTTTGACAGCCTCAATATTTTCTTTGCTTTTCCTCAGCTTTGTGTGTTTGAAGTTGGCCTCGCCCTTTGGTGTTCATCATGCGCAAGTGCCCTGGGATCGCCGGCCGCCCTTGCAGTACCTTCATGTCTGCGGTGGATACCGATCCTCACACCCTTTGCCCGCAGTGTCGAGGCCGACGGTGTGATAGTGAAAATACATGTAGTGAGTGTAGGGAGTGGTCTGCCTCCCAGTGGGAGAGGTTTGCCCGCCGGCGTAAGAAGAAGTCCAAGAAAGACCGTTCTCCTTCGAGGGTTGCCATGAAGGAGGAAGGCTCTCGGGTCTCTTCTTCCGCCTCCCAAACCTCCTCCGAAGCTCCTCCTCGGAAGCTCCCCCTCCTCCTCTGGGGGAGGATTTTGATAATGTTAACTCTATGTATAATGATGATCTTTTTCAGCTTTGGGGTTCCTTTGGGGCTTAAGGGCCTGCCCTCCAAGGAAGCCCTGTTTGACCTTATTCAGTTGTGGGCCGCTGTCAAACAGTCGCCGGTGATAGCAGAGGTAGATCCTCTGTCTATCGTCGTCGACGTGGTAGCAGAGGCTTCTGACGAGTCTGGTCAAACCTCTGTGGCTCCTGATGGTGATGACGTGGCTGAAGGGATGGTGATGACGTGGCTGAAGGCTCTCCTCCCCCTTCTGTACATCCTTCGGAGGGGGAAGGGGGTCCTACGGGCTCTCCTGCGGCTAAGTCTCCCCCCGGGGGAGCACTCTGACTGAGACTCCTCTTCGGAGGACTGATGATCCTGACGACCTCCCTCGTGGCCGCCTTCGCCGTAAGGCTCATCGTCCGCTTCGCCGCAACGGCCTCCTGTCTCCCTATAAGGGTGTCAAGAGGCGCCTTTTCGAGTCTTCTCCTTTTCCATCATCCGATGGGGACTCTCCTCACCAGAAGCAGTCTGTAGCAGCCGCGTCCTTAGACCTCTCCGGGGATCGTTCACATTCTCCCACGCCTTCCAGACCTTCTACTTCCTGTGCAGACGGCCAGCAATCTGATCTCGTTAGCCGACGGGCACCGGTCCCTTCGGGGCAAAGGGCCCTCTTAACAAGAGAATGCCTTGATGAAGTCATTGGGCTTCAGCACGGCATATCATTCCCGTGCTGAAGGCTTGTGACGGGCAAGAGGGCTCTCGAACTGGGGAATTTCTTTTCCTCAGTTTGACTCTAAATTTCTCTCATTCTTTTTCTATTACCTCTTATTGCTTATTCCTCCTTCATAATTATCAGCTGTCTCCAACCTTGCTGTCAAAACTCTCTTACCTATTTCACTGTCCAGGATTTTTAGAGGGGACATTGTATCCTTGATCGGTTTTTATTTCAAAATCAATTGTGGGAGCTGTGGTGGTCTTGCCAACTGCCCGAAAATGTTTGGACACCTAGGAGTGTCAGTATTCCCATACTGGCACGCGGAACTATTTCGTAGGAAATTTGGTCTACGGATTCCAGGGGTTGGCGATTTTATAGAGATAGGACTCTCGGCATTCTGTCCGGTTTGCCTGCCACTATGATTAGAGTGGGGATGATTGTATTCTTGAAATGCTCTCAGTCCCATCAAGTGGGTTTGGCATACACTTGAGCCACTCTAATCATAGTGGTACCATCCCTTTGTGGTAGGGTAGGGAGTGGACATTGGTAAGCAGCTTTCACAGGTGTCATTGGTGGAGAAATTAATTCCAGGAAAGGCTAACGGTGTCTTCTTTGGAATTTCAGTCTTAATTTTTTCTCTCCCTTAAACTTTATTTTTTTCCATTGTTTTTTTTTCATTGTTATTATGACCCCTTCCCTCCCCCTAAAAAAATAATTAATGAGTAAACTTAATATTCCCCGTACCTCTGGATCAAATGGCGAACCCCAGACACCGTTGACGACTTCTGCTTGCTTAAATAGGGAAAGCTCTGTTGACAACCTCGGCAATAAAAAGGATTCCTCCAACAATACTTCTCTAACCAGTGTTGTTAAAGACAATTTATCGGCACTGGTGGAAAATGATGCTTGTAATAACCGTAATACTTTACTCTCTGGTTCTGGCTCATTACCAGATCCAACATAAAATCTGAAAATTCTCCACTTAAAAAACATACCAATTGGTTGTAGCTATGACATAATTCATGAAGCCTTCTGTAGATTTGGGGCAATCAAAGAAATTTTAATGGAGCTTAATGGTAGTAAAGGCTTTTGGGAAGCTTGGGTATCATTTTCAAGTTTTGAGATTGCTTTAGAAGCAAATAAAAATTTAGAGAGCATAAAAATTGACAATTGTTTGATTTCTGGGGCTCTATGTGATAAAGCACCAAGACACCAAGAGGTATATAAACCAGAAGAATGGATGGAAAAAGAAATAGAGCATAGACTTCCAGAAGTAAGAACCCCCAAGCCCCCAACATGGATAATTGCATCTGGGAAGATAGATAATTATAAATATTATAAGATTAGTAAATTTATACAAAAAAAAGTTGGTTTAATTAAAAGTAAGGATATTAGTAGATACGGTAAGCAATCTGTTTTGATTAATGGAAAATCAGATACTCAAGCTCACATGCTTTGTGGCATGAAGATTGCAGAAATTGATCCTATTAAGGATATTAAACCACATATGAGCTTCAGCTATGGTAAAGGGGTAGTTTTTGATAAAGATCTATATGAATTCTCAGAACCAGAAATTCTGGACATGTGCCCTGCTAATGTTTGGAAAGTAAGAAAGATCCCTCAAACAAGCATGGTAGTTTTAACATTTGAAACCCCTGTTATACCAGATCATATAATTATTGAGAATGAAAGAGTACGTGTTCGAGAATATAAACCTAGGCCTTTACAATGCTTTAATTGTTTCAAGTACGGTCACCTTTCCCGGTACTGCAATAATACGAAGATCTGTATTAACTGTTCTTTGTTAGAACATGGCCAATGCAACAGAGATACAACCTGTGCAAACTGTAAAGATCATCATAAATCAAATGATAAAAGATGTAGAGAATACAAGAAAGAAGAAGCTGCAATCTTGAAAGCAAATGCTGAACATATAAGTGTAGGTTATGCAAAGCATTTACTCAATCGGCAACTTAATTTTGCTCGCGCGGTTAAGATGCCAACAAAAGATTATAATCCACTACCCCTTACTACCACAGGGGGACCAGTGGCAGCACCTGGCCCGTCAGGTGCATCTCCCTTAGTGGTAGTAGCCCAGCCATCTGGGTCAAGTGCTCTGCCTATAAAAGCCAGAGCACAAACCTCCAAAGAGGTCAATATGGTTTCCAACACACCAAAAGTATTGTCACCGATATGAGCATCTCCCCTAGAGGTAGTAGCCCAGCCTTCTGGGTTAAGTGTTCGAACTGTTGAAGTTCTAGCACAATCTTCCAAGGAAGCCAATGTGGTTTCCACCACCTTAAATGTATTGTCTCAGGCAGAATCTCTACTTGATTTGATGGAGATTGGAAAACAAGATCTTCCAAAGAGGAAAAGGTCCCCATCATCCTCACCTTCATCTAAGTCATGTAAGTGCCCTACTGCTCATGATCCTAAGGTTGACTCTTATAAAGATCCTAGAAAGAAAGAAAAGAAGAGTGGTGGCCTAGTAAAGCCTTCCTTCTCCAGGCCTTACATGGCTTCATCTGAAAAGTCCCAAAAGACAAATGAGACAAAGAAAAATAATAACAAAAGATAATGTCTATCATCCAGTGGAATTGCAGAGGTCTAAGTACTAGCATTGAGCAAATAAAAACTTTAACCAGGGACTCAGACACGAAGGTAATTTGCCTACAGGAAACCAAGATCAGTGACAAACCATTTAATCCTGGACTCAATTATCATTTTTGTAGATCCCCTCATTTGCAAGCTGCAAGAGCTCAAGGTGGTACAGGTTTTATTATTCACAAATCTGTAAAATTTGAAACAATCCCACTCAATACACCACTACAGGCATGTGCAGTTAGAACTCATATCGGGAAAAAAATTACTTTATGCTCGCTATATATTGAACCATCCTTAGAACTTTTCCTCTTAGATCATGCTGGTAATCCAAGAAGGCTTAGACTTTCTCACCTCCAAGACTTGATCAATCAGCTTCCTGCCCCTTTTATTTTAATGGGTGATTTTAATGCAAAGCATACTTTATGGGGTGGAAATGTGTGCGATAGATGGGGTAATCTTGTTGAAGAATTAATCGACAACAATGATGTAATACTAATGAATGATGGTTCTCCAACTAGGTATGATGTATTCCACAACTCTACATCAGCCATTGATTTGTCAATCTGTTCCTCATCCATTCGATTGGACTACCTTTGGTCAGTAAATTAACACCTACATGGCAGTGACCATTGGCCAATAACGTTAAATTATGTCCATAATCTTCCTTCTCAGTGTCCACCAAAATGGAAGATAGATGAGGCAGACTGGGCAGCTTATGAAAACTGTTCACACACTGATAAAGAATATGATGAAAATACATCTCCAGTGCATGCCTATCAACATCTTGAAAATATTATTGATGATAATGCTAGCAAGTTTATACCTAAAACATGCGGTTTACCTCATCGCTCTGTAGTTCCTTGGTGGAGTAAAGAATGTGCCAACGCAAGAAAAGTGACCTGAACTTGCTTCAGAAGATAATTGAGGACAAACTATTTAGCAGATAGAATAGCATATCTCAGAGCCTGTGCCAAACAAAAAAGAACTTTTAAAAAAGCAAAGAGAGCATCTTGGAAGAAATATATATCTAATATTAATACCAAAACTCCTTCAAAGGAATTATGGGACAAGATTAGAAAACTTCAAGGTAAATTCGTCCCTAAGCCTCTACCAATATTAAGGGAAAATAATAGATATATATCTGACCCCAAAGATGTAGCAGAGGTTCTTGCTAAGCACTTTGCTCATGTATCAAGTGCTGACAACTATTCCCCAGCATTTCAACAAATTAGAGCATCAACATCTGTTGTTACTCCTGCTTCTTCAAGTACTGAAGCTTTTAACCTGCCTTTTAGTATGGAGGAGATGCAAAATGCTATCTCCAGCTCTTCTTTAACTGCCCCAGGTGAGGATGGCATCCGGTATGAAATGATATCACATCTTCCAGTGGATACCAAGGAATTTTTATTAGAAACCTTTAATGGTCTATGGGCTTCCCATACATCTCCTGATTCCTGGCATACTTCAATTGTAATTCCAGGCCACAAGTCTGGTAAAGACCCAGAACTGCCATCTAGTTATAGGCCCATATCCTTGACCAGTTGCATATGCAAATTATTTGAGAGAATGATCAACAACAGACTTGTGTGGTATCTAGAATAAAAAAATCTTTTATCTAACAGACAGTTTTTAGGAAGAACCGAAGTACTCTAGACCCTTTGCTGATGTTATCAAGGGAAATATCAAATGCGTTTTCTAACCAAAACCAGGTGGTGGGTGTCTTTTTTGACCTCGAAAAGGCATATGACACCACCTGGAGGGGTGGTATTTTAAAGCAATTGGCCTCGTGGGGTTATAGGAGGACATATGTTCTCTTTTATTGAAGAATTTTTATCAAACTGCTCAATTAAAGTGAGAGTAGGGTCAGAACTATCTTCATCCTACATGCAAGAAGAAGGTGTCCCCCAAGGCAGCGTATTGAGTGTGACCTTGTTTGCTGTTGCTATTAATAGTCTCATTAGTCACATACCTCCTGGCATACAAGGATCACTATTTGTCGATGACTTTGCAATTTATTGTAGTGGATCATCTGCACTACAAGCATGCCAAAATTTTCAAATTGCAATAAATGCTGCTTCCGCATGGGCAAATTCTCGTGGATTCATGTTTTCTCCTCAGAAGACCAAAGCCATTCGCTTTACTCGTACTCGTAAAAGGGAAGAGATCCCCACCCTTTTCTTAAATGATTGTATTTTGCCATATGAGGATAATGTCAAGTTTCTTGGAGTCATTTTCGACAATAAAATGACATTTGGTCCCCATATAAATGACCTATCTATCAGGGTTAAGAAGTCACTGAACATTCTGAAAGTGATACCGCATTTTGATTGGGGTGCTGATAGAACAACTTTGCTTAGAATTTATATATCTTTGTGTCTGAGGAAGTTAGACTATGCATGCCAAATATATGGGTCAGCTACAAAGACTTTACTTGGAAAACTTGATATTGTTCACAATGCTGGGCTTCGCATCTGCACAGGTGCTTACAGAACATCTCCCATTGACAGTCTCAATGTTGATTCTGGCATACCTCCCCTTTCCATTCGCAGAGAGGAGTTGAGTTTGAGGTTTTTAGCTAGGTCCCTTGCTGTGAGAAACAATCCTAACTGTAAATATGTTAGGGCGCCTTTTGATCGGGCTCCTAACAGATCTAGAGTGCCTAAGCCTTTGGAAGTACAGCTGAGAAATGATGCTAGAGAAGTAGGCTTGTTAACAGCACAGATAGCAGAGGTAGGATATCCCAAGTCTCCTCCTTGGTGCCCCCCAGATGCTGAAGCCTTGACGAGGATGGGGGGCTTAGGGATTAGCAGCTGGGCTCTAATGAACAGTGGGAACTACTTCCCATTGGACCTCGGTGCCCAGCTGTCGATTCAACTAAATCAGTCAGCACTTTCTCTTTTACTTTTGATTATTTCTTTTTTTTCTCCCATCTCTTCCTTTTGGGCTCGATATTGTTGACGACTTTGGCATGTTCGATTTTACTTTGGATGCCGCTTTGTATTTGGCAGAGTGTGGGATGGGGTGCATTCCATCTCAACCTGTGCCAATTTAGACGCCATCACCCTCTGGCAGACCCCATTGGGTGCAGACCAAGTCTGTTAAGAGTCGGGCTCCAGTGATCCGGTCTTAAGTCACCCATATTTGCGGGTAATGGGTGACGCCAGGCATTGGAGTCGACGGTGGGAGGGGCTAACTACCCCCACTGACCAGTGTACGCCCACCTTAAGAGAGGCAGCCCCTCTCTAATAGAGGACTGGTCCCCGCTGAAGCCTCTTCTCGTGTTGGGCCACATGGGATAGGAGGACTGACATCCTCCGATAAGAGGTGGATAACCCGGCTTGCTTTTCCAAAAAAACCCAACACCTCTGTTGACGACCTGGAAAATACAAACATGGACCTCGGTACAGACAGCTCCAACTCGGGTTCTAACATTGTAACGTTAGAACCTTATTCACGTCATGTGAATAATAAAACGCTAGAGAAGAAGAAGAGAGAGAGTGAAAAATGATGACAGTACAGAAAGATATAGAAAAGTAGAAGTATTACCTGGTCACTATGAAGTAGTGAATTATGAAAAATTTTTTATCTTGGAATTTGAAAACGGAAGAAATGAGCATATAAATGTTTTTAAAGCTAATAGAGAAATAGTTAATTTATGTGGAGGGCAGCCAAAAATTTTACCCCAGGGAAATGGAAGTCTCTTGATAGAGACACTCTCCCCATTACAAGGTGAAAGGTTAAAAACACTTACAAAATTGAATGGTCATAGCGTAAAATGCGTTTCACACCCTACTTTCAACCAGAGTAGAGGTGTGATATATGCTCCAGAATTGTTGGATATAGAGGAGAAAGAAATAGAGGATGAACTGAAAAGTCAAGGAGTAGTTAAAGTAGTCAGAATGAGAAAGAGAGTTGGAGAACAACGTATCCCTCTTGCTACTCTGATTATAACATTTGATCAATGCCGATTACCAAATGTTATAAAAGCTGGATGGCTATCTTTGAAGGTAAAACCATATATCCCGTCACCATTGCGATGTTATCATTGCCAAATGTATGGCCATTTAAGCCAGAAATGTAAAGAAAAACTAAACAATAAGCCAGCTGTTTGTGCCAACTGTGGAAAAAGTAGTCATGGAGTATGCATAGAAAACCCTAATTGCATACATTGTGGGGAAGCACACCCAGCTACATCTAAAAGCTGTGTAAAGTTTATTTTTGAAAAAGAAATCCAGGCCATTAGGACCATGGAAAGGGTTACTTTTAAAGAGGCTCGTAAAAGAGCTCTTGAAAAGCAAATAAGACCAGGGCAACCTTTTTCAATGGTTCTGAAGAAAAACTTGTCAAACCACACAGACGAAAATTATATCTCTACTTCTAAGATAAAGAAACAAATGAAAGTAGTTAAAGAGGTTGAAAGTCCCATCGAAAATCTATATCCAGAAATTGTGGAAAAATCAAAACGGACACTTAAAGATCTGAAAATTATTCAAAAGCCAACTACTCCGATTTTAAACAATAGTACAAACCTCTCACAGGCCGTTTCCTTGCCTGATCTGATGGAGGTTGCACTCGAAACCAATTTACCTGGTGAACCCGTAGTGGGGAAGGTGCAAAAACCTGACAGATCACAACCTTTTAATCGAAAAAGAGAGAGACCTCCCTCCCTCTCTCCTCCTACCATAAGAAACATTAAAGTCACGACTTCCAATAAATATGATATCTTGTCTGCTGATGTTTCTGAACAACTAGAAGGTAAATTGAACCAATCAGAAATTCAAGTTGAGGTCCACCATCCTCCTCAACAATTAGATCAAAAGGACACAAAGAAAAAGAGAAACACAAAACCCACTATATCAAGATCCTCTCTAGAGTTACCTCCGGGAAACATTGTTAGATCAAATAGTGCCATTGGGAAGACTTCATCTAAGGTGTCTTCCAAAAAATAAAACATAGTTTTTTCCTCCATTCTGCAATGGAATTGCCAGGGTTTAAGGGCGAAATATGAACAACTTAAGCTCCTCATACGTGAGCACTCCCCTATAACAGTATGTCTACAAGAAAGCAAGCTCGATGCTAATACTCCTTGTTCTCGAGAGTATGTTAGCTATAGGACACCATATGATCAACGAGCAGGGAGCCATGGGGGAAGTCTTATATACATTCGTCGAGATGTTCCCCAAATATCTTTGTCTATCTGTACCCCTCTGCAGGCAGTGGCTGTACAGATTGATTTAGGAAGAAAATACACAATCTGTTCTCTTTACTTGCCTCCAAATGATAACATCTCATATGATAATATAGTAGAGGTGATTAAACAACTCCCACAACCCTTTCTCTTACTAGGAGACCTTAATAGTAGACATCCTTTATGGGGTGATGTTTTAGCAAATGCAAGGGGTAATATTATATCGTCAATTTTGGAGAATGAAGATGTCGGACTCCTCAATACAGGAGAGCCCACACATTTTCATGTACAGACAGGTACCTTGTCCTGCATTGACCTATCAGTTGCAAGCTCTAACTGTCTTCTCGATTTTAATTGGAGAACATTAGATGATTGGCATACTAGTGATCATGCACCAATCATTATAAACACCAACAATGGTCCACCTTTACAAAGATCACCTCGATGGAATCTTGATAAGGCGGACTGGAATAGATTTCGGGAGTTAAGTGAAATTGAAGGAAATGCAGAACAGTTTGAAAGTGTTGATGATGCCATAGACTTACTTAATGGAACTCTTCACACAGCAGGAGTGAATTCCATTCCCAAAACAACTGGGATATTCAGACGACGACCAGTCCCCTGGTGGTCGTCAGAACTAACTGCCCTGCACAGAGCCACAAGAAAGTCTTTAACTCGATTGCGCATGCACCGTAATGAGGAGAATTTAGTCATATACAAGAAATGTAGAGCACAGTTCCGCCGTGCCATGAAAGAAGCTAGGCGCCAGTCTTGGATGTCCTTTGTTTCTTCCATTAATAGTAGAACACCAACATCATCTGTGTGGAGGAAAGTAAAAAAGATAGCAGGAAAATTCACCCCAAACCCACCACCAGTGTTAAAGATAAATGGCCAGTATATGACTGGAGCAACCGAAGTTAGCAATGCCCTGGCTGACCATTTCTCAAATGTATCGTGCAAGTGTCAAGCAGCTCCTGGTCACCAGTATAGGAGCAATGAAGAAAAGAAAGTTTTAAACTTCGCAACAAGAAAGCAAGAGTCATACAATTCTCCTTTTACTGAAAGAGAATTTGATTCTGCTCTTGCTACTTGTAACGATACAGCCCCTGGACCCGATGGAATTCCATATGCAATGATTAAACATGTACCTTATAATACAAAGTTATTTATTTTAAGTATTTTTAATAGAATATGGCATGATCATAGTTATCCAAGTGTTTGGGAACTAGCCATTATTTTAGCCTTTTTAAAACCCGGTAAGGACAAGTTTTTAGCAGCAAACTACCGACCTATTGCATTGACATCTTGTTTATGTAAAATCATGGAGAAGATGGTCAATGCAAGACTGATTTGGTACCTTGAAAAGAAGAATATTTTATCACCCATTCAATGTGGATTCAGGAAAATGCACTCAACGACTGATGTGCTGATACAACTTGAGTCCTCCATTTGTGAAGCCTTTGCTTCCAAACAGCACCATGTGACAGTTTTTTTTGATCTTGAAAAGGCATATGATACCACATGGAGATACGGTATACTTAAAAGAATCCATGAGTGCGGATTGAGAGGTGAGCTACCACTATTCATCCAGTCATTTCTTTCACATAGAGTTTTCCAAGTGAGAGTTGGGGAAGCTCTATCACAGAGTAAGTGCCAGGAAGAAGGAGTTCCTCAGGGGAGTGTGCTGAGTGTAACCCTTTTTGCACTAGCAATTAATGGGATATCCTCAGTCATTCCCCGGGATGTTCTTGCAACATTATTTGTGGATGATCTCTCCATATCATTTGCTGGAGCCAGAATGGCAATGGTTGAGAGAAAAATCCAACTCTCTATTGATAAAATTATCCATTGGGCCGATATGAATGGATTTAAGTTCTCAACAAGTAAAACTACAATTGTCCATTTCTGTCGTATACGGGGAGTACATCCAGACCCGGATATATACATCAAAGGTCAACGGATCCCATGTGCAAGTGAAGCCAAATTTTTAGGGTTGATATTTGATTGTAGGCTTACATGGGTTTCTCACTTAAAAACATTAAAAGCTAAATGTGTTGAAGCTATGAATCTTTTAAAAGTCTTGTCCCATACATCATGGGGGGCAGACCGCAATACAATTTTAAAATTATACAAGGCCTTGATATTTTCCAAAATTAGTTATGGATGCGAAATATACTCCTCAGCAACCCCAAGCCGGTTAAAAATACTAGATTCAATACATCATGCTAGCATTAGATTGTCCACAGGAGCCTTTAGAACCTCCCCTATCACAAGTCTCCTTGTTGATGCTGGGGAGTTGCCTCTGGACCTTTACCGAATGTCCTCTATTATTCGGTATTGGTTTAGATTGCAAAGACTCCCCAATTCTTCAGCCTTTCAAACTGCAAGCCTTGTAAGGCACTCAACCTACTTTGAGTTGCACCCAAAATCTCCTCAACCTTTTGGGTTTCGGGTTAACCAATTATTAAACAATCTGGATATAATTAGAAATAAGGTGCTTCCATTCAAGGTATCATCAACGCCTCCATGGAAATTACCTGACATATCTTTTTGTAGATACTTTATTGGAGTTAAGAAGAATTTGACTGACTTAGAATCCAGGTCTCTTTTTATTGAACATGTTGAAGAACATAAAGGATCGACTTTTATATATACTGATGGCTCCAAATCTGATGCTGGCGTTGGATTTGGAGTACATAGTAATGATTTTAATTGTAGAGGTGCACTTCCTCTAACAGCTTCCATATTTACTGCCGAACTGTATGGCATATTAACCGCTATTGAGAAAATAGCTTTGGAAAAGGAGGGTAATTTTACAATTTTTAGTGATGCAAGGAGTGTTCTTCAAGCTTTAGAAGTTTTTAATTCTAGTAACCCTCTAATTTTAAAGATTTTAGAATGGCTTTTTATTATTGGACGGAAAGGTATAACTGTGCGATTTTGTTGGGTTCCAGCACATGTAGGTGTGTCTGGGAATGAGAAGGCAGATTTACTGGCGAAGAATGCGGCATCCGAGTTACTACCAAGGAGGTATCCCATTCCATGTAACGATTTCCTACCTTACATCAAGAAATTGGTATGTGATAAATGGCAACAGCACTGGGATAGTCAAGATGGCAATAAAATGAGGGAAGTAACAAATATCATATCACCTTGGAGGTATAACATGATTCCCCGAAAATGGGAGACGACTCTTTGTCGTCTCCGTATTGGTCACACACGGTTGACACACGAGTTTCTGCTGAAGGGCCAACACCAACCGTATTGCGAGGACTGCTTAGTACCTTTAACAGTGAGGCATTTGTTGACCGAATGCCCTAATTTTACTGACTTAAGAAATAGATATCTGTTTGAGGCTCGAGGTGAGGATGGCAGGTTTATCCTTGCCAAGATTCTTGGACATGATGTGTCTTACTATGCGAGCGGAATTTTTAGATTTATTTCAGAAGCAGGTCTTCTGAAAACTATTTAACTATTGTAATGACTTCTTAATTTTTATGGTTTTAATCGAATTCTCTTTTAATTTTCATATACAGTAAATGGTATCGGCGTCAATGACCTTAGATGTCAGGATGCCAAAAAAACTTTCAATCAATCAATCAATCAATCCTCCTTGGTGTAATCCACCTGTTAAAGTATGTTTTACGGCAGGAGGGAAAAATACCTTACCTAGTAGGGTAATAAAAAGTGAGTTTTTAAATCATGCTGCTCAACATCATGGGAAACATGTTTTTACAGATGGCTCCAAATCGGCTGCAGGAGTTGGAAGTGCAGGTGTGGTGGGGGATATTGTTATTAGAAGGAAACTCCCATCCTCTTGTTCAATTTTTACTGCTGAGCTGTACGCAATAATTCTCGCAGTCCAACATATTTTTAAAAATGGCAACCAAAATAGTTTTTATACAATTTTTACGGATTCCAATAGTGTTTTACTCTCATTAAAACAAATTATGCCAGGCCATCATCTAGTACAAGAGGTGCAGGACTGGTTAGTACTTCTGCAGTCTAGGAAGAGTATCAGTGTTCACTTCTGTTGGGTCCCTGCCCATGTTGGGGTGGATGGGAATGAACAAGTAGATAAGGCAGCAAAGGAAGCTTCAGGGCTAAGTAATCCATCCCCCTTGAGTATTCCTTACAAAGATCTTAAAAGTGAGATTCATCTTTACTGTAAAAATAAGTGGCAAGCTTGATGGTCTGAACTGACCACCAATACAAAATTGAAACAAATCCACCCAATGGTGGATAAATGGTCATCTTGTAATTCTAAAAGTAGAAGGGATACCATTATTTTAACTAGGCTGCATATTGGCCATACACATGCAACGCACAATTATTTAATGAAGAGTGGGGAAGGGAGACAGGCCCCTCTTTGTAATACCTGTCAAGTGACAATGGATGTTAAACATATTTTAGTCGATTGTCCTGTTTTTAATGTTCAGAGGAGGACACATTTACTCGAGGACAAACCTTTAAGAGATATACTGGGGGAAAACTGTAATACCCTGAACTTGAAAAAATTTATACAAAGTATTGGGTTATATTACGAGCTATAATTGATTTTATTAATTTATTTATTTATTTTACCCTTTTAATCCCTATTTATTTTACCCTTTTAATCCCTATTTATTTCACATCTAGATTTTATTGTATGAAAGTGTTACGATTTGTATTAAAGGTTAAAATGATACTAAATGGTGTGAGTACAGATATGATTGAATGATTTTCGTTATATAGCGATGAATGGCCTTTGATGCCCCAGTGCTTGGCTTAATGCCTAAATCCTATATTCAATTCAATTCGGGGCAAAGGGATGTCTCCCTTGCGCGTCTGCGCATTCATGCGTAGTTGCACACCAACGCTCTCTTGCTCGTCAGCGCTCTCCTGCTCGCCAGCGCTCTTCTGATGATCAACGCCCTACTGCTCGACAGCGCTCTTCTTAGGACAACGAACATCCTCCTGTTCCTGCTGCGCGCCCAGCGCGCCAACGGTCTCCTGAGCGCACTAGATCTCCTGCTCGTGATCGCGCACCTGCGATTCCAGATACTGACACGCGCCCTGTGCGCCCATGCCCACCCACGCTCCCTAGAACTCCGGTTGGGGACTTCGGCAAGGACTCAACTTCTTCTCGTCCTCGCGATCCTGCTCGTCAGCGCGATCCTGCTCGACAGCTTTCTCCTGCGCGTACATCCAAAGTTCCTACACACCCACGCGCCTCCTCTTCCTGAGCCCGCTCGCGGGCGTTCGCCTTTGCGCGTCGCGCCGACAGTTCCTGCGCAGCCTTTTACGCGCTGTCTCCCTGCTCGCCAGCGTTCTCCAGCGCGACAGCGATCTCTGACGCATCAACGTTCTCCTGCTTGTCAGCGATCTCCGGCGCGTCAATGGTCTCCAGCGCGTCAGCGTTCCCCTGAACGCCGGCGATCTCCAGATCCTCCGCGTGATCTATC
The DNA here is from genome assembly GCF_036898095.1 of Palaemon carinicauda. NCBI lineage: Eukaryota > Metazoa > Arthropoda > Malacostraca > Decapoda > Palaemonidae > Palaemon > Palaemon carinicauda. Next base: position 85,108,624 of record NC_090743.1, on the reverse strand, counting down.
GCCTGTGCGCAAGCGCTCTCCTACGCGTCAGCACCCAGCAGATCCGGAGAAACATAGGTCCCCTGCGATCAGCTTGCCAACACGCGGTCGCTCACCTGCTCACCTCGTTCGCCCACGCGCCGGCGTGTTCACGCGCTCACTCGCCAGCTCGCCCACGCGCCCGGTTGCCCGCGTGCCCGCTTGCCCGCGTGCCCGCGTGCCCGCTTGCCCGCGTGCCCGCTCGCGATCGCTCCCGCGCTCGTTTGTTTCCGCGCGATTGCGCACCCGCGCTCCAACAGCCCCTCGCGCGCGACTCTTTCGTGTCACCCTCGCGCAAGCATCAGCACGATCCCCGTTCACGTCGGGTTCCGCAGCTCGCGGCAGCAGCAGGGACGCGTGTCGCCAGGTCGCAGTGGGGATCGCCTCCACCTAAGCGCAGGTCTCTATTGCAGGACAAGGAAGGACCTTCGGAGAGGTCAAGGCAACTTCCCCTTCTTTTTTGCAGGCAGGTCCAGTGGTGTCCACTCCGAAGGATCGCCCGATCCCCTTCCCTCCAGCGGGAATTTCGTACTCTGTGTCCGTGTCTCGGCAGTCCTGGTTTGGTCCTTCGATGCGTGCGTTAGTGAAGGCGATGAAGCCGGCACTCGCCGATCTAGGACACAAGCCAGCGACGGCCTCACCCCCGCTGAAGAGAAGGAGAGGAGTGGACTTCATGGTGACTTCTACCAGGGAGAAGTTGGTTCCTAAGAGGTCCGTCAGGAAGGCCCCGTCCCCTTCGCAGTCGTTTTCTCCTTCTCCCGTCGACGAGGCTTTTCCGTCCTCGGGAGAGTCCAGTGAGGCGGCGGTCTCCCCCTCGGCACCAGGGGGGGAGTCACCTCCTCGTGGAGGAGAATCGTCTCGCGCGGAAGGTGCCTACCAGACCACTTTGCTGGAGTCTTGTATCCCGCCGAGGAGGGAACCCAAAGACTCCAAGACGTTGCCGAATTCTTCTGCACGTATTCGTCAGGAACCAGCTAGACCCCGGGAGAACGTCCACGTGTCTCCCTAGGAAGAACTTCCGGGGACAGGAGACTTAGCTGCCTGTCCGCAGGGAGGAGAGCAGCAAGAGTCTGAGCATGCCTTCTGGCAGGTCTTGGGCCTGATGAGTCAGCTCAACGGGTTCATGGACCATGTGATCGTCCCCCCGTGAAGGCAAGGACACGGTCCTGGATCAGGTTTATGGAACTCAGAAGCCCCCAAAGGCCAGCGCGGTTCTGCCCTGGTCCCAGGGGCTGAAGAGTGCCAGAGCCAGGACCAACGCTCAGCTCGCAGTACTCGCTACCTCCAGTCGTTCCTCTGCCAGGAACAAACTCCTCCCACCTCCTTGTCTCCAGCAGAGGAGGTATTTTGAGATCATAATGGAGTCTAGCCTCACTCTTCTCCTCCACCATTCGGTAGAAGAGCTTACTAGGGAAGTTCCTCTTGAGAAGCTCTCCGCCCGGCAGGTGACGTTCTCGGCGTCGGAGATTCTAAGCCATGAGAAGGTCGCGAAGTGCGCCATGCAGGCCACTTCGTGGCTGGATGTCTGGCTAGGTTCTCTGGGCATCCTATTGCGCTCTGAGGATCTGTCTAAGGAGAGCAATAGGAAGGCCCTGGAGACCTTCCTCCTCTCGGGCACTCGCTCCATTGAGTTCCTGGCGCATCAGGTTACCAACCTGTGGGCCAAGTTGGTGCTGAAGCGTTGTGATGCGGTGACCGAGAAGATCCATCCGAAGGTCCCCGCCGTGTACGTCAACAGGCTCAGACACGCCTCTCTCCTTGGAGGAATTTGTTTGAGCCCCAGGACATGGAACGTACAGCCGAGAGGTGGAGGAAGTCTAGTCAGGACTCCCTCCTCCATAGGGCCCTTGCATCTCGGCCCTACAAGCCTCCAGCTCCGCAGCAACATCAGCAGCAGCCTTGCAAGACACCGAAGCAGGCGCCAGCAGCTAAGAAAGTGGTGTCTAAGCCCCAGCCCTTTACTGCCAAGGGCAAGAGGGGCGGTAAGTCCTCCATGGGAGGCAAGACTCCTAGAGGGAGCGGCCGCGGCTGCAAACGCTAGGAGTGGCAGTCCCCCCGCATGTCCACCTGTGGGGGGATGCCTTCAAAGTTGCGTGCACAGGTGGCAGCAACATGGGGCCGATGCTTGGATGGTCTCCGTGATCGGCCAAGGGTATCCCGTCCCATTCACGACATCTCAACCTCCCCTGACAGCGAATCCAGTGTTGTTGAGCTCCTATGCTATGGGATCGGTAAAGGGGCTAGCCCTTCGGGCGGTAGTCGAGACCATGCTCAAGAAGGATGCTCTCCAGGAGGTCGTCGACGGCTCCCCAGGCTTCTTCAGTCGACTCTTTCTTGTAAAGAAGGCGTCTGGAGGCTGGAGACCCATCATCGACCTCTCCGCTCTGAACAAGTTTGTCAAGCAAACTCCGTTCAGCATGGAGACAGCGGACACGGTCAGACTTGCGGTGAGACCACAAGACTTCATGTGCACACTGGATCTGAAGGACGCATACTTCCAGATCCCAATTCATCCGTCTCTCAGGAAGTACTTGAGGTTCAGCCTAGACAGCAAGACCTACTAGTTCAAGGTGCTGTGCTTCGGTCTCTCCACAGCACCTCAGGTGTTCACCAGAGTGTTTACCCTGATTTCGTCTTGGGCGCACAGGAACGGCATCCGTCTCCTCCGTTATCTGGACGACTGGCTGATCCTAGCAGACTCGGAGTCGACCCTTCTTTGACACCGAGATAGGCTTCTGGAACTTTGCCAGGATCTGGGGATCGTGGTAAATCTCGAGAAGTCCTCTCTGCAGCCGTCTCAACGACTGGTTTATCTAGGCATGTTGTTAGACATCAATCTCCACAAAGCTTTTCCATCAGACGACAGGATAGCAAGGCTGAGGAGGGTGGCGGAACCCTTCCTCAGGCGAGAAGAGCTTCCTGCCCAATTGTGATTGCGTCTCTTAGGTCACCTGTCCTCCCTGGCCCGTCTGGTTCCAAACGGCCGTCTCAGGATGAGATCCCTGCAGGCGGCTCAAGTCCCGGTGGAATCAAGGATCCGATTCCCCAGACTTCCTGGTCCCGATAGGACCTTTGGAACAGGCACACCTACGGAGGTTGCTGGTCGACGAGAACCTGCGAAAGGGAGTGGATCTTCTCGTCCTCCCCCCGGAATTGACACTGTTTTCGAAGGGGGGGGGGGTGCACATTCTGAACCAGAGGACCTCAGGCCTTTGGTCAGAATCAGAAAAGTACCTACACATCAACCTGCTAGAAATGAAGGCCGTTTTCCTGGCTTTTCGACAGTTCCAACGGACCCTGGCGGGTCACTCCTTGGTGGTGATGAGCGACAACACCACGGTAGTGGCTTATATCAACAAGCAGGGAGGTACTTTTTCGCAGCAGCAATCCCATCTGGCAGTAGAGATTCTGAGGTGGACCGAAGTCCACTCGATAACATTATCAGCTCGCTTCATTCCTGGCAAGAGGAATGTGCTCGCCGACATTCTGAGCAGGGCTTCGCAGATAGTGAGTACCGAGTGGTCTTTGGATCCTCAGATAGCCAACAAAGTCCTGACTTTGTGGGGTTCCCCGACTGTGGATCTGTTCGCGACAGCTTTGAATTTCAAACCGCCCCTGTACTGCTCCCCAGTGCCAAGGCACTCTGGTAAGATGCATTCCAACGACGGTGGGACAACATCGACGTGTACGCCTTTCCACCTATCTGTCTGATGAGAAGGGTGCTCAACAGGACCAGACTATTGGTCAACTTGTCGATGACTCTGATAGCTCCGCTATGGCATCACGCGGAATGGTTCCCAGACCTTCTGCAGCTCCTGACGGAGCTCCTGAGAGAGCTTCCCCCATGACACGAGCTTCTCAGACAACCACATTGCACCATCTTCCACAGAGCCTTAGCCTCGCTTTGGCTTCACGCCTGAAGAGTGTCCAGCGTCTCCTCATGGAGAGAGGCTTTTTGCAACAGGTTGCAGAGAGAATGTCTCGGCACCTGCGAAAGTCCTCTGAGGGAGTCTACCAGGCGAAGTGGAGTCTTCTGTGGTTGGTGTCGTGGGAGGGGTATCTCTCCACTCGATGCCACTATTCCAGCAATAGCGGAGTTTCTCGTTTATTTGCGGGAGGAAATGTGCCTTTCGGTGTCAGCGGTGAAAGGCTATCGCTCAGCCTTAAGCTTGGTTTTTAGGCTGAAAGGAGTGGACATTTCTTCCTCGCTGGAACACTCTACTCATACGTAGCTATGAGCTTACCTGCCCTCAGTCGGAAGTGAGACCTCCTCCTTGGAACATGGTTCGGGTCCTTAGGGCTCTTAAGAGACCTCCCTTCGAACCATTACGCCAGGCCTCTGATCGCCACCTGTCTTGGAAGACAGCTTTCCTGCTCGCTTTGGCCTCTGCCAAACGAGTTAGTGAACTTCATGGTCTCTCGTACGACGTCGCCCATTCAAGGGGATTGGGGCAGGTAACGTTCAGGTTCGTCCCTGAGTTTGTTGCCAAGACTCAGAACCCTGGAGTGCCGGACCCACGGTTCGACTCTTTCAGGGTCGCGAGTCTCCGTTCTGTAACAAGCGACCCAGACCAGCTGCTATTATGTCCAGTGAGGAGTCTGAGGTGTTACTTGAAGAGAACAGCTGCAGTTCGTCCTCAGGTGCAAGCATTGTTTGTTAGCACAGGCAGGACGAAGAGGAGGGTCACCAAGAACACCCTCACGTCTTGGATTCGAAGGGTTATCCATCACGCCTTGAATCCGGACCCTCCTCCGTCACGTCACCCTAGGGCACACGACGTCAGGGGCATCGCTACGTCCCTGGCCTTCAAGAGAAACTTCTCTGTGACGCAGGTACTTCAAGCTGGGGTCTGGAAGCGTCAGACGACCTTCACAGCCCACTACCTGCAAGACGTGACCCACAGGAGCCTCGATACTTTTTCTATCGGCCCTGTGGTGGCTGCACAACAGCTGGTCTAGCCTCAGGCTCCTCTATGGACAAGTAGCAGTAGGTTGAGGGCATTGTTACCCGGTTTTAGTCTGCATGAATGAAAGAGTATGTCTGACCCTTACTTCTTTCTTCATCCTCCCCTCTCTTGGGGAAGCAGCATCCTGGTCTCCGCATAGCTGACCTCAACCTCTGCAGGTAAACCATGCTTCCTTGTGCTCCTATTATTAAGCTTAATACTGTCGCGTCCCCCATACCCTGACGAGGTGGTATTGGGAGCGTCCTATCCTGGATTCCTATCTAAAGGTCTCAAGGTCAACTTCATAGGACGAGTCACGCTCTTTCTCCACACACAACTTATGTAGGCCACACGTTCCTTGCGAAGCGACCCTCTTAATGAGAGAATGCCTTGATGAAGTCATTGAGCTTCAGCACGGCATTCTATTCCCGTGCTGAAACTTGGTGACGGGCAAGAGGGCTCTCGAACTTGGGTAAATTGCTCCCCCAGTTCGAATCTAAATTTCTCTCTTAATTATCTTTTTCTTCCTCTTTATATTGCTTCAACCTTCTCCTAATATTATAAACTTTCCTTCATGTTGCTGTCCCAACCCTATGAGTAAAATTTCCCATATGTATGTGTATATATTTACATATATATGTGTTTATTATTATTTTTTTTTCTTTTTATGGCATGGATGTTTCTACATCTGTTATTGCCACTTGGGCGGATGTTTCTACATCCGGTATTGCTGCCTGCTTTGATGAATGGGAAAGGTGTCACGGTTGGGAGGTGTTTGTGCTCAAAGCTATATGTGAGAGTATTGGATGATCTCAGCCATCCCGTAGATGGTTTGGACCTTTTTGGCGGAACTATTCTCAAGTGTTGGGTCTTCGGAATCTAGGGGGATCCAACGCTTGGGGTAGGACTCTCGGCTTTTGGCCAGAAGCCCGTCATTACAGATATGGGGAGGATGATTCCATAGTTTCTTGGTCTCAGTCCTAACAGGCGGGTTCAGCTTACACCTGTGCCTCTATATCTGTTTTGATGCTATCCTTCGGGTAGGGTATGGAGTGGACCATCTGGGAAGTATACTCTCACTGTGCCGGTAGTGGAGAGTGTAAATTTCCTTCCCAACATGTGATGCCTTAATGTTCTCAAGCAGGTAAATCAAACTTCAAAAAATCACTCTTCTCTCTTCTTTTTTGTGATGGATTCTTGTGAAAATGACCCCACCTCCCCTGGATATGCTGACTCGCGACCGGCACTGTTAATGACCTCTGGCAATTCATTTAAATAAAACTCCGTTGACGACGTAGGAACTAAAAAGGACTATTCTTTAAACACTCGGAAAAAAAGTAATTTGGGCAACACAGGAAAATTGAATGTCCTGCACATTACCCAAATCCCATTAGAAACTAATTATGATATGCTACATAAAATATTTGAGTGTTATGGATTAATAAAAGAAATTAGACTGAAACTTCAAGATGATAATTGGGAATCTTGGTTATCATTTAATTGTCATGAGGAAGCATTCAATGCAAGCCGTAATATTGTTGATATTAAAGTAGGTAATATGAGTGTTAAGGGTGCTCTGTGTGATGGGGCACCTAAAGATCTGGATGTCTACAGACCAGCAGACTGGGCTGATAAAGATATAGAGGCAGATATGCCATCCCAAAGAAAGCCAAAACCACCAATGTGGTTTCTTGCTCAATCTGTAGTAGGTACGGAAAATTATTTCAAGGTCTGCAAATTTCTTCAGAGGAAGGTAGGTACGATCGCACCTGGAGATATATCTCGATTCGGTAAGAAAAGTTACTTGATAAAGGCCAAGTTATACACACAGTCTGTTATACTGTCCAATTTGAAGACAGTAAATGATGATATAAAATTGGACATCAAACCCCATCTAAACTTTAGCTATGGAAGGGGAGTGGTTTTTAATAGGGATCTGTATGAATTTACTGAAGAGGAGATATTGACTATGTGTTCTCTATCAGTGTGGAAAGTACATAAAGTACCTGGAACATCAATGATTGTTCTTACTTTCCAGGATGCCGATGTACCTTCCCACATAGACATAGAAAACGAAAGGATCAGAGTTCAACCTTTCAAGCAAAAGCCACTGCAATGTTATAATTGCTTTAAATTTGGACATCCTTCCAAAGTTTGCAATAGTGAAAGAATTTGTAATACTTGCTCCAATATTTACCATGGGGAATGTACATTTGAGGCAAGGTGCTTAAACTGCAACTCTAATCATAAATCTAATGATAGGAGCTGCCAGTTGTATAAGTTAGAAGTGGCTGCCCTCAATAAATCAATTATTGAACATGTAAGCGTGGGGCATGCCAAGAGATTATTAAATAAATCTAATACTAATGCAAAGACATTAAAAACAGGAGAAAAAGTTCCTCGGGAATCATCTCACCCACCTACTACTGTAGGTAGTTCTCGAAAAAGGAATTCACCATCTATTGATAAAGTGCTGCATAAGACAAGAACATCTCCTAAAGATTTATCATTGAGTATCAACCAAAAGACATTGTCCACCACTATCAAACCTTTGTCCCCCATTACAAAGGATAGTACTAACCTCTCCCAGGCCATATCCTTGCCTGATTTAATGGAGATTCCACCTGACACCAAGTAATCAGGTGTACCTGTAGTGGGGAAGGTACAAAAACCTGGTAACTCACAACCCACTAATCGTAAAAGAGAGAGACCTCCATCTCTCTCACCCCCTTCCATAAGAAATACTAGAATTATGACATCAAATAAATATGATGTTTTGTCCGTTGATGTTGCCGATCAACCAGAAGATAATTTAAATAAATCAGAAATTCAAGTTGAGGGCCACCATCCCCCTCAACAAATAGATAAAAAAGATACAAAGAAAAACACCAACGTAAAACCCAACATAACAAGACCATCTCTGAAGAAACCTACAGGTAATAATGTTAGATTAAAAACTGCGAATGGGAAGACCTCATCCAAGATGTCTTCCCGAAATAATCCATAGTTTTCTCCTCAATTTTGCAATGGAATTATCAGGGTTTAAGGGCAAAATTTGAAGAACTCAAGCTCCTAATTCATGAACATTCCCCCATAATTGTATGTCTACAGGAAAGTATGCTTGATGCTAACACTCCTAGTCCTCGAGAGTATGTTAGCTATAGAACACCATATAATCATCAAGCAGGGAGCCATGGTGGAAGTCTCATGTACATTCGTCGAGATGTTCCCCAAATACCTATGTCTATATGTACAACACTGCAGGCAGTGGCTGTACAAATTGATATAGGAAGAAAATATACCATATGCTCTCTCTACTTGCCTCCAAATGATAATATTTTATATGATGATTTAGCAGAGGTCATTCATCAACTCCCTCAACCATTTCTCTTACTGGGAGATATGAATGGTAGACATCCTTTATGGGGTGATATTTTAGCAAACACAAGGGGCAATATTATCTCATCAATTGTGGAGAATGAGGATGTGGGACTCCTTAATACAGGAGAGCCCACACACTTCCATGTTCAGACAGGTACTTTGTCATGCATTGACCTTTCAGTTGCAAGCTCTAACTGCCTTCTTGATTTTGATTGGAGGACATTAGATGATTGGCATACTAGTGATCATGCACAAATCATTATAAACACCAACAAGGGTCCGCCTTTGCAAAGATCGCCACGTTGGAATCTAGACGAGGCAGACTGGGTTAAATTTTCTGAGCTAAGTGAAATCGAAGGGGGTGCAGAACAGTTTGAAAGTATTGATGATGCCATAGACCTACTGAATGGAACTCTCCATACAGCAGGAGTCAATTCAATTCCCAAAACAACAGGGTTATTCAAACGATGACCAGTCCCATGGTGGTCTTCAGAACTAACTGCCCTCCACAGAGCCACAAGAAGATCTCTAACACGATTGCGTAGACGCAGAACTGATGAGAATTTAATTATGTACAAGAAATGTAGGGCACAGTTCCGTCGTGCCATGAAAGAAGCAAGGCGCCAGTCATGGATGTCTTTTGTTTCCTCCATTAACAGTAGAACACCACTATCTTCTGTGTGGAGGAAAGTAAAAAAGATAGCTGGCAAATTCACCCCCAACCCACCACCAGTGTTGAAGGTGAATGGCCAGTATGTAACTGAAGCAAATGAAGTTAGCAATGCCCTGGCTAATCATTTTCCAAATGTATCCAGCAAGTGTGAAGGAGCCCCTGGTCACCAGTATAGGAGCACTGAAGAAAAGAAAATTTTAAATTTTGCAACAAAAAGGGAAGAGTCGTATAATTCTCCTTTCACTGAAAGAGAATTTGATTCCGCACTTGCTCATTGCAATGATACAGCCCCTGGACCCGATGGAATTCCATATGCAATGATTAAACATGTACATTTTAATACAAAGCTATTTATTTTAAGCATTATTAATAGAATATGGCATGATCATAGTTACCCAAGTGTTTGGGAACTAGCCATTCTTTTAGCCTTTTCAAAACCCGATAAAGACAAGTTTTTAGCAGCAAACTATCGTCTTATTGCATTGACATCTTGTTTATGTAAAATCATGGAGAAGATGGTCAATGCAAGGCTGATGTACCTTGAAAAGAAAGGTATTTTATCATCGATTCAATGTGGATTCCGAAAAATGCACTCAACAACTGATGTGTTGATACGACTTGAGTCTTCTATTTGTGAAGCCTTTGCTTCCAAACAGCACCATGTTACAGTATTTTTTAACCTTGAAAAGGCATATGATACCACATGGAGATATGGCATACTTAAAACCATTCATGAAACCGGATTGAGAGGAGAGCTGCCACTATTTATTCAGGCATTTCTTTCACACAAGAGTTTTTCAAGTGAGAGTTGGGGATACTCTATCAGAGAGTAAGTGCCAGGAAGAAGGAGTTCCTCAGGGTAGTGTGCTGAGTGTAACTCTTTTTGCACTAGCAATTAATGGGATATCCTCAGCCATTCCCCAGGATGTTCTCTCAACATTATTCGTGGATGATCTCAAAATCATTTGCTGGCACTAGAATGGCAATGGTTGAGAGAAAAATCCAACTCACTATTGATAAAATTAACCAGTGGGCTGACATGAATGGATTTAGGTTCTCGACAAGTAAAACTACAATTGTCCATTTCTGTCGTATACGGGGAGTACATCCAGACCCGGATATATACATCAAAGGTCAACGGATCCCATGTGCAAGTGAAGCCAAATTTTTAGGGTTGATATTTGATTGTAGGCTTACATGGGTTTCTCACTTAAAAACATTAAAAGCTAAATGTGTTGAAGCTATGAATCTTTTAAAAGTCTTGTCCCATACATCATGGGGGGCAGACCGCAATACAATTTTAAAATTATACAAGGCCTTGATATTTTCCAAAATTAGTTATGGATGCGAAATATACTCCTCAGCAACCCCAAGCCGGTTAAAAATACTAGATTCAATACATCATGCTAGTATTAGATTGTCCACAGGAGCCTTTAGAACCTCCCCTATCACAAGTCTCCTTGTTGATGCTGGGGAGTTGCCTCTGGACCTTTACCGAATGTCCTCTATTATTCGGTATTGGTTTAGATTGCAAAGACTCCCCAATTCTTCAGCCTTTCAAACTGCAAGCCTTGTAAGGAACTCAACCTACTTTGAGTTGCACCCAAAATCTCCTCAACCTTTTGGGTTTCGGGTTAACCAATTATTAAACAATCTGGATATGATTAGAAATAAGGTGCTTCCATTCAAGGTATCATCAACGCCTCCATGGAAATTACCTGACATATCTTTTTGTAGATACTTTATTGGAGTTAAGAAGAATTTGACTGACTTAGAATCCAGGTCTCTTTTTATGGAACATGTCGAAGAACATAGGGGATCGACTTTTATATATACTGATGGCTCCAAATCTGATGCTGGCGTTGGATTTGGAGTACATAGTAATGATTTTAATTGTAGAGGTGCACTTCCTCTAACAGCTTCCATATTTACTGCCGAACTGTATGGCATATTAACCGCTATTGAGAAAATAGCTTTGGAAAAGGAGGGTAATTTTACAATTTTTAGTGATGCAAGGAGTGTTCTTCAAGCTTTAGAAGTTTTTAATTCTAGTAACCCTCTAGTTTTAAAGATTTTAGAATGGCTTTTTATTATTGGACGGAAAGGTATAACTGTTCGATTTTGTTGGGTTCCAGCACATGTAGGTGTGTCTGGGAATGAGAAGGCAGATTTACTGGCGAAGAATGCGGCATCCGAGTTGCTACCAAGGAGGTATCCCATTCCATGTAACGATTTCCTACCTTACATCAAGAAATTGGTATGTGATAAATGGCAACAGCACTGGGATAGTCAAGATGGCAATAAAATGAGGGAAGTAACAAATATCATATCACCTTGGAGGTATAACATGATTCCCCGAAAATGGGAGACGACTCTTTGTCGTCTCCGTATTGGTCACACACGGTTGACACACGAGTTTCTGCTGAAGGGCCAACACCAACCGTATTGCGAGGACTGCTTAGTACCTTTAACAGTGAGGCATTTGTTGACCGAATGCCCTAATTTTACTAACTTAAGAAATAGATATCTGTTTGAGGCTCGAGGTGAGGATGGCAGGTTTATCCTTGCCAAGATTCTTGGACATGATGTGTCTTACTATGCGAGCGGAATTTTTAGATTTATTTCAGAAGCAGGTCTTCTGAAAACTATTTAACTATTGTAAGGACTTCTTAATTTTTTATGGTTTTAATCGAATTTGCTTTTAATTTTCATATACAGTAAATGGTATCGGCGTCAATGACCTTAGATGTCAGGATGCCAGAAAACTTTCAATCAATCAATCAACCATCTGCAAGAGAAGCTAAATTTTTAGGTTTGATATTTGATTGTAGGCTTACATGGGTTTCTCACTTAAAAGCGTTGAAAGCTAAATGTGTTGAAGCTCTGAATATCTTAAAAGTATTGTCCCATACATCATGGGGGGCAGACCGCAATACTATTTTAAAATTATACAGGGCCTTGATTTTTTCCAAAATTAGTTATGGTTGTGAGGTATATTCTTCAGCCACCCCAAGCCGGCTAAAAATATTAGACTCGATACATCATGCAGGTATTAGATTGTCTACTGGAGCTTTTAAAACCTCGCCTATCCCAAGTCTCCTTGTTGATGCTGGAGAGTTACCTCTAGACCTTTACCGAATGTCTTCCATTCTTCGGTATTGGTTTAGATTGCAAAGACTCCCTAACTCTCTAGCCTTTCAGACTGCAAGCCTTGTAAGACACGCATCCTACTTTGAGTTGCACCCAAAATCTCCTCAACCTTATGGCTTTCGGGTGAAACGATTATTGAATAGTTTGGATATAATTAGAAATTAGGTACTTCCATTCAAGGTATCATCAATGCCTCCATGGAAGTTACCAGAGATATCTTTTGTAAATATTTTATTGGAGATAAGAAGAATATGTCAGACCTAGAAGCCAGGTGTCTTTTTAATGAACATGTTAAAGAACATAGAGGATCAACTTTTATCTATACTGATGGCTCCAAATCTGATGCTGGCGTTGGATTTGGAGTACATAGTAATAGTTTTAATTGTAGAGGTGCACTTCCTCTGACCGCTTCCATATTTACTGCCGAACTGTATGGCATATTAACCGCTATTGAGAAAATAGCGTTGGAGAAGGAGGGTAATTTTACAATTTTTAGTGATGCAAGGAGTGTCCTTCAAGCTATGGAAGTTTTTAATTCTAATAACCCTCTAGTTTTAAAGATTTTAGAATGGCTTTTCATTATTGGACGGAGAGGTACAACAGTTCAATTTTGTTGGGTTCCAGCACATGTAGGTGTGTCCGGGAATGAGAAGGCAGATTCACTGGCTAAGGAGGCTGCATCCGAGTTGCTGCCAAGAAGGTATCCCATTCCCTGTAATAATTTTTTACCTGACTTCAAGAAATTGGTTTGCAATAAATGGCAACAGCAACGGGATAGCCTAGATGGGAATAAAATGCGAGAGATAACAAATGACATATCTCCTTGGAGTTATAATACGATGCCCAGAAAATGGGAGACGTCTCTTTGTCGTCTCCGTATTGGTCACACTCGATTGACACACGAGTTTCTGCTGAAGGGCCAACACCAACCTTATTGTGACGACTGTTTAGTACCTCTAACAGTAAGGCATTTGTTGACCGAATGCCCCAATTATAACAACTTGCGGAATAGATATTTGTTTGAGGCTCGTGGTGAGGGTGGCAGGTTCATCCTTGCCAAGATTCATGGAAATGATGTGTCCTACCATGCAAGTGGCCTTTTTAGATTTATTTCAGAAGCAGGTCTTCTGAAAAATATTGAACTTTTTTGACATTCAATTTTTATGAGTTTAATTGAATACTCTTTAATTTTTTATTTTATTTAATTTTTTATTTTTGTATACATAAATTAAATGTTACCGGCGTCAATGACCTTAGATGTCAGGATGCCTGAAAACTTTAAATCATTCATTCATTCATTCCTTGCGAAGCGAGGAACTCGTGAGGTGCAGGGACTCCTTTTCTCGAGTGCTACTCACTTGGAGTCGGAGTCCCCGTGTAAAGCCAAAGTCAGTAAGGCTGGGGACTTTCCACCCTTCCTAAGGGTTAAGTCACCCAATGTAAATAGCGTGGATTGTATTTCGGTTAAGGAACATATGACAAATTCGGAGATGATTTGTAATTTTCCTAACCATACAAACCTTAGCTATTTACACATATTTGTCCGCCAGACTTGTCCCCCAAGTCAAATCCTACCTCTAAGTGAAGTGAAGCAAATCACCGGTGTGTGTGTGGGGGGGGGGGGGGGGGCTGACGGGTAGCAAGTTACCCCTTCCCCTACCCCCTCTAACTAGCGCTGGGTTAGTTAACTCTCGTTAAAATCTATTGGCTTGTCAATTTCAGCTACGCCGAAAGGTAAACCCAATGTAAATAGCTAAGGTTTGTATGGTTAGGAAAAATACAAGTTATATCCGAATTTGTCATATTTTTAGTGATGCAAGGAGTGTTCTTCAAGCTTTAGAAGTTTTTAATTCTAGTAACCCTCTAGTCTTAAAGATTTTAGAATGGCTTTTTATTATTGGACGGAGAGGTATAACTGTTCGATTTTGTTGGGTTCCAGTGTGTCTAGGAATGAGAAGGCAGATTTACTGGCGAAGAATGCGGCATCCGAGTTGCTACCAAGGAGGTATCCCATTCCCTGTAATGATTTCCTACCTTACATCAAGAAATTGGTTTCTAATAAATGGCAACAGCACTGGGATAGTCAAGATGGCAATAAAATGAGGGAAGTAACAAATATCTTATTACCTTGGAGGTATAACATGATACCCCGAAAATGGGAGAAGACTTTGTCGTCTCCGTATTAGTCACACACGGTTGACACACGAGTTTCTGCTGAAGGGCCAACACCAACCGTATTGTGAGGACTGTTTAGTACCTTTAACAGTGATGCATTTGTTGACCGAATGCCCTAATTTTACTAGCTTAAGAAATAGATATCTGTTTGAGGCTCAAGGTGAAGATGGCAGGTTCATCCTTGGCGAGCGGATTTTTTAGATTTATTTCAGAAGTATGTCTTCTGAAAACTATTTAACTATTTTAATGACTTCTCAACTTTTATGGCTTTAATTGAATTCTCTTTTATTTTTTCATATATAATAAATGCTATCGGCGTCAATTACCTTAGATGTCAGGATGCCAGAAAACTTTCAATCAATAAATCAATTAGAGTCTTCTACAAAGTGTTCACCTCTCTTGTTGGCAAGAGAGGCCTCTCATAGAGACTCCTCTTCGGAGGATCGCTACTGTTAAAGGTCAGCTTGCTGATCCACCGGCCCTCATGGGCGTCATCATGGTCGTCTTCAAGTCTCTTCTACGAAGTGTTCACCTCTCTCGTTCGCAAGAGAGGCTGCTCATAGAGACTCCTCTTCCGAGAATTGCTACTGTTAAAGGTCAGCTTGCTGATCCACCCGCCCTCATGGGCGTCATCATCGGCGTCTTCAAGTCTCTTCTACGAAGTGTTCACCTCTCTCGTTCACGAGAGACCACTCATAGAGACACCTCTTCGGAGGATCACGCTGCTCATCAGTTCCTGATCATCCTACCAGCAGACCTACCAGCGCAATCTTGCGATGCAACGTAGTCCTTTGGACTTCGGTCCTTGACTCTTAACGCAGACCTTTTTACGGTCCCCATCGGTGGATGCTCGCCCTTCCAAAGGGCACATCCCAGTTCCTGATCGTCCTGCCTGTGACCTACCGATCTACCAACGCAACCTTACACCGCTGTTAGTCCTTCGACTTCAGTCTCCATCATGGATGTTTTCCTCTCCAAAGGGCTCATCTCTATTTCTAGTCGTCCTGCCAGCTAACCTGCCAACCTACTAGCACTACCTTCGCGCGCGCACGCGCCAACAGTCTTCTGTGCGCGCACGCGCCAACAGTCTTCTGTGCGCGCACGCGCCAACAGTCTTCTGTGCGCGCACGCCTTCCGACAGTCTTCCGCGCACTCGCACCGACGATCTTCATCGCGCGGGTGCCGACGGTCTCCTGCGCGCACGCCGTTGATTTTCCGCAGACGCCCCAACAGTCTTGCCCGCACGCCGACAGTCTTGCTCGCGTGCGTGCGCCCTCCGACAATCTTCCGCGTGTGCATAGACGATCTTCCACGCGCGGGCGCCAATGATTTTCCACGCGCGTGAGCGTCAATGATTTTCCACGCGCGTGAGCGTCAATGATTTTCCACGCGCGTGAGCGCCAATGCTCTTTTGCGCACGCCAATAGTCTTGTGCGCGCGCCAACAGTCTTGTATGCGCTCGCCAACAGTCTTCTATGCGTGCGCCAACAGTCTTGTATGCGCGCGCCAACAGTCTTCGCGCGCGGGCGCTGATGGTCTTCCGCGCGCTCCAATGATTTTCCGCGCGCGCGAGTGCCAATGCTCTTGCGTGCACGCGCCAACAGTCTTCCACGTGTGTGAGTGCGCTAACAGTCTACCGCGCACAAGCCTACAGTCTTCCGCGCGCACGAGCCGATAGTCTTCCGCGCGCACGAGCCGACAGTCTTCCGCGTTCACGAGCCGACTGTCTTCTGCGCGCACAAACCGACAGTCTTCCCCGCGCACGCGCCGACAGTCTTCCGCGTGCACGCCGATGGCTTTCCGCCCACGCCAACGGTATTCCACAGGGGGGCGCCAATGGTCTCCCGCGCGAACGCCCGATGGCCTTCCGCGTGCGGGCGCCGATGGTCTCCTGCGCCAATGGTCTTCTGCACGCGCATGCCAGCAATCTCCAGGTAGTACTCTCACTCACGCGCCAATGCACCCGCCCTTGCGCAACCAGTCATACGCTTCGGCGCATTCTAGAGAGAATGCACAAAACTACATAGTGCCTTACTGCGCGCCAGATCCAGATCAGGGCTCGCAGATCCAATGCACCAGCTCTTGCCTAAGAGCCAGCGCTTGCTTGCTCTCCAGGCAGAAATTGAGCACCAGCATCATCCTGTGTGCCATCGCTCCAGTACTCTCTTACACTCGCGCAATCGGCAGTATAAAGGAATAAAACTTTTTGGACAGGTCACCAATGCCCCATTCCTCCCCGCAAACACATAGCATTGCCACTGGGAAAAGAGGAATAAGGCTTCTCAGAAGGATTCAAGATCCCGAAGATTCCATCTTACAAGGGGAATCGAAATGGAGAATCCTTGGTCCCTGTCACATCTGAAGTTTCTTTATTCCTTGACAGACCACCATCAGCAAACAGGAAAGCATCAACAGTTTGATATCACTGTTTGCTGATGGCTAGTTCACAGTTTACTGATTGCTAGGTCGCCGATGACCAGATCGCCAATTGGTAGCTCAATGCTGATCTTTGACCTCTAGTCCCTCCAATGACTAACGATCTCCAATTGCTAGCATTTCCAATCGCTGATTGCTAGTCAATAACCAGTTATCAGCTTGCTGATCACCAGATCACCGATGGGCAGCTCATCTTTTTTGATCTTTGAACTCAGCTCGCTGATCTCTGACCAGCCCATCTTCAGCTTGCTCATCTCTGACCAACCAGGGCAGACCATAATCAGCCTGCTGATCTCTTAACTCACCGTCGGCTCTCAGACCTCCGATGAATCGGTCATCGGCAATTCGCCAGCAGTTCGTGACTCGAACTTACTAGTCAACCTCTTCCTGTAGTTTCCTAGATCAGAAGGTATACAACATTCTTCTCGCTACTGGCCATTCGCCATCACACTAAAGGGATCGGCAAACGTTCGACAATCCTCATCAAAGGCTTGTCGACGGGGAACTACTTGCAAGCACTCTCCAACTGCACAGTAACCACGATACCCAATGGTTAACCATTGACTAACATTTGCCAGATTGATTCTATTCTAAGGAATAGCATCAATCCCATCAGGGCGCATGGTAAGACTAAGTATTGCCTTCCTTCTGTTAGTTAAAGGAATTCTCTCAGGGAAGAATTCTACACTGGGTATCGCTCCTGATCCTTTACAACACGAGTCAAGACTCCAGCGTCGACAATCTTCCATGCAAAAGGGTCTGCAAGGAGCTGTCCCTTTGGGTCGATGTCCACAACATGTTGGAGTTCGAACAAGGGCTAAGACCTCAGGTCTTCATTTGCACACTGGACCTAAAGGACACTTACTCCCAGTTCCAAACTATCCATCTAGGAAGGTTGGAAGATTCAGTCTAGACAAACAAGAAACACCAGTTCAAGGTACTGTGCTTCAGTCTTTCCACTACACCCATCCTGGTCTTATAGGATCGGCTTCTGTCTCCTCTGTCTCGGGATGACTGACTAACCTTAGCAGACTCAGTGGCAACCTTGCATTAACACCAGAACTTCTGAAGTCTTTTAACCCAGATCCAGTGATCAGGGTAAACCTGCGGAAGTCTTCCCTACATCCCTCCCAGAAGACTGGTATATCTGGGAATGTTTCTAGACACCAATCTCCACAAAACCTTCTCGAAACGAGAACGACTCCCATTCCAAAGGGACTTGAGTCAGAAAAAGAAGATAGAAGGGACCATAGTGCTGCACCACACAACCTCAGCCCTCTGGACAGAGTCCGAGTACCTTCACTTAAATCTCTTAAGAGATGAAGGCCAACTTTCTGGTCCTTCAGCAGCCTCATCGGTTCCTAACAGACCACTCAGTGATGTGATGGACGACACACCACACACCACATAGAGATTCACATCGACAAGCAAGAAAGAACTTGCTTGTAGCCTCTTCCCATCTAACAGTACAAACACTAAGATGGGCCAAAGTCCGTTTGGTACCACTATCAGCCCGCTTCATTCCAGACTAGAAGAACGTGCTCGCCGACAATCTGTGCACAGCATCTCAGATAAGGTATACCGAATGGACTTTGGATCACCTTGTAGCTGACAAAGTTCTGACTTTATGAGGTCCTCCAACTAGGGCTCTGTTCGTAACGCTCCTGAATCTCAGGCTGCCATTGCTCCCCAGCCCTAGACCCTAAGGCTCTCTGGCAACAACGGTAGGTACAACAATGACGTTTACCTCTCGTCCTTGTTTTATCTGGAGAAGAGCACTCAAGAAGGCTAGAACATCGGTCAACCTCTCAAGGACTCTCCTAGCTCCGCTATGGCATTATGCAGAACGGTTTCCAAACATTTTGCAGCTCCTGATAGTCTCTCCAAGAGAACCCTCTCCACATCACAGACAACCCACTTCGACACCTACCACAAGCTATAGCTTTGATATGATTGTATGCCTGAAGACTACCCAATAACTCTTTGCGAAAAGGTTGTCTAGATATCTGAGGAATTCCTCAGCATCAGTCTACCTGGCAACGTCTTGTGTGGTTGGTGTCATGTGAAATTGTGTCTCTACACTCGATACCTTGATTCCAGCACTAGCGGAATCCTCAAGCATATAAAAGAGGAAAAGACCCCCTATTCAGTTTCGACAAGTAAAGATGATCACTCACCCTTCATCTTCAAACTGAAAGAAAGGGACACCCTCTCATCGATAGACTTTTCCTAACTCCTACGGACTTACAACTTGCCTTTCCCCAGTCGGAATTGAGACCTTCCTCTCGGAACATGGTTTAAATTCTCCCCCTTAATTTCTACTTTACCAGGCAACAAATTTTCTCCTGATTTAAGAACACAATGGGCGGTATTCATAATGAGAAGGATATGCTTATGCTTGCAAAATATGAAGGAAATCCTTCTACTTGTATTCATAAACATTTCAAGCAAAAGCTTCTACTTTTAGAGCAAAAGCATATCCTTATAATCTCATAAAAGTAAATGGTTATACATAAAGAAGACCCTTTACTTCATATAAAGAGCATATGCTTCGAAAAAGCAGAGTCTGGTCAGTAGCAGACTGCAGTTCGAAGAGAAAGGTTGTTCTGTCTGATTCTCAGCATGATGGCAGATTTTATGGATATATATATATATATATATATATATATATATATATATATATATATATATATATATATATATACATATATATACATATACATATATATATATATATATATATATATATATATATATATATATATATATATATATATATATATATATATGTATATATATATATATATATATATATATATATATATATATATATATATATATATATATATATATATATATATATATATATATATATATATGTGTGTGTGTGTGTGTGTGTGTGTATGTGTGTGTGTTAAGTACATGCAAATATACTGTATTCATATAATATATAAATATAGTTTATATATAAACATATATATATTTTTTATTTATATGTATATGTATATATATTATATATATGTATATGTATGTATATATTATGTATATGTATGTATTTATATGTCTGTATATATATGTCTATATTTACATCGTATAAATATACATATATACACACAATATTCATATACTGCAAAAGCTTATATACATGCATGTATATACACATATATAAACTATATATATATATATATATATATATATATATATATATATATATATATATATATATATATATATATAGTATATATACATACAGAATATATGTATATATATATATATATATATATATATATATATATATATATATATATATATATATATATATATATAGTTAGTATATATACATACAGAATATATATATATATATATATATATATATATATATATATATATATATATATATATATATATATATATATATATATATATATATTATATATATATATATATATAGATTATATATATATAATTATTTATATATAATTATTTATATATATATAGATTGTTCTAAATCCCAAACCTGAAATAATTTAGCTGAAATCAACTATTTCAATTCTGGTTGCCTTAAACCTCAATTACCCTTCGCCCTTCGTCCGGGTATCTTTAAGTTACCTTCAAACTGGAAAGTTGAGCGTTTAGCGTCTTCAAAACTTTTCAACTCAAATCCATAAATCAAATCACGTAGTTTATTATTATTATTATTATTATTATTATTATTATTATTTCATTATCATTATTATTATTGTTGTTATTGTTTTGTTGTTGTTGTTGTTGTTATGAAACAAGAATGGAATTTTTCGCGAGTCCTAAAAGAATTCAAGAAAATCTTCTCGGATTTCCAAATGGCTTCAGAAGAAATAGCCATAGACTTAGCATGGAATTCTGAATGCCTCCAGAATGGAATCTCAGAACGGTATTAGAAGAAAACTTTCCCGGATTTCCAAATGGCTTCAGAAAAAATAGCCATAGACTTCGCATGGAATTCTGAATGCCTCCAGAACGGAATCTCAGAACGGTTTCGGAAGAAAACTTTCCCGAATTTCCAAAAGTCTTCAAAGGACATAGCCGTATACTTAACATGGATTTCTGAATGACTCCAGAACTGAAATTTCCAGGAGCAGTCCTGAACAACTCCTCCCCGAGCTTTAAATGACTTCTGAAGACCTGATCTTCATTTTTTCAAACGTAGCCTGCAACTTCTCACATGATCTGTATGTAGCTGGCGAAATCTAACCAAGGAATTGCGCGTCAATAGGAGTAAGAGGAAATGAGTTGATGACTGGGAGAAGGATTTCACTTAACTCATAGAGATCAAGTTCTGGCGGAATAGGAAGCTGCTGGTGAGAATTATGTGTTACGTCTTCGGAACACTAACTACAGATGGTTTTGGTTGCTGCCGAAGTCGCCGATCGTTCGTTTTATATCGCCCAACCTATAGAAAGACACGGGATCTTCCGTTGGCAGCTGAGCTTCGAAGATCATAATGTATGCGCCTTGAAGGATCCTTTGCTTGGGCTTTTGCGACAATGTCTTATTATGGGAGACTCTTAGAAAAAGTACGAGGCTTTGTATCGGTGCAAAAACGGATTGCGGGGAATGAGGATGGAGGCAGAATGGTTAAACTGAAAGGTGAGTGACGTGTAGTTCTTCAACAGGATTGTCCCAAAATTCGCCATTGAAGTAAGGACATATCCAGACGACGTTGATGAATATATCATGTTGCACGTCATTTACTTTGGCATGATAGTGTATGCGGAGAAATCGATAGTATTCATCTCTTTACTCAATGCCCAGATAGGTAATGAATAAATGCCTTCGATTTCCCTGAGGAATCTGACAAAGTGAGGACTCGCGGCACTGAAATCTCTTTTGAAATCTAGAAGGACACTGACGAACTAAGGAAAAGAGACAATGAAATCTCGAAAGAAACAGATAATCCAATGAAAGAAGATCTTCAAAACTAGAAGACAGGAGAGAACAGCGAAGAGGAGCCTTTAATGCCAGAGGTAGGACACCTAAAAATAGAGAGCCTCTAATGTTAGAAGTAAGGCACCTAAAATATAGATCGAAGACACTCTAATGCTTAAAGTATGCAACCTAGAAATATATATCAAAGGACTTCTAATGCTAGAAGTGTGGGAGCTGAAGAGAGAGGTCAAAGAACTTCTAATGTTAGAGGTGTAGGAGCTATAAAGAGAGGTAAAAAAACTTCTAATGCTTGAGGTAAGGGAGCTGAAAAGAGGTCAAAGAACTTCTAATGCTAGAGGTGTGGGAGCTAGAAAGAAGTCAAAGAACTTCTAATGCTAGAGGTGTGGAAGCTAAAAATAGGTCAAAGAACTTCTAATGCTAGAGGTGTGGGAGCTGAAAAGAGGTCAAAGAACTTCTAATGCTAGAGGTGTGGGAAATAAAAAGAGGTCAAAGAACTTCTAATGCTAAAGGAGTGGGAGCTAAAAAGAGGTCAAAGAACTTCTAATGCTAGAGGTGTGCGAGCCAAAAAGAAGTCAAAGAACTTCTAATGCTAGAGGTGTGGGAGCTAAAAAGAAGTCAAAGAACTTCTAATGCTAGAGGTGTGGGAGCTGGAAAGAGGTCAAAGAACTTCTAATACTAGAGGTGTGGGAGCTGAAAAGAGGTCAAAGAACTTCTAATATAGAGGTGTGGGAGCTAAAAAGAGGTCAAAGAACTTCTAATGCTAGAGATGTGGGAGCTAAAAAGGGGTCAAAGAACTTCTAATGCAAGAGGGTGTGGGAGCTAAAAAGAGGTCAAAGATCTTCTAATGCAAGGGGTGTGGCAGCTAAAAAGAGGTCAAAGAACTTCTAATACCAGGGGTGTGGGAGCTAAAAAGAGTTCGAAGAACTTCTAATGCAAGTGATGTGGGAGCTAAAAAGAGGTCAAAGAACTTCTAATACAAGGAGTGGGGAAGCTAAAAAGAGGTCAAAGAACTTTTAATGCTAGAGGTGTGGGAGCTAAAAAGAGGTCAAAGAACTTCTAATGCAAGGGATGTGGGAGCTAAAAAGAGGTCAAAGAACTTTTAATGCAAGGAATGTGGGAGCTTAAATGAGGTCAAAGAACTTCTAATGCCAGGGATGGGGGAGCTAATAAGAGGTCAAAGAACTTATAATGCAAGGGGTGTGTGAGCTAAAAAGAGGTCAAAGAACTTCTAATGCAAGGGGTGTGGGAGCTAAAAAGAATTCAAAGAACTTCTAATGTATGGGGTGTGGTAGCTAAAAAGAGGTTGAACTTCTAATGCAAGGGGTGGGGAAGCTAAAAAGAGGTAAAAAAAACTTTTAATGCTAGAGGTGTGGGACCTAAAAAGAGCTCAAAGAACTTCTAATGCAAGGGGCGTGGGAGCTAAAAAGAGGTCAAAGAACTTTTAATGCCAGGGGTGTGGGAGCCAAAAAGAGGTCAAAGAACTTCTAATGCAAGGGGTGTGGGAGCTAAAAGGAGGTCAAAGAACTTCTAATGCAAGGGGTGTGGGAGCTGAAAAGAGTTCGAAGAACTTCTAATGCAGGGGGTGTGGGAGCTAAAAAGAGGTCAAAGAACTTCTAATGCAAGGGGTGGGGAAGCTAAAAAGAGGTCAAAGAACTTTTAATGTTAGAGGTGTGGGAGCTAAAAAGAGGTCAAAGAACTTCTAATGCAAGGGATGTGGGAGCTAAAAAGAGGTCAAAGAACTTCTAATACCAGGGGTGTGGGAGCTAAAAAGAAGTCAAAGAGCTTCTAATGCAAGGGGTGTGGGAGCTAAAAAGAGTTTGAATAACTTCTAATGCAAGGGGTGTAGGAGCTAAAAAAAGTTCGAAGAACTTCTAATGCAAGGGGTGTGGGAGCTAAAAAGAGGTCAAAGAACTTCTAATGCAAGGAGTGTGGGAGCTAAAAAGAGTTCAAAGAAATTCTAATGCAAGGGGTGGGGAAGCTAAAAAGAGGTCAAAGAACTTTTAATGCTAGAAGTGTGGGAGCTAAAAAGAGGTCAAAATACTTCAAATACAAGGGATGTGGGAGCTACAAAGAAGTCAAAGTACTTCTAATGCAAGGGGTGTGGGAGCTAAAAGGTCAAAGAACTTCTAATGCAAGGGGTGTGGGAGCTAAAAAGAGGTCAAAGAACTTCTAAAGCAAGGGGGTGTGGGAGCTAAAAAGAGGTCAAAGAACTTCTAATGCAAGGGGTGGGGAAGCTCAAAGGAGGTAAAAAAACTTTTAATGCTAGGAGTGTAGGAGCTAAAAAGAGGTCAAAGAACTTCTAATGCAAGGGGTGTGGGAGCTAGAAAGAGGTCAAAGAACTTTTAATGCCAGGGGTGTGAGAGCTAAAAAGAGGTCAAAGAACTTTTAATGCAAGGGTTGTGGGAGCTAAAAGGAGGTCAAAGAACTTATAATGCAAGGGGTGTGGGAGCTAAAAAAAGTTCGAAGAACTTCTAATGCAAGGGGTGTGGGAGCTAAAAAGAGGTTAAAGAACTTCTAATGCAAGGGGTGGGGAAGCTAAAAAGTGGTCAAAGAACTTTTAATGCTAGATGTGTGGGAGCTAAAAAGAGGTCAAAGAACTTCTAATGCAAGGGATGTGGGAGCTAAAAAGAGGTCAAAGAACTTCTAATGCATGGGCTGTGGGTGCTAAAATGAGGTCAAAGAACTTCTAATGCAAGGTGTGTGGGAGCTATAAAGAGGTCAAAGAACTTCTAATGCAAGGGTTGTGGGTGCTAAAATGAGGTCAAAGAACTTCTAATGCAAGGGGTGTGGGAGCTAAAAAGAGGTCAAAGAACTTCTAATGCAAGGATTGTGGGAGCTAAAAAGAGGTCAAAGAACTTCTAATGCAAGGGGTGTGGGAGCTAAAAAGAGGTCAAAGAACTTCTAATGCAAGGGTTGTGGATGCTAAAATGAGGTCAAAGAACTTCTAATGCAAAGGGTGTGGGAGCTAAAAAGAGGTCAATGAACTTCTAATGCAAGGGTTGTGGGTGCTAAAATGAGGTCAAAGAACTTCTAATGCAAGGGGTGTGGGAGCTAAAAAGAGGTCAAAAAACTTCTAATGCAAGGATTGTGGGAGCTAAAAAGAGGTCAAAGAACTTCTAATGCAAGGGTTGTGTGAGCTAAAAAGAGGTCAAAGAACTTCTAATGCAAGGGGTGGGGAAGCTGAAAAGTGGGCAAAGAACTTTTAATGCTAGATGTGTGGGAGCTAAAAAGAGGTCAAAGAACTTCTAATGCAAGGGATGTGGGAGCTAGAAAGAGGTCAAAGAACTTCTAATGCCAGGGGTGTGGGAGCTAAAAAGAGGTCAAAGAACTTGGAATGCAAGGGGTGTGGAAGCTAGAATTAGGAAAAAAAAAACTTTTAATGCTAGAGGTGTGGGAGCTAAAAAGAGTTTGAAGAACTTCTTATGCAAGGGGTGTGGGAGCTAAAAAGAGGTCAAAGAACTTCTAATGCAAGGGGTGGGGAAGCTAAAAATAGGTAAAAAAACTTTCAATGCTAGAGGTGTTGGAGCTAAAAAGAGGTCAAAGAACTTCTAATTCAAGGGGTGTGGGAGCTAAAAAGAGGTTAAAGAACTTCTAATACCAGGGGTGTGGGAGCTAAAAAGAAGTCAAAGAGCTTCTAATGCAAGGGGTGTGGGAGCTAAAAAGAGTTCGAATAACTTCTAATGCAAGGGGCGTAGGAGCTAAAAAGAGTTCGAAGAACTTCTAATGCAAGGGGTGTGGGAGCTAAAAAGAGGTCAAAGAACTTCTAATGCAAGGGGTGTGGGAGCTAAAAAGAGTTCGAAGAACTTCTAATGCAAGGGGTGGGGAAGCTAAAAAGAGGTCAAAGAACTTTTAATGCTAGAGGTGTGGGGGCTAAAAAGAGGTCAAAATACTTCAAATGCAAGGGATTTGGGAGCTAAAAAGAGGTCAAAGTACTTCTAATGCAAGGGGTGTGGGAGCTAAAAGGTCAAAGAACTTCTAATGCAAGGGGTGTGGGTGCTAAAAAGAGGTCAAAGAACTTCTAATGCAAGGGGCGTGGGAGCTAAAAAGAGGTCAAAGAACTTCTAATGCAAGGGGTGTGGGAGCTAAAAAGAGGTTAAAGAACTTCTAATGCAAGGGGTGGGGAAGCTAAAAAGAGGTAAAAAAACTTTTAATGCTAGGAGTGTGGGAGCTAAAAAGAGGTCAAAGAACTTCTAATGCAAGGGGTGTTGGAGCTAGGAAGAGGTCAAAGAACTTTTAATGCCAGGGGTGTGGGAGCTAAAAAGAGGTCAAAGAACTTTTAATGCAAGGGTTGTGGGAGCTAAAAGGAGGTCAAAGAACTTATAATGCAAGGGGTGTGGGAGCTAAAAAAAGTTCGAAGAACTTCTAATGCAAGGGGTGTCGGAGCTAAAAAGAGGTTAAAGAACTTCTAATGCAAGGGGTGGGGACGCTAAAAAGAGGTCAAAGAACTTTTAATGCTAGATGATTGGGAGCTAAAAAGAGGTCAAAGAACTTCTAATGCAAGGGATGTGGGAGCTAAAAAGAGGTCAAAGAACTTCTAATGCAAGGGTTGTGGGTGCTAAAATGAGGTCAAAGAACTTTTAATGCAAGGTGTGTGGGAGCTAAAAAGAGGTCAAAGAACTTCTAATGCAAGGGTTGTGGGTGCTAAAATGAGGTCAAAGAACTTCTAATGCAAGGGGTGTGGGAGCTAAAAAGAGGTCAAAGAACTACTAATGCAAGGATTGTGGGAGCTAAAAAGAGGTCAAAGAACTTCTAATGCAAGGGGTGGGGAAGCTGAAAAGAGGTCAAAGAACTTTTAATGCTAGATGTGTGGGAGCTAAAAAGAGGTCAAAGAACTTCTAATGCAAGGGATGTAGGAGCGAAAAAGAGGTCAAAGAACTTCTAATGCCAGGGGTGTAGGAGCTAAAAAGAGGTCAAAGAACTTCTAATGCAAGGGGTGTGGGAGCTAAAAAGAGGTCAAAGAATTCTAATGCAAGGGGTTGGGAAGCTAGAAAGAGGTAAAAAATCTTTTAATGCTAGAGGTGTGGGAGCTAAAAAGAGTTCGAAGAACTTCTTATGCAAGGGTTGTGGGAGCTAAAAAGAGGTCAAAGAACTTCTAATGCAAGGGGTGGGGAAGCTAAAAAAAGGTCAAAGAACTTTTAATGTTAGAGGTGTGGGAGCTAAAAAGAGGTCAAAGAACTTCTAATGCAAGGGGTGTGGGAGCTAAAAAGAGGTCAAAAAACTTCTAATGCAAGGGGTGTGGGAGCTAAAAAGAGGTCAAAGAACTTCTAATGCTAGGGGTGGGAAAGCTAAAAAGAGGTCAAAGAACTTTTAATGCTAGAGGTGTGGGAGCTAAAAAGAGGTCAAAGAACTTCAAATGCAAGGGATATGGGAGCTAAAAAGTGGTCAAAGAACTTCTAATGCCAGGGGTGTGGGAGCTAGAAAGAGGTCAAAGAGCTTCTAATGCAAGGGGTGTGGGAGCTAAAAAGAGTTTGAATAACTTCTAATGCAAGGGGTGTAGGAGCTAAAAAAAGTTCGAAGAACTTCTAATGCAGGGGGAGTGGGAGCTAAAAATAGGTCAAAGAACTTCTAATGCAAGGGGTGTGGGAGCTAAAAAGAGTTCGAAGAAATTCTAATGCAAGGGGTGGGGAAGCTAAAAAGAGGTCAAAGAACTTTTAATGCAAGGGGTGTGGGAGCTAAAAAGAGGTCAAAATACTTCAAATGCAAGGGATGTGGGAGCTAAAAAGAAGTCAAAGAATTTCAAATGCAAGGTATGTGGGAGCTAAAATGAGGTCAAAGAACTTCTAATGCAAGAGGTGTGTGTGGGAGCTAAAAAGAGGTCAAAGAACTTTTAATGCCAGGGGTGTGGGAGCTAAAAAGAGGCCAAAGAACTTCTAATGCAAGGGGTGTAGGAGCTAAAAAAAGTTCGAAGAACTCCTAATGCTAGGGGTTGGGAAGCTAAAAAGAGGTCAAAGAACTTTTAATGCTAGAGGTGTGGGAGCTAAAAAGAGGTTAAAATACTTCAAATGCAAGGGATGTGGGAGCTAAAAAAAAGTCAAAGAACTTCTAATGCAAGGGGTGTGGGAGCTAAAAGGTCAAAGAACTTCTAATGCAAGGGGTGTGGGAGCTAAAAAGAGGTCAAAGAACTTCTAATGCCAGGGGTGTGGGAGCTAAAAAGAGGTCAAAGAACTTTCAATGCAAGGGGTGGGGAAGCTGAAAAGAGGTAAAAAAAATTTTAATGCTAGGAGTGTGGGAGCTAAAAAGAGGTCAAAGTACTTCTAATGCAAGGGGTGTGGGAGCTAAAAAGAGTTTGAAGAACTTTTAATGCCAGGGGTGTGGGAGCTAAAAAGAGGTCAAAAAACTTTTAATGTTAGAGGTGTAGGAGCTAAAAAGAGGTCAAAGAACTTCTAATGCAAAGGGTGTCGGAGCTAAAAAAAGTTCGAAGAACTTCTAATGCAAGGGGTGAGGGAGCGAAAAAGAGGTCAAAGAACTTCTAATGCAAGGTATTGAGTAGCTAAAAAGAGTTCAAAGAACTTTTAATGCTAGATGTGTGGGAGCTAAAAAGAGGTCAAAAAACTTCTAATGCAAGGGATGTGGGAGCTAAAAGGTCAAAGAACTTCTAATGCAAGGGTTGTGGGTGCTTAAATGAGGTCAAAGAACTTCTAATGCAAGGGGTGTGGGAGCTAAAAATAGGTCAAAGAACTTCTAATGCAAGGGTTGTGGGTGCTAAAATGGGGTCAAAGAACTTCTAATGCAAGGGGTGTGGGAGCTAAAAAGAGGTCAAAGAACTTCTAATGCAAGGTGTGTGGAAGCTAAAAAGAGGTCAAAGAACTTCTAATGCAAGGGGCGTGGGAGCTAAAAAGAGGTCAAAGAACTTCTAATGCAAGGGGTGTGGGAGCTAAAAAGAGGTCAAAGAACTTCTAATGCAAGGGATGGAGAAGCTAAAAAGAGGTAAAAAAACTTTTAATGCTAGGAGTGTGAGAGCTAAAAAGAGGTCAAAGAACTTCTAATGCAAGGGGTGTGGGATCTAGAAAGAGGTCAAAGAACTTTTAATGCCGGGGTGTGGGAGCTAAAAAGAGGTCAAAGAACTTCTAATGCAAGGGGTGGGGATGCTAAAAGGAGGTCGAAGAACTTCTAATGCAAGGGGTGTGGGTGCTAAAAAGAGTTTGAAGAACTTCTTATGCAAGGGGTGTGCGAGCTAAAAAGAGGTCAAAGAACTTCTAATGCAAGGGGGTGGGGAAGCTAAAAAGAGGTCAAAGAACTTTTAATGTTAGAGGTGTGGGAGCTTAAAAGAGGTCAAAGAACTTCTAATGCAAGAGGTGTGGGAGCTAAAAAGAGGTCAAAGAACTTCTAATGCAAGGGGTGTAGGAGCTAAAAAGAGGTCAAAGAACTTCTAATTTAAGGGGTGGGGAAGCTAAAAAGAGGTCAAAGAACTTTTAATGCTAGAGGTGTGGGAGCTAAAAAGAGGTCAAAGAACTTCAAAGGCAAGGGATGTGGGAGCTAAAAAGAGGTCAAAGAACTTCTAATGCAAGGGGTGTGGGAGCTAAAAAGAGGTCAAAGAACTTCTAATGCCAGGGGTTTGGGAGCTAAAAAGGGGTCAAAAAACTTCTAATGCAAGGGGTGTGGCAGCTAAAAAGAGGTCAAAGAACTTCTTATGCAAGGGGTGTGGGAGCTAAAAAGAGTTCAAAGAACTTCTAATGCAAGGGGTATGGGAGCTAAAAAGAGTTCGACTAACTTCTAATGCAAGGGGTGGGGAAGCTAATAAGACGTCAAAAACTTTTAATGCTAGAGATGTGGGATCTAAAAAAAGGTCAAAGAACTTCTAATGCAAGGGGTGTGGGAGCTTAAAAGAAGTGAAAGAACTTTTAATGCCACGGGTGTGGAAGCTAAAAAGAGGTCAAAGAACTTCTAATGCAACGTGTATGGGACCTGAAAGGAGGTCAAAGAACTCCTAATGCAAGGGAGGTGGGAGCTGGAAGGAGGTCAAAGAACTTCTAATGCAAGGGATTTGGGAGCTAAAAAGAGGTCAAAGAACTTCTAATGCAAGGGTTGTGGGTGCTAAAATGAGGTCAAAAAACTTTTAATGCAAGGTGTGTGGGAGCTAAAAAGAGGTCAAAGAACTTCTAATGCAAGGGTTGTGGGTGCTAAAATGAGGTCAAAGAACTTCTAATGCAAGGGGTGTGGGAGCTAAAAAGAGGTCAAAGAACTTCTAATGCAAGGATTCTGGGAGCTAAAAAGAGGTCAAAGAACTTCTAATGCAAGGGGTGTGGGAGCTAAAAAGAGGTCAAAGAACTTCTAATGCAAGGGGTGGGGAAGCTGAAAAGAGGTCAAAGAACTTTTAATGCTAGATGTGTGGGAGCTAAAAAGAGGTCAAAGAACTTCTAATGCAAGGGATGTAGGAGCTAAAAAGAGGTCAAAGAACTTCTAATTCCAGGGGTGTAGGAGCTGAAAAGAGGTCAAAGAACTTCTACTGCAAGGGGTGTGGGAGCTAAAAAGAGGTCAAAGAATTCTAATGCAAGAGGTGGGGAAGCTAGAAAGAGGTAAAAAAACTTTTAATGCTAGAGGTGTGGGAGCTAAAAAGAGTTCGAAGAACTTCTTATGCAAGGGTTGTGGGAGCTAAAAAGAGGTCAAAGAACTCCTAATGTAAGGGGTGGGGAAGCTAAAAAAAGGTCAAAGAACTTTTAATGTTAGAGGTGTGAGCTCAAAAGAGGTCAAAGAACTTCTAATGCAAGGGGTGTGGGAGCTAAAAAGAGGTCAAAGAACTTCTAATGCAAGGGGTGTGGGAGCTAAAAAGAGGTCAAAGAACTTCTAATGCAAGGGGTGTGGGAGCTAAAAAGAGGTCAAAGAACTTCTAATGCAAGGGGTGGGAAAGCTAAAAAGAGGTCAAAGAACTTTTAATGCTAGAGGTGTGGGAGCCAAAAAGAGGTCAAAGAACTTCAAATGCAAGGGATGTGGGAGCTGAAAAGAGGTCAAAGAACTTCTAATGCAAGGGGTGTGGGAGCTAAAAAGAGGTCAAAGAGCTTCTAATGCAAGGGGTGTGGAAGCTAAAAAGAGTTCGAATAACTTCTAATGCAAGGGGTGTAGGAGCTAAAAAAAGTTCGAAGAACTTCTAATGCAAGGGATGTGGGAGCTAAAAAGAGGTCAAAGAACTTCTAATGCAAGGGGTGTGGGAGCTAAAAAGAGTTTGAAGAAATTCTAATGCAAGGGGTGGGGAAGCTAAAAAGAGGTCAAAGAACTTTTAATGCTAGAGGTGTGGGAGCTAAAAAGAGGTCAAAATACTTCAAATGCAAGGGATGTGGGAGCTAAATAGAAGTCAAAGAATTTCAAATGCAAGGTATGTGGGAGCTAAAATGAGGTCAAAGAACTTCTAATGCAAGAGGTGTGTGTGGGAGCTAAAAAGAGGTCAAAGACCTTTTAATGCCAGGGGTGTGGGAGCTAAAAAGAGGTCAAAGAACTTCTAATGTAAGGGGTGTAGGAGCTAAAAAAAGTTCGAAGAACTCCTAATGCTAGGGGTTGGGAAGCTAAAAAGAGGTCAAAGAACTTTTAATGCTAGAGGTGTGGGAGCTAAAAAGAGGTTAAAATACTTCAAATGCAAGGGATGTGGGAGCTAAAAAAAAAGTCAAAGAACTTCTAATGCAAGGGGTGTGGGAGCTAAAAGGTCAAAGAACTTCTAATGCAAGGGGTGTGGGAGCTAAAAAGAGGTCAAAGAACTTCTAATGCCAGGGGCGTGGGAGCTAAAAAGAGGTCAAAGAACTTTCAATGCAAGGGGTGGGGAAGCTGAAAAGAGGTGAAAAAATTTTAATGCTAGAGGTGTGGGAGCTAAAAAGAGGTCAAAGTACTTCTAATGCAAGGGGTGTGGGAGCTAAAAAGAGTTTGAAGAACTTTTAATGCCAGGGGTGTGGGAGCTAAAAAGGTCAAAGAACTTTTAATGTTAGAGGTGTGGGAGCTAAAAAGAGGTCAAAGAACTTCTAATGCAAAGGGTGTCGGAGCTAAAAAAAGTTCGAAGAACTTCTAATGCAAGGGGTGTGGGAGCAAAAAAGAGGTCAAAGAAATTCTAATGCAAGGGGTGGGGAAGCTAAAAAGAGGTCAAAGAACTTTTAATGGTAGATGTGTGGGAGCTAAAAAGAGGTCAAAAAACTTCTAATGCAAGGGATGTGGGAGCTAAAAGGAGGTCAAAGAACTTCTAATGCAAGGGTTGTGGGTGCTTAAATGAGGTCAAAGAACTTCTAATGCATGGGGTGTGGGAGCTAAAAAGAGGTCAAAGAACTTCTAATGCATGGGTTGTGGTTGCTAAAATGGGGTCAAACAACTTCTAATGCAAGGGGTGTGGGAGCTAAAAAGATGTCAAAGAACTTCTAATGCAAGGTGTGTGGGAGCTAAAAAGAGGTCAAAGAACTTCTAATGCAAGGGGCGTGGGAGCTAAAAAGAGGTCAAAGAACTTCTAATGCAAGGGGTGTGGGAGCTAAAAAGAGGTCAAAGAACTTCTAATGCATGGGGTGGGGAAGCTAAAAAGAGGTAAAAAAACTTTTAATGCTAGGAGTGTGGGAGCTAAAAAGAGGTCAAAGAACTTCTAATGCAAGGGGTGTGGGATCTAGAAAGAGGTCAAAGAACTTTTAATGCCGGGGTGTGGGAGCTAAACAGAGGTCAAAGAACTTCTAATGCAAGGGGTGGGGATGCTAAAAGGAGGTCGAAGAACTTCTAATGCAAGGGGTGTGGGTGCTAAAAAGAGGTCAAAGAACTTCTAATGCAAGGGGTGTGGGAGCTAAAAAGAGGTCAAAGAACTTCTAATGCAAGGGGTGGGGAAGCTAAAAAGCGGTCAAAGAACTTTTAATGCTAGAGGTGTGGAAGCTAAAAAGAGGTCAAAGAACTTCAAAGGCAAGGGATGTGGGAGCTAAAAAGAGGTCAAAGAACTTCTAATGCAAGGGGTGTGGGAGCTAAAAAGAGGTCAAAGAACTTCTAATGCCAGGGGTTTGGGAGCTAAAAAGGGGTAAAAAAACTTCTAATGCAAGGGGTGTGGCAGCTAAAAAGAGGTCAAAGAACTTCTTATGCAAGGGGTGTGGGAGCTAAAAAGAGTTCAAAGAACTTCTAATGCAAGGGGTATGGGAGCTAAAAAGAGTTCGACTAACTTCTAATGCAAGGGGTGGGGAAGCTAAAAAGACGTCAAAAACTTTTAATGCTAGAGATGTGGGATCTAAAAAGAGGTCAAAGAACTTCTAATGCAAGGGGTGTGGGAGCTTAAAAGAAGTGAAAGAACTTTTAATGCCACGGGTGTGGAAGCTAAAAAGAGGTCAAAGAACTTCTAATGCAACGTGTGTGAGACCTGAAAGGAGGTTAAAGAACTCCTAATGCAAGGGAGGTGGGAGCTAAAAAGAGGTCAAAGAACTTCTAATGCAAGGGATTTGGGAGCTAAAAAGAGGTCAAAGAACTTCTAATGCAAGGGTTGTGGGTGCTAAAATGAGGTAAAAAAACTTTTAATGCAAGGT
The DNA here is from genome assembly GCF_036898095.1 of Palaemon carinicauda. NCBI lineage: Eukaryota > Metazoa > Arthropoda > Malacostraca > Decapoda > Palaemonidae > Palaemon > Palaemon carinicauda. Next base: position 85,075,460 of record NC_090743.1, on the reverse strand, counting down.
GTGTGGGAGCTAAAAAGAGGTCAAAGAACTTCTAATGCAAGGGTTGTGGGTGCTAAAATGAGGTCAAAGAACTTCTAATGCAAGGGGTGTGGGAGCTAAAAAGAGGTCAAAGAACTTCTAATGCAAGGATTGTGGGAGCTAAAAAGAGGTCAAAGAACTTCTAATGCAAGGGGTGTGGGAGCTAAAAAGAGGTCAAAGAACTTCTAATGCAAGGGGTGGGGAAGCTGAAAAGAGGTCAAAGAACTTTTAATGCTAGATGTGTGGGAGCTAAAAAGAGGTCAAAGAACTTCTAATGCAAGGGATGTAGGAGCTAAAAAGAGGTCAAAGAACTTCTAATGCCAGGGGTGTAGGAGCTAAAAAGAGGTCAAAGAACTTCTAATGCAAGGGGTGTGGGAGCTAAAAAGAGGTCAAAGAATTCTAATGCAAGAGGTGGGGAAGCTAGAAAGAGGTAAAAAAACTTTTAATGCTAGAGGTGTGGGAGCTAAAAAGAGTTCGAAGAACTTCTTATGCAAGGGTTGTGGGAGCTAAAAAGAGGTCAAAGAACTTCTAATGTAAGGGGTGGGGAAGCTAAAAAAAGGTCAAAGAACTTTTAATGTTAGAGGTGTGGGAGCTAAAAAGAGATCAAAGAACTTCTAATGCAAGGGGTGTGGGAGCTAAATAGAGGTGAAAGAACTTCTAATGCAAGGGGTGTGGGAGCTAAAAAGAGGTCAAAGAACTTCTAATGCAAGGGGTGTGGGAGCTAAAAAGAGGTCAAAGAACTTCTAATGCAAGGGGTGGGAAAGCTAAAAAGAGGTCAAAGAACTTTTAATGCTAGAGGTGTGGGAGCTAAAAAGAGGTCAAAGAACTTCAAATGCAAGGGATGTGGGAGCTAAAAAGAGGTCAAAGAACTTCTAATGCAAGGGGTGTGGGAGCTAAAAAGAGGTCAAAGAGCTTCTAATGCAAGGGGTGTGGGAGCTAAAAAGAGTTCGAATAACTTCTAATGCAAGGGGTGTAGGAGCTAAAAAAAGTTTGAAGAACTTCTAATGCAAGGGGTGTGGGAGCTAAAAAGAGGTCAAAGAACTTCTAATGCAAGGGGTGTGGGACCTAAAAAGAGTTCGAAGAAATTCTAATGCAAGGGGTGGGGAAGCTAAAAAGAGGTCAAAGAACTTTTAATGCTAGAGGTGTGGGAGCTAAAAAGAGGTCAAAATACTTCAAATGCAAGGGATGTGGGAGCTAAAAAGAAGTCAAAGAATTTCAAATGCAAGGTATGTGGGAGCTAAAATGAGGTCAAAGAACTTCTAATGCAAGAGGTGTGTGTGGGAGCTAAAAAGAGGTCAAAGACCTTTTAATGCCAGGGGTGTGGGAGCTAAAAAGAGGTTAAAGAACTTTTAATGTAAGGGGTGTAGGAGCTAAAAAAAGTTCGAAGAACTCCTAATGCTAGGGGTTGGGAAGCTAAAAAGAGGTCAAAGAACTTTTAATGCTAGAGGTGTGGGAGCTAAAAAGAGGTTAAAATACTTCAAATGCAAGGGATGTGGGAGCTAAAAAAAAGTCGAAGAACTTCTAATTCAAGGGGTGTGGGAGCTAAAAGGTCAAAGAACTTCTAATGCAAGGGGTGTGGGAGCTAAAAAGAGGTCAAAGAACTTCTAATGCCAGGGGTGTGGGAGCTAAAAAGAGGTCAAAGAACTTTCAATGCAAGGGGTGGGGAAGCTGAAAAGAGGTAAAAAAAATTTTAATGCTAGGAGTGTGGGAGCTAAAAAGAGGTCAAAGTACTTCTAATGCAAGGGGTGTTGGGGCTAAAAAGAGTTTGAAGAACTTTTAATGCCAGGGGTGTGGGAGCTAAAAAGAGGTCAAAAAACTTTTAATGTTAAGAGGTGTAGGAGCTAAAAAGAGGTCAAAGAACTTCTAATGCAAAGTGTGTCGGAGCTAAAAAAAGTTCGAAGAACTTCTAATGCAAGGGGTGAGGGAGCGAAAAAGAGGTCAAAGAACTTCTAATGCAAGGGGTGGAGAAGCTAAAAAGAGGTCAAAGAACTTTTAATGCTAGATGTGTGGGAGCTAAAAAGAGGTCAAAAAACTTCTAATGCAAGGGTTGTGGGTGCTAAAATGAGGTCAAAAAACTTTTAATGCAAGGTGTGTGGGAGCTAAAAAGAGGTCAAAGAACTTCTAATGCAAGGGTTGTGGGTGCTAAAATGAGGTCAAAGAACTTCTAATGCAAGGGGTGTGGGAGCTAAAAAGAGGTCAAAGAACTTCTAATGCAAGGATTGTGGGAGCTAAAAAGAGGTCAAAGAACTTCTAATGCAAGGGGTGTGGGAGCTAAAAAGAGGTCAAAGAACTTCTAATGCAAGGGGTGGGGAAGCTGAAAAGAGGTCAAAGAACTTTTAATGCTAGATGTGTGGGAGCTAAAAAGAGGTCAAAGAACTTCTAATGCAAGGGATGTAGGAGCTAAAAAGAGGTCAAAGAACTTCTAATGCCAGGGGTGTAGGAGCTAAAAAGAGGTCAAAGAACTTCTAATGCAAGGGGTGTGGGAGCTAAAAAGAGGTCAAAGAATTCTAATGACAGAGGTGGGGAAGCTAGAAAGAGGTAAAAAAACTTTTAATGCTAGAGGTGTGGGAGCTAAAAAGAGTTCGAAGAACTTCTTATGCAAGGGTTGTGGGAGCTAAAAAGAGGTCAAAGAACTTCTAATGTAAGGGTTGGGGAAGCTAAAAAAAGGTCAAAGAACTTTTAAAGTTAGAGGTGTGGGAGCTAAAAAGAGGTCAAAGAACTTCTAATGCAAGGGGTGTGGGAGCTAAAAAGAGGTCAAAGAACTTCTAATTCAAGGGGTGTGGGAGCTAAAAAGAGGTCAAAGAACTTCTAATGCAAGGGGTGTGGGAGCTAAAAAGAGGTCAAAGAACTTCTAATGCAAGGGGTGGGAAAGCTAAAAAGAGGTCAAAGAACTTTTAATGCTAGAGGTGTGGGAGCTAAAAAGAGGTCAAAGAACTTCAAATGCAAGGGATGTGGGAGCTGAAAAGAGGTCAAAGAACTTCTAATGCAAGGGGTGTGGGAGCTAAAAAGAGGTCAAAGAGCTTCTAATGCAAGGGGTGTGGGAGCTAAAAAGAGTTCGAATAACTTCTAATGCAAGGGGTGTAGGAGCTAAAAAAAGTTCGAAGAACTTCTAATGCAAGGGGTGAGGGAGCTAAAAAGAGGTCAAAGAACTTCTAATGCAAGGGGTGTGGGACCTAAAAAGAGTTCGAAGAAATTCTAATGCAAGGGGTGGGGAAGCTAAAAAGAGGTCAAAGAACTTTTAATGCTAGAGGTGTGGGAGCTGAATAGAGGTCAAAATACTTCAAATGCAAGGGATGTGGGAGCTAAAAAGAAGTCAAAGAATTTCAAATGCAAGGTATGTGGGAGCTAAAATGAGGTCAAAGAACTTCTAATGCAAGAGGTGTGTGTGGGAGCTAAAAAGAGGTCATAGACCTTTTAATGCCAGGGGTGTGGGAGCTAAAAAGAGGTCAAACAACTTTTAATGTAAGGGGTGTAGGAGCTAAAAAAAGTTCGAAGAACTCCTAATGCTAGGGGTTGGGAAGCTAAAAAGAGGTCAAAGAACTTTTAATGCTAGAGGTGTGGGAGCTAAAAAGAGGTTAAAATACTTCAAATGCAAGGGATGTGGGAGCTAAAAAAAAGTCAAAGAACTTCTAATGCAAGGGGTGTGGGAGCTAAAAGGTCAAAGAACTTCTAATGCAAGGGGTGTGGGAGCTAAAAAGAGGTCAAAGAACTTCTAATGCCAGGGGTGTGGGAGCTAAAAAGAGGTCAAAGAACTTTCAATGCAAGG
>NC_090743.1:85028337-85071176 GCF_036898095.1 Palaemon carinicauda | reverse complement strand
ACATGGCCAGTCCTGTCTCTTACCTCTACGATTCCTGGTGACATTTAAACCGGCCTTATATCTATATGTTCAATCCATAGGACAGAATGAATAGTAACTTCCATATGCCACTCTAAAGCAACTTTCAAGTCTATCATGCCCTCCAAATATTAAATTTCCTAATAAAGAGATTCAAATTGTGGCCTATTATCAACGCTAATAATAGATTGATCGTATTAATTCCTTTATCTTACATTTTTCATTCCTCCTATTACCGAGGATCATATTCCAGCATGATTATATTTAGATATAACACAACATAAGGTTTAGAATGGAAAAGTATTTTTACTAAGAAGACAAGACTAAATTCAATACATATGAGACACCAATATAGGCTAAACTGAACATATCCCCTTTACATATTTGTCCCATTCTATTATGGAGTCCTAAATTTCATTCCATAAATGGCAGAGGCAAGGGGGAGTGACAATGCCCAAGAGACTGACCATATATATATATATATATATATATATATATATATATATATATATATATATATATATTATATATATAAATACACACACACACATATATATATATATATATATATATATATATATACATATGATCAATTCCAATGACCCCTCTCTAACAAAGCTAGGACCAGGGAGTGCCAGGTAATGGCTGTTCATGATTCGGTAGTAGACCTACAGGCTCCCGGAAACCCACCCCCCAAAAGAAGCTTACTTACAAGGAGGTGAAGTTGCCGAAACTACAAGAAACTCGACCACGAGCAGGTCTCAAACGCTCGTCCAGCATATTGCCAGGTAGGGATGTTTCTAATAGGACACCACAACCCTACAAAAGTAGCCAACACATTAGATATACTGACTTACGAACTCATTCTTCCTGTTCTTCCTACCTCTTGATCTTCAACTTTAAATGGCTGCAATGGCCTTACCTAACAATCTAATTGAAAAGTCTCTATCATTACTAATTTCGTCTGATGTTGAAGCATCACTCCCTTCCCCTTCACGAATCTGAACCTCCTTTCACGATGATAATTTAATTTTTCCCCTGCACCAACCACCCTCCCTCTCCCCCTTCCCCTCATCGTTAACACGGAAGACTAACAGCCAAACAGAGAATCAAAAGGATATGACTCCACGGAATGTCTCGAGTCTGATGAACTTTCCATGACTTATAACTTTCCACCCACCCCCTTACCCCTCCCCCTTCTAAGCCTCCTGGTAAATGTAAATCATCTTTAATGGTAGTTTGTTTGTTGGCAGCAGTTTATGAACTCTTGTATATTCTGCAGAGGCTGGGGAAGGTTATGAAGTCGTGCGTCTTCCGATGGGAAATGATAAATCTGGAATTCGGGTTATTTACGAACCTGGGAATTCACTATCTGTTTATCTGGATTTCTTTTACTTTCTGATGAGTGAAAGGGCCATATGGTGTAAATGTAAATTGACTCTGTGAGAGAGAGAGAGAGAGAGAGAGAGAGAGAGAGAGAGAGAGAGAGAGAGAGAGAGAGAGAGAGAATGTCTCCCCTTGCAAGTACAGTTGAACCAGGAATTCCTGGTACACCTCACTTTAAGGAAGTGCACCAAGCCACACCCTTACTGAGCAGAAACTTCCTGTGTTTAGCCCGGACCACCACCTCCGCCTTCTCTACAGGTACTATTTGGGTACTCGCCGGGAAGTAAGGAGCGACAGTGAGCACTTCCTCAGAACGAGGTGTACCAGGAATTCCTGAATCCAACTGTAACTCACCAGGCTCTTCTGTTACTAACATGGCATACATAACAGAATACTTTTCTAACCGTAATCTTCGACTATGGATCAGACCAAATGCCGAATTCACTAGTTAGGTCAAAAGAAACATCGGATTTTGTAAAGAAACGAAGCGGTACTGTTGCCTCCCTCACCCGGTGCAGGGATCGAACGCTAACGCCTGTGACGCGAGTCAAGAGTGAAATAAACGAACAAACTATACACCACCATCTGCATACATAAAGATGAAGACCTCAGTATAACGTATGCTTCATTCTCAAGCATACTTATTCATATACAGTAACTAGTATATGTGACCCATCAAAATTTACTACTAAATATTTAGATTTGCACACATGCACACACATTCAATCATTCCCAACCCCTTCTCCTTTTCTAACTACCACACGGCAGTTTGTGGCAATTTGTGAGATATTGCCGTTTCCGAGAGGTTACCGCTCAGTGTGACAGGAAGGAAGTGTGTTTGTGTGTGTATGTATGTGTATGTATGTATGTATGTGTATGTATGTATGTATATATATTGCCAGACTCTTTCTTTTCATTGTATATGAGATATATACCAATACACTATGAGAGAGAGAGAGAGAGAGAGAGAGAGAGAGAGAGAGAGAGAGAGAGAGAGAGAGAGAGAGACTCAGCTGATAATGATGACGAAGTGAATAAAAAAAAAAAAAAACTTGCCAAGCCCTAAATTAAAACAGCCCTAAAGGACTGTCACATAGCACAGTCTTGAACACAAAAGGCGAGTCACTTGTATCATTTATTCGACACACTTTTTCCAGTTCCAGAGAATATATGGCGCTAAGGTAAATAAACTCTTGATAAAGAAAAGGAACTGTTCGAGTAAAATAGGATCAGAGTCTTAGGCATTCGGTTCTCTTTTTCTTTTACAGTTGGGAGGAAAAAATGGAGATGAAATCGATGCTGGTGCAGGGAAAATCTAAGCAGGAAAAAGTGACAAGATACAGTAGGGGGGGGGAAATATATTTTATAAATGGGGTGAGTATATTTAGGCAAAATATCATAGAAATTAGATAGAGAGATTCAGGGATTTTAAATTGAAGTTATGGGATAAAATAACAGAGTATTTAAATTAAAATTATAGGAAATATAAAGCCAACGACACATTGTTAGTTTAGGAATCTAGGTATTACGAAAACTACAGAATATTTTACATTTAGATAAATTAACTCTAAAATCATAAATTCCAAACGATCTTTTTGAAGAGCTGCTTAACAAAACTATGACAGGACAAGATTATCATTATTCCCATTATCATTACTAGATCATCCGCATCCTTATTTGAAAAAGCAAAATGCTACACGCACGAGGGGCCCCCAAAGGTATATAGCAGCACAGTAAGGAAAACATATTTAAATCTAAAAATTTAACTCATAGGAATAAAAATCTAACAGAGCAAAATGAAAATTATCTTTCGGGAAGTTACAAAATATAGAAAAATTAAACTATGTTATCAAGGAAAATCTTAAATGAACTGGAATACCAGAGGAAAATAATCACTGCATAGAATTTCCGGATGTATAAGATTAAAAATAGTGTGCTTAATCAAAGGTTAAATTCGTGTTTCCATTCTATTCAGAAGATTAACATATTGATATGCGAAACATGAAAAAGGCGATACTAGTTAAAACCACACACACACACACACACACACACATATATATAATATATATATATATAGAGAGAGAGAGAGAGAGAGAGAGAGAGAGAGAGAGAGAGAGAGAGAGAGAGAGAGAGAGAGAGAGAGACCAATAATGCAAAATCGCAATACGTAAAGGCACACTGAAAAGCAATATGTAAATTTCGTAAAATAAGTACGAGTAACGCCCAGGGGATTACTTAGGGATCTGGGAAGCGTACTACTGGAATTCCAAGATTCCAGGCAATACTGAATTAAAGACACCTTATACTCTATAGTCTAGAAAAAAAGGACAAATCCCCTATTGCTATTCGCATTATTATTATTTTTTTTTCTTTTTTTTTTTGCACATCAATTAAGAAAATTTAGTATTTTCGATATAAATAAGCAGCAATTAGCACCAAATAACACTATCATTATCTAAACATCTTAAAATGTCTATATTACTTATTCATTACCTTTCTTTTATATTTATTTCCTTATTTCCTTTCTACTCTGGGATATTTTTCCCTGTTGGGAGTCCTTGAGCTTATAGCATCCTGCTTTCCCAACTAGGGTTCTAGCTTAGCTAGTAGTAGTAGTAGTAGTAGTAGTAGTAGTAGTAGTAGTAGTAGTAGTAGTAGTAGTAAAAGATTTCAGACCTCCACCAATGAATATTACTAACATTTTACACAAGTTTACGGACGAAACAATTCTTCTTTTTTTCATGTGCTGACTGTACTTGTAACATTCAACTGAAGTCTAAGGACCGCGCATTCCAATTTTCATATGCTACTGTAGATGGCGAAAAATGCAAATCCGAATCATCTCCAAAATCTAATGGGGTTGTCATCCATGACCTGGGATCTATCTGTGGTGAAAATTTCGTCGAAATCCGTCGAATAGTTTCGACGTAATCCTGTCCACAAACAGACACACAAATAAATAAACCAACTGGCTTTTATAATCTTCTTGGCGGAGGTAATAGAAATAATAATTCCCTATTATTATTGTTATTACTTACTAGGCTACAACCCTAGTTGGAAAAGCAGGATGCTATAAGCCCAAGGGATCCAACAAGGAAAATAGCTTAGAGAGGAAAGGAATCAAGACAAAATAAAACATTTTAAGATGAGTAACAACATTAAAATAAATATCTCCTATATAAACCAAATAAACTTTAAAAAAACCAGAGGAAGAGAAATAAGATAGAATAGTGTGCTCGAGTGTACCCTCAAGCAAGAGAACTCTAACTCAAGACAGTGGAAGACCATGGTACAGAGGCTATGGGACTAACCAAGAGTAGAGAACAATGGTTTGATTTTGGAGTTTCCCTCTCCTAGAAGAGCTGCTTACCACAGCTAAAGAGTCTCTTCTACCCTTACCAAGAGGAAAGTGGACACTGAACAATTACAGTACAGTAATTAACCCCTGGAATGAAGAAGAATTGTTTAGTAATCTCAGTGTTGTCAGGTGTATGAGGAAAGAGGAGAATATGTAAATAATATGCCAGACTATTCAGTGTATGTGTAGGCAAAGCGAAAATGAACCGTAACCAGAGAGAAGGATCCAATGTAGTACTGTCTAGCCAGTCAAAGGACGCCATAACTCTCTAGTGGTAGTATCTCAATGGGTGGCTGGTGCCCTGGTCAACCTACTATTTAGGCAACAATTACCACCTTCACCATGCAATAATCAATATGCACCTTCGATATATCCAGATTGAGAATAGTATTCCCCTAAATTTACAGGCTGCATCAATTACATAAGTATAACAGACAATAACCGACACCTTGGACAGTTGTCGTCTTACCAGAACGATGCAACATTAGCATCTTAAGCTTAGGCTAACAACTAATAATATTCTACAACAACACATTTCAACACGTATAAAGAATAATCAACCATTCTAGCTACACTTGAGAATCAAATAACGTCTTTGGTTATATTATTTCTCCTTCGTTTATTTTTTCTTTGGCGTAATGAACGCACATCATAAAATGTTAAAATTACGGTAGCGAACAGGTCGGTATAACACCAACTCTGGCGCGTCTCCAGAGAAAAGGAGATGCGTTAATGGATTTAAAACTGAACCGTAATGAGAGACCATTAAAAGGTCTTAGTGTTTGCTTGCTTGCTTGAGAGAGAGAGAGAGAGAGAGAGAGAGAGAGAGAGAGAGAGAGAGAGAGAGAGAGAGAGAGAGAGAGAGAGAGAGAGAGAATCAAACCTCTCATATCACTCGTGGTTTATAAATGTAAAATTAAAAAAATTTCATCTGTTTGAAGATGACCACCCACAGAGCTTCATTCTAAACCGATTCCTATTCCAAAGTTTGGGAATGGGATTAGGAATCCGAGTGGTGGAGGAAGCGGTGGTGGTGGAGGGGGGGAGGATATGAAATGGCGATATGAACTTTGAATGGAAAGATCGTAACCACACGCTTTATGGGTGATTTCAATTTGCATAATGATAAGGCTAATGTCGGAGATAGTGAAATATAAAGGTGACCTGATATTTCAAACCCTGAAACACGACCTTGGGTGAATTGCTCACGACGGGAAATTGCGAAAGGAATTGGTCTGTTACCCGACTGAAGACGGCATATAAGGAGAGGGCTGATAAGAGAGCTGGGGATATATAATAGCATATACAAGTTTGAGGAAATCGTACCGCAAGAATAAACCAGTTGTCAAAAGCTCTTAACGCATATCTTCAATTTCACTATTATTATTTTGGCATTTAAAAAATCTATGATGAATACATTAAATGACTTTAAAATATACTACAAAACTTTATCATATTGAAGGATTACTTACAAAGAACTCCAGTAATTCATATGCTCAACATATGATCTCAAGGTTGCGTTAATTCATAATGTATAAACAAACACCCATAAAAGTAAAATTACGTAATCTAAAATCCCCAGCGTTAGAATCAATGACGCCATCGATACACACAAACAATCGATAAGGATTACCGTACAGTGTAGATATCACTGTTCAAATAAGTAAATCTTTTTGTTTTCTTCCTATCAAAATACCGACACAAAACCTGTAAATTTAAGCAGAATGCAATGAACATATAATGGAAGTATTCCAAAACCTTACTGCGCTCACACCTCCAAAACATTATTGCGCTTACAGAGGCCCAAAACACCTTTCAGTCTAATAAGTAGGTCAAGATCCAATTCTAAATTTACTCATTTATATAAAAAAAAAATATGGTTAAAATGTACTGTAAGGATTGGATGAGCCATAAACATTAATTACAACATACATTATAAACGTTATGAAATTTAAATTAATTATACTTTATTATTATTACTAGCTAAGCTATAACCCTAGTTTGAAAAGCAGGATGCTATGAGACAAAGGCCTTCAACAGTAAAAAATAGCCCAGCCAAGAAAGGAAATAAACTACACGAGAAGTAATGAACAATCAAAATAAACCATCTTAAGAACAATATCATCATTGAAATATATCTTTCATATATAAACTATCAAAACATTCAACATAAAACATTCACTCCAAGTTTAAACATTCGAAGTTCCACCAATTCAACTCTACTTAAGAGAGAGAGAGGCCTCAACATGTGACAGCTTCTTTCTTAAGTATACTTATACATACATACATATGCAATCATGAATGAGAATTACAAGGAGTTACAAGGATTTTGGATGTTTTAAAGACTTTTTAGTCCATCTGCGGAGACTACAATTTCTCTTGAGTAGAGCGATTTATTTTAAACTTTTAGAGTTTTTATGATCTTGTCTAACTTATTCTTGAACTCGTTTACAGTGTTACGGTTTACATTAGCTCAAAGTCTGTTCCACGTATTTGCTATTTGGTATGTAAAAAAATTACCACATTGAGTGGAGTTGTAACTTCTTAATTCCAGTTGTATCTGTTACCTCTGGACTGGTTTGTGCTGAGAGTGAATAGATTGTTGTAATCTACATTTGTTATTCCTTTAAGAATTTTGAAAGCACCTATTAACTGTTTGTAGATCTAATAATTTCAAACGTTCTATCCAAATTGCTTTAATGTTGGAACTACTATGCATTTCTGGCAAAAGAAAAAAATGGTGTGTTTTTCTTTAATATCTCCCATACTAATTACTTGATCAGAATGGTCCTTTGACACAGCACTCTATAGACCTCCTCCTAAGTTTTGATACGATAATGTATTTTCAAATCCCGGTAATTAAGGTGTTTACTCTTGTAATAATTAAGCTTAAGTCAAGTGAATCGAGTAAGTAGGCAAAGCAATTCGAATACCTACACTCCTCCGTCCCTCCCCTCTCCTTCCTTTCCTCAGTCTAGACCCTCCTCCTATCCCTCCAGTAACCCCCTTTCCTAGTCTCTCCAGCGTCGCTTACTCTACCTTTTCTGTAACCTGTTATATTTCTTAATAACTGATATGTTGGATTCTTGTTATAATTCTTATATTACCATTTCATGATATTTTTGTATTTCGTTAGGGTGTATAAGGAGTGTATAGCCTTTAGCCTATTTATCCAACTTGATGAACCTGCCCTGAGGGCTTCTTTAAACTGTGTAAAAATAATGAAACACGCGTTTTCCAAAGGCCGGATTCATAGGCTTTACCTCCTCGATAGGTAGAGTAAATGTGATCAAGCGTTATATAAGCTGACCGAAAATATTACGGCGTATTCGCTCACTTTACCATTAGCAATCATAAATTGGGTATCTGCTATGGTTTATGCCTCAGCAGTTTGTTGTCTCAGAGTTTGTTTGACCGAAGTTTTCCCATCATTCATGACTGGCATGTTACTTTGCCCCGTAAATGCAGAAATGCATTTCCATTACGTCTCCATTCCATATACAAAATGGAAAATACTAATAATAAACTAAGGATTAGTCTTAACATATAAGTGAAGCTTCAGGTTTGTTGGACACACTCAATGTGGCATAAGAAACACAAACATATCACTGAATATGTAAATCTTAATATTTGCCCTATAATTCATCCCTTTTATATATAAATATATATATATATATATATATATATATATATATATATATATATATATATATAATATATATATATATATATATATATATACATATATATATATATATATATATATATATATATATATATATATATACATATATATATATATATATATATATATATATATATATATGTATATATATATATATATATATATATATATATATATGTGTATATTCAAATAAGTCATATATTTTTGGTATATTAATGTCTGGATTCTCTTAATGACCTCAGGATCAGAGCCCCAGGCGAAATCATACAAAGACAAGAGCTTGTGACCAGCTGGGAGTCGAACCCTAGTCCGTGCAAAATTTATCATATATATATATATATATATATATATATATATATATATATAAATATATATATATATATATGTATATTCTTACGAACCTAGTGTAGAGTAAATACAATAGTTTATACATGATATTATTTGTTTTCATATGTGCATTGAAAAGAGGTTAGCCAGTTCTTAAGATGAGTTTCTCTCGTGTAGATTCAAGTTTATTATGTAAATTACGTAAAACTTTCGTTGTTGATTTCATTGTATTCTTTATTCAAGTCAGTAAATGTAAATTTACGTTATTTTTAAAAATTAACTTTTTTATTTTAAGTAACTTTGTTACAAAGTCTTATGTAACTTGTTTGAGAGTGTTATGTGACCATACAAGATAGGAACAAGGGCTTACGTAATGTTTTTATATTTTTACGAGGTATAAGATAATACGCAATATGTCAAGTGTTTTGGAAATTTCCTGAAAAACCTAGTGATAGATGTTATCTTTCTTTTATTTCGGGGACAAAGGGTGGGCGGAGCTAGCCGACTGAGAGTTCATCTCGCGTTGCGTGGATATTTGTTCGAGAGAGCAATATTTGGTAACTCTGACACCATTAGGCCAGCCCCCACACTTCCAGAACTCGCTCTCCGAGAAGTTTCTGGAAGTAGCTAAGTTTCATATATAAGGCCACTCCAGGGTTGTATAGATAGATGGAGAATTCCAGCCTTAAGATATCCAACTCCACCTCTCACTCTCATACGCAGCTCAGAGTATTGTTTTAAAAGTGTTCAGTAACTATAGTGTGTCCTCTCCAAAGTGATTCTGTGCCCCTGCATATATCGTGGGTAGCGAGTTAAAATTGGCAGATGATTTTAAATTCATGGTGTTGTGGTGAGTGTTGGCATTATGTAAAGATTTTGTAAATGGCCCTGTAATAACGAAAAAATTTTTTTTATCGTGATCTGGTTATCTATTTTCATTAAGTATCAAACTTCAATATTTGTATTCAGTTTTGATTTCAAATGAAACCAGTAATTATATAATTTTCATTGTATCGTTACTTTTGTCTTAGTCTAAGGTTGTATTCAGATTTAATTTTCAAGTCGATTGATCATATAATTTTCAAATCGTAACGTTTTTGTCTTAATCTAAGTTTTGTTCAGACTTAATATTTTGAGTGATTTATTTGTTTCATGTAAATTCTTTTCAAAGTATTGTAATTTATATAGAATATATTTATTTTTGAAAAGAGTGTATTATTTCAATCACCCGTGTTCAATTCATATTTGCTCATATGTTATGAACCAAAGTTAGAGTTATTTGAATATTCGTAATAATAATTACCTTGTTTTGTTTTGAGTGTGCTTAAGAGACCTCTGGATATTCAGTGGTTTATATATTTCTATCTGGGAGTTATTTAACTGTCTCAGAGTTCGTGTAATAATATTTTCAAGTGTAACAGATTTAATGTAAAAGCAAACAGGTGAGTTTGAAATTCGAGAGGTTATATAGCTTGCCACCCATAATGTATATATCATATGTTTGGTTCTCAGACATGGGCCATCTTATGGTATACATATATATATATATATATATATATATATATATATATATATATGTGTATATATATATATATATATATATATATATATATATGTATATATATATATATATATATATATATATATGTATGTATATATATACATATTTATATATATACATATTTCTATATATATACATATTCATATATATATATATATATATATATATATATATATATATATCTATATATATACATATTTATATTTCTATATATATATATATATATATATATTCCCTGTTGGAGCCCCTTGGCTTATAGCATCCTGCTTTTCCAACTAGGGTTGTAGCTTAGAAAGTAATAATATATATATATATATATATATATATATATATATATATACATATATATACGTGTGTAATTGTGCATATTAATCCGACAAATTATGTAGTTCGTAGATTTTTTATCGTAATTTTAATTACTATATTCACTTGTGTAACAGTATAATTCTGTTTGTATTCTACAGCTATTTTCTATTCCACAAAAGCCTTTCAAGGAGGTAAAGCCCATGAATCCTGCCTTTGGAAAACGTGTTTCATTATTTTTACACAGTTAAAAGAAGCCCTCAGGGCAGGTTCATCAAGTTGGATAAATAGGCTAAAGGCTATACACTCCTTATACACCCTAACGAAATAAAACAATATCATGAAATAATAAGAATAATTATAACAAGAATCAAACATATCAGTTATTAAGAAATATAACAGGTTACAGAAAAGGTAGAGTAAGCGACGCTGGAGAGACTAGGAAAGGGGGTTACTGGAGGGATAGGAGGAGGGTCTAGACTGAGGAAAGGAAGGAGAGGGGAGGGACGGAGGAGTGTAGGTATTTGAATTGCTTTGTCTACTTACTCGATTCACTTGACTTAAGCTTAATTATTACAAGAGTAAACACATTAATTACCGGGATTTGAAAATGCATTATCGTATCAAAAATTAAGGGGAGGTCTATAGAGTGCTGTGTGAAAGGACCATTCTGATCAAGTAATTGTTATGGGAGATATTAAAAAAAAAATCACAAATTTTAAGCAATTTGTATTTTTCCTAACAGTACTTACCTCGAACTACTTTCTTAGGACTATCTGGGATTCTCCTCCCAACCGACCAGAATTTTGTGTAGTTTCCCCTATCTCCGTTTTCTATAATGGGTCCCTCTGTGGCGGATGAATACTCGCCCTGAGGCGACCCGGGTCAGCGAGAGAGTGTGGCCAGGTCTCGGTCACCAGTAAGTTTTTGATAAACATGTTATCAAAGTCCTGTAAGATACTCGGGGAAGGATGGGCGGGCCATAATCCGAAAGTAGTTTGTGGTAAGTACTGTTAGGAAAAATACAAATTACTTCAAATTTGTGATTTGTTCCAACACGGAGTACTTACCTCGAATTACTTTCTTAGGAGACTTATACTTTAGGAGGCGGGGGTGGTCTTACAGGGCGAGAGACCTGCTGGATAATAAAGATTGAACCTAGATAGGAGGCTAGGTTCTTCTGACCAATAATGGGATATGAGACTTGGGGAGAACTACGCAAAAAACTATTTAGTGTCTAAGTAACTCACCTCTGTAAGGATCTCTGGAAATGGGCACCTCCACTGAACATTTCACACATGGGAGGTGTAAGGGAAAAAGGGAATGGAGGGGAAGCGGGGACAAGGGGGGAAAAGTAAGGAAGGAACTTGTGTCGCTTGGAATTACTTTCCACGGGCTTCCTCGGGGCTTCAACCTTAAATCTTTTGGAGCGCAGAAATGACCAGACCAATGGAGAAGAAGTCCAGAGACTTCATAGTACAGTCCTTCAGGTAGTGGGCCGTAAAGGTGGACTGCCTGGACCATGTGCCCGCCTTCAGGATCTGGCCCATAACCATGTTCTTCTCAAAGGCTAGCGAAGTGCTCAGGCCCCTAATATCATGGGGTCTCGGCTTACCCGGCACCGAGGCTCCGGCACTGTCATAGGCTCTCTTAATCACCTGCCGTAACCAGAAGGAGATAGTGTTCCTGGACACTGTTTTTTTCACCACGCCCGAGGAGACGAACAGACTCTTAATCCCAGGGCGAAGCCTGGCTGTCCTTTCCAAGTATTTTCTAACTGCCCTGACCGGGCATAGCAACAAATCCCTCAGGTTGTCCGATCGCGGAATCGCTGGCACTGAAAATCCCTCGAACCTAGAGTCCCAGGAGGCTGGGTTCTGCGTCTTGGCTACGAAATCGGGCAGGAACTTGAAACTTGACTCCTTCCAACCTTTCGCGTGCTAGACCTCGTACGACAGCCCATGGAGTTCGCTCACTCACTTAGCCGAGGCCAGGGCGAGAAGGAAGACAGTCTTGAGGGTGAGCTCTTTGTCCAGAATGTCCCTGAGGGGCTCGAAGGGAGGCTCAAACAAAGCCTTAAGAACTCTGGCCACGTCCCACTGTGGCACTCTGGAGGAACGGGGAGAACACAATTGTTCGAAGCTCTTGATGAGCATCAAGATCTGCCGGGAAGCTCCTAGATCTAGACCCTTGAGGAGAAAGACCTGGCCCAAGGCAGCTTGGACACCTTTGATGGTCGGGATAGACATACCTACGTCGTCTCTCAAACAGACTAGGAAATCTGCTATCCTATGAATGGAGGCCTCCAACGGCCTGAGGTTCTGCGAGGCGCACCATTTTGTGAAAGTGGTCCATTTTGCTTGATACACCGCGACTGAGGATCCTCTCAGGTAACCCGACATCCTTGTTGCGGTCTTCGATGAGTATCCTTCCCTCTTCAGGAGCCGCTCGATAACCTCCACGCGTGTAGGCGGAGTGACCGAGGGTTTTCGTGAAACCTTTGGAAGTGGGGCTGGCGGAGGAGGTCTTCTCTGTCCGGAAGGGGCTATGGTGGAAGGAACGCCAGTTCCTTTAGGTCTGTGAACCACTCTCTCTCCGGCCACCAGGGCGCTACCAAAGTCATCCACAGGTTCTTTGCTTGTCTCACTCGGTTGAGGAAAGCATACACGTCGAGGTTGTCCCAAGGGTGTTGACAAGCGTCCTCGAACGCTGCTGTTGGATCTGGCACAGGAGAACAAAACATGGGGAGCTATGCGTTGAGTTTTGTGGCGAAGAGGTTCATTATCGGCGACACCCACTTCAGGATGACCGTCTGAGCCACTTCTGTTTGCAGGGACCACTCCGACCCTACCACTTGGCCTATCTTGCTGAGGCCGTTGGCTAGGACGTTCCTCTTTCCTGGAATGAACCTGGCTGTGATCTCGAGTTGCTCCTTTGCGGCCCATTCCAGGATCTTTGTCATGAGACTGCACAACTCTTTCGACTTTAGTCCTCCTTGCTTTTTCACATAGGCTACCACCGTGGCGTTGTCGCACATCAGCGCCACTGTGCTTCCTCGGAGAAGGTGGACGAATTCTACGCATGCCCTCTGAACGGCCATCAGTTCTAGGACGTTTATGTGAAGGTTCTTTTCTTCAGGGGACCACTTCTCCTTCACTGATTCGTCGAGAAGATGGGCTCCCCATCCCTCCTTTGATGCGTCCGTAAATAGTAGCATCTCCGGGGGATCGATCGCGAAGGGAATTCCCTTGAGAGTGTTCGTCCTGTCGTGCCACCACTTCAGGGTTTCCTCCGTCTCCGAGGACACTGTGACTATCTTGTGTGGGGACTCCCCCGGGGTCCAGAATTCTTTTAGGTTCCACTGAACCGCTCTTAGTTTGAGTCTCCCCCAGGGGACTAACTTCTCCAACGACACCAGGTGGCCCACTAACCTCTGCCAGTCTTTGGCTCTCCTCTGAAGGTTTGCTAGGAAGGGGAGAATTATCCGGTCTAGATTTTCCAACCTCTCTGAGGAGGGGAAGGTCCTCGCCAACTTGGTGTCTAGAACCATCCCCAAGTAGGTCATCCTGGTGGAGGGTATCATTTGCGACTTTTCTAGGTTGATGATGATACCCAAGTCCCTGCAGAACCATAGAAGCTTCGCGCCTTGCTCCTTCAGTACTCCCTCTGAGGCTGAAAGCAACAACAAGTCGTCCAGGTATCGGATCAGGCGGATGCCCTGTTCGTGAGCCCAGACTGAAACTGTTGTGAGGACCCTCGTGAAGACCTGAGGAGCTGTCGACAGCCCGAAGCATAGGGTCCTGAACTGCAACGCCTGGGTACCCCATTTCACCCTTAGGAACTTCCTGCTGGAGGGGTGGACAGGGATCTGAAAATAGGCGTCCTTGAGGTCTAGGGACATCATGAAGTCCCCCTCTCTCAAGGGTGCCAATACCGACTTTGGGGTGTCCATCTTGAAGTCGGTCTTGCATATGAACTTGTTGAGGGCCGACAGATCTATGACCGGCCTCCAACCCCCTGTTGCCTTCTTCACCTGGAAGAGTCTGCTGTAGGTCCCTGGGGTGGGGTTCTTGACTGGTTCCAACGCCCCTTTGGCGATCACGGCCGACACTTCCTCCTGTAATGCCGCCTTCTTTAAGGGGTCCTTGGGCGCCAACCACTCCGCCTGTCGGTCTGGAATTAGAAGGGCACCCTGTACCCGTCCCTCAGGACTGCTACGGTCCATGAATCCGCTCCGTAGTCCCGCCAAGCTTGCCAAGAGTGTTTGAGGCATCCCCCTACCTGAGGCTTTGGCAGGAGTAGGGGGCCTCTCTCCCTACCTTCTCCTAGAGGCGCGGCTCGAACGTCCTCTCCTTGATTTAGGGTAGGAAGTCCTAAAAGAGGCCTGCGGGGTCGTGCTTCCCCTACGGGAGGGCTGCGAGGCTTGATGCCTGGAAACCGATGGGGAATCCCTTCTGGGTTGGACTGGCGATGAGTGGGGGCCGTCTGGATTGGCTCTTCTGTGTGCCGGACGCCTTGTAGTTGGGGGCCTGGGCTCTCCTGCCTCCTTGAGCCTCCTGACTCTCTCCATCACTTCTTCGACTGCCTTCAAGGGGAAGACGGAATCGCCCCACACCAGGGAGCTCCTCAGGCACCTCGCCTCCCGCTCGGGTAGCCTATGGAGTAGTTTATTAAGGACAGTGTCTCTCTTCCGTAGGACACAGTTAGCCGTCTGCGTGAGGAATTGGAACGTGAGGAACTTCATCGCCTTTCCCCCTGAGCGGAGCAGTTCTTGCAGTAAAGTCTGATTCTCCGGTACGGAGAGATCATGGGAGGACTGGAAACCCACTAGGGTACAGGCCCACCAGTCCAGCCAAGACGTGACGTTGACCAACTCCTGGGCCATGTCCTCCATCATAATGGCCTCCGCTGGCGAGAAACACACTGGGGCAGAGGAGGCCCTGTCTTCCACACTTCCTTGGTTCAGCGTGGTTATCGCCGCTTCGACCGCACAGGGACCCCCACGGCGACCGTCCGGGACGTAGAACAGTTTCTGTGTTCTAAGGCCCGGAAGCAGCCTGGAGGACCCTTGGCCCTTGGGGGCGTCCGCTTGGCTCGTGACGTACCTGTCAATATGGTCCATCCCTAACTTCACATCCGGCGCTAGAGGAAGGGTTAGGGACGGCTTCTGCTGGACTGGGTTGTCCACTAACCTGCCAAGACCGGAGAGCCAGGCCTGCTCCATCGAGGGTTTCGGGTCGTCCAGCCTGTGGTGCCGCCTGATGAGCGCGAGCACCTTTCGGTAGGAGGAGACGTCATCTACGGAGCACTCTCCCCCTTCTATAAGGCCTTCAGCTACCTGATCCTCCATGTGGTGCGCCTCGTCGTCACGGATGGAGCCGCGTGGGAAGCTAGATCTCCTCTCTCTCGCCGTACCAATGGCGCGGGGACTTGCAGTACGGGTGGATCCGCTGGGACAGGAGTAGCCGTCATGGGTCTACTCCCTCCTGCAGAGCTCCGTGGTGCCAGAGGCCTACCAAGGTTTTCCCGTTGTTCCTGGCGCTTGGGTAGAGCTGCCATGGAACAGGGGCCCGGGGCTATGCTGCCGGGCCAAAGGAGCGGCTCTTTCCGCTGGGCGTATGGACCCGGTGCCTTCGCGGGCTTAGGCTTGGCGAAGGAGACTTGAGTCGATGACTTCGGGCGACGGGCTGTCCTACAGGAGGACCCGTGTCGCGAGGGCAATGAAGCGGCACTAGGGAGCCACCCGGAAGAGCCTGGAGCGAAGGCTGCCTTGATGAGCTCGCTGCATGGGATGGTTACCCGGACCCACTTGTCTCTGGACGAACGGCCCTTCCTATGTTTCTTTCTGGAGGTCCTGGCACGTTTCCTGGAAGGGGCTGACCGCGAGCGAGACCTCCTCCTACGGGACCTCTTCCGCTTCTTCCTAGAGTCCCGGGGACCTGAATCTTCTGAGGAGGACGAGTCCAACGAAGCTGATGAAGATGAGGCCGATGACGGGGAGGAAGACGAGCTCGCTGAGTCCTCCAAGACGTCTGATGCTGTTGGGGGGTCCTCGTGTCGTTTCACCGGCGAGATCGGCTGCATAAAGATGGGCGGGAGCGTCGACGACGGTGCCGGGGGAGACCGCACAGTCTTCTTGGGGCCGAACCAACTTCCGAACTCTTCTTCTAACCGCATTGGGGACCTGAAGGGCGTCCTAGGGGCCGTCCATGCGATGGAGTCTGGATTCGACGAGCATGTCGGCGGACTCTCTTTTTGTCCGCTTCTCCCCCGGTCGCTGAAGCACCTGAAACACACAGCCACGATGCGGGGGAAGGAGCCAGAGCAGTCTTCCCCCCCCCGGGTCTTCGGTAGAGACGGGCCCTGTAGGCACCAGAACCTAGTCTCCCGAGCACCCCCCCCCCCCAGCAGGCCCACCACACGCCTGCACAGACACAACATCCCCCACATCAGGAACATCAGCCTCATGGGGATCGGCAATGGGTAGGGGAAGGAGGAGGGGAACCTTTCTCCGACGGAGCCGTGGGCGACGCCAAGGGCGAGGCGGTGCTCGCCTTCTTGGGAGATCTCTTGGGCGCCTTCTTCTTCTTGGTACCCCAGAGAGCCCACTGGATCTCGGGCCAGGACTCGCACTCCAGACACGTGGCGGACGGGGAACACACACTACCCCCTACACGACGAACACAGGGTATGCGGATCAACCTCCAGCTTAGAGAGGAACGCACCACAAGATTTACCGGCATTAAGCCTGGGGCAACGACGTGGGTGCTCCATAATAGTACACCAAAGCACCAAGCAACACAAGAACACAGGGGAAAGAGGTGGATAATAGGATATAAGGTAATCATTAAACACGTGGGAACCACGTGGGGACACAAAGGGTCAGGGACACAAAGGGTCGCACGGTATGTGAGAGAGCGGCGAGATGTTAATCCCGCCGCGACCAGAAACTTACTAGTGACAGAGACCTGGCCACGCGCTCTCGCTGACCCGGGTCGCCTCAGGGCGAGTATTCATCCGCCACAGAGGGACCCATTATAGAAAACGGAGATAGAGGAAACTACACAAAATTCTGGTCGGTTGGGAGGAAAATCCCAGATACTCCTAAGAAAGTAGTTCGAGGTAAGTACTCCGTGTTGGAACAAACACAATATATTTTGCCAGAAATGCATAATTGTTTGGTGGCCATAGCTTGTACTGCTTCTAGTCTATCTATACCTTTCTGAATACTTGGAGCCAAGAATTATTGGACTCCGTATTCTATATGGGGTCTTACAAGTGATATGCAGAGCTGTAGTACAGTCTTTGTTTCTTTATTTTAATTGTCTCTTTGTGTAACTTAATAGGTCTGTAGTTGCCGAGTTCTTCTTTTGGTCCCTTCTCGTAGATTGGAGGAACATTGCCTAGCTTCCATCCTTGTGGTACCTTTCTTTCGTTGGCTGTCTTTCGGAACATCCTGTAAATGTTTGTTGTTATCTCTTCTTCTAGTTCTATAATCTCTCTTGGATGAATATCATCTGGACCGGGTGCCTTAAACTTACGGAGTCCCTTCATTTTCTTTTTGACATCATCCATTGTAAAGGAGATTCTATTTAATGGTTGTGGCCCTTCATATTTGATATTTAGTTCAAGGAGGGTCGTTGATTCTTCCCTAGTAACTACGGTTATGAAATATGCATTCATCAGTTCGGCATTTTCCAAATCATTTGTCATTAGATTGCCCTCTGAGTCTCTTAATGGGTTAATATTGTTTTTGATTAGTTTTCTCCTGTTTACATAGGCTAAGAAATTCTTTCGGGTTTTCTTTACTTCTTTTGATTGGAAATTTCATGAATTGAAAGCTGTGGATCCATTGATTTATGTTTCATGTCTGTTTTTTTACTGCATTGGCTATTTATCTGTTGAACCATTTGGGTTGTGGATTTCCATTTGGTAAAATTTTTTCTATGCAATATAAATTTAGCCCTTTTTACTTTATATATTTCTACAAAGGAGTGCCATTGTGTATTTATGTTCCCTGTTTCGTCATATTCTAAATTTTTGGTGTATTCCTTCAGTTGTATCCATTTATCCCGTCTGTAGTCTAACTTGCTTATAATTTTTCTTTCTTTTACATGAGGAATGTGTCCCCCTGTGTATGATGTAAAATTCATATTGTACCAGTTTACATTGAAGTCTCCCATTAAGACAGCTAGCTTATTGTTCACTTATTGTCCAATTTATCTATACAACTCATCGTCCTGTTCTTGCGATTGATGTGGTGGTCTGTATATTACGAATATGGACATGTTTTTTCCTATGGTGTAAAGATTTGCACCTGTCACTTCATATTCGGGTTCTAATGTAATGATTATTGGATTTAAGTGGTTTTTGACAAAGAGCATTAAACCCCCCCCCCCCCCCCCCCCCCCCGCCCCGCCATCTTAAGTAATGCGATCCTTCTTGAAAGCTTGCAACCTGGGATTTCGTATTCTCCGATAATATCCTATATTTTATCTTGAATCCAGGTCTCGGCAATACCTTTGACATCTAGTTCCTCACTAGCTATCTTTACCCTAAAGTTTTCCATTTTATTTCTAACTGACGGAACATTGAATTGTGTCCCTTAGAGAGAGAGAGAGAGAGAGAGAGAGAGAGAGAGAGAGAGAGAGAGATATGAGCATCACCTTCCTTGCACCTCATTATCTCTTCACCCAACCATTACCAAGTGGAGCATTTTCGACATCTTCGTCAAAGACGAACTTGATTGACATGAGTAATGGGTTAAATCCACTGACGGGAACTGTCAACGTCTGTCAACATCAAATCTTGAAATATGCTGTCAATGAAGTATGCCCGACATCTTTTAAATATGGGTGGTGTCTTTTTAAAATATACATATCTATCACTCGGCTCATTCGGACTAAGTTATTTGTTTTGCTTTTATGATTTAAGAAAAATAAATAAACAAGATAACATTCGTAATTTACTCCAGATTTTGATTACAATGATATATTAAAATACTCGTTTTTCGTTTTATCAGAAATAGCTTAAACATTCATCAAGACATCATATCTATGAAGACAGGTCTCAATAATTTTTTTGATTTAAAGACAGGATACTATTTCCACTTAAATATATAACAAGTTGAAACGCTTCTATCGATGTAGTAGTAATAATAATAATAATAATAATAATAATAATAATAATAATAATAATACTCGATCTACCAAGGCCTTTCCCCCAATTTTGGGTGGTAGCTGACATAAAAAAAAAGTACAAAAACAAGAGGACTTTTCTTCTCTTCTCTCCTCCCAGCCTGACGAGGGATTCAGCCGACCTTCCCCCGTTATCCACCACAAATGATGCTTCATGTGCTGAATCCTCTACTGCTGCTATCTCAGCAGTCACCAAAGCGACCAGAGGAAGCAGCAGGGCCTATTGGAACTTTCCACAATCAATCGCCATTCATTCCTATTTCTAGCACACTCTTACGCCTCTCTCACAACTACCCTCCCATCAACTAGAGCTTTCTTCACTCCATCCATCTACCCAACCCTTAGCCTTCCTCTTATACTTATCCCATCAAACCTTGGTCATTTTCCATTCTGTCTACATGGCCAAATCACATCAACACATTCATATCCACTCTAGCTGCTATTTCATTTCTTACACCCGTTTCTCACCCTCACTTCTTCATTTCTAACGATATCTAATCGAGATACACCAACCATACTCCTCAGACACTTCATTTAGAACATTTAATTTCGGTCTCCGTCACTTTCATACCCCACAACTCCAATCCATACATCACAGTAGGTTGGTACAATCACTTTTTTCATACAGAACTCTCTTTACATTGATTCCTAACCCTCTATTCTTTACCACTCCTTCACTGCCCCTAACACTTTATATCCATTGTTCATTCTCTCACGTACATCTGCTTCCATCATTTGTGCAACAACAGACCCTAGGTACTTAAACTGATCTACTTCCTCAAGAAACTATCCATTCAACATGACACTCAACCTGGTACCACCATCCCTTCTCGTGCATCTCATAATCTTACTCTCAACTTCCTTCTCTTACATACCCTCCCAAACTCTGTTACTAATCAACCCAGCTTCTCCGAGGTCTGCAA
Source organism: Palaemon carinicauda (assembly GCF_036898095.1). Taxonomy (NCBI): domain Eukaryota; kingdom Metazoa; phylum Arthropoda; class Malacostraca; order Decapoda; family Palaemonidae; genus Palaemon; species Palaemon carinicauda. Next base: position 85,050,418 of record NC_090743.1, on the reverse strand, counting down.
CCAATATAGTATCATCAGCAAACAACAATAGATTAACCTCCCACGCATGATCACTCTCATCGATCACTTACAATCCTCAACCAAGCACTCGAGTATTCACCTCTCTCACAACTCCATCAACATACAATTTGAACAACCATGGCGACATCACACATCGCTGTCTTACCCCACTCTCACTGGAAACCACTCACTCGGTTAATTTCATGTCCTAACACATGCTTTACTGCCTATGTAAAAACTCTTCACTAGTTGCAACAACCTTCCACCAATTCTATATAAACTCATCACTTTCCACATTGCTTCCCCTAACAACTCTATCATAAGCTTTCTCCAGATCCATAAATGCAATATACACCTCCCTACCTTTTGCTAAATATTTCTCGCATATCTGCCTAACTACAAAATTCTGATCCATACATCCCCTACCTCTTCTAAAACCTGCACTTCTAAGATTACATCCTCAGTTTTAACCTAAATCCTATTAATTAGCACTCTAACATACACTTTTCCAACGACACCCGACAAACAAATAACCCTTAAAATACAAACACTCATGCACCTCTCCCTTACCATTGTATACCGGAAGAATACATGCACACACCCAGTCCACTGGTACCACTAACAACATAAAACATATATTAAACAATCTCACCACCCATTCAAGTACAGTCACACCCACTTCCTTTAACATCTCAGCCCTTACGCCATCCATACCAGGTGCTTTACCTGCTCTCAATTCATTCTAGTGCTCTCTTTACTTCATCTCTTTTATAATCTCTCTGTTATTCTCATCTCCCATCAGTGATATCTAAACACCTGTAACAGCAAGTATATCTACCTCCCTATTATCCTCCACATTTAGCAATCTTTCAAAATATTCAACCCTCCTTTTCCTTGCCTCCTCTCCTTTTAACAACCTTCAATTTTCATCTTTCACTGTCTCTTCACCCTCCTTGCTCTCTTCACTCTTTTCCAAAACTTCTTATTCTCTTCATTCAAACGACCCAATTCCTGACCCCACCTCAAGGCAGCCGCCCTCTTGGCCTCAGCTTACCTTACGTTTTACTTCTACATTTTACTCTCTATATCTTTCATACTTCTCAACACGATCATTCTGCAGCCATTTTTTAAATGCCCTCTTTTTCTCTTCCACTTGCATCTTTACTCCTTCATTCAACCATTCACTACCCTTTCTCATATGCCTCCAACAATCCTCTTTCCTCACACATCACATTCAATCCCAACAAAATATTCTTTTACTAACTTCCACTCCTTTACATCACCATTTTCTTCACTTCCAACCTTTCCTGATATTCACTTTTTTATCCCTGTTTTTTTTCAACTCTTCAACCTTCACTGCCTCCCTTTTACATCACCCCCTCTTTTGCTACAACAAATTTTCCTGCAACCCAACAAATGATCAGACAACGTTAGCCATACCCCTAAACATGTACACATCTTTCAATCATCCAAAGATCTTTCTTATCAAAGCATAATTCATTAACGCCCCCTTCTACCACTCTTCCATTTACTACCATTACCCCTGTATACTAAATTTAGTTATTCCTTTTCTTTTAGAAAAATCTACAACTTATCACCAGCTCTGTTCAACACATTATCTACTAGTCTCTCACCGCTCATTTTCACCCGGTATGGCCTACTTCCCAGTGACACCTTCTACCTCTCCAACACCCCACTCTGGCATTAAAGTCACCCATCACAACTACATAATTCCTTCTACCAGCCCTCCTACACACCTACGTAATTAATTCCAGGATTCATTCCGCTCTTCTTCACTTTTCTCACAACCTGGCCCATACGCCCTAACATAGGCCCAACATTCCCTACCCAACCTCACCTTACCCACATTAACCTTCCAATCCCACTACTTTTATCTGTCATCACTCAACAATAAAGCCACATCCTCTCTTGCTCTTCCTCTTTCAATCCCAGACACTCTACCTGTCACTTCACCAAACATCACCTCACCCTTCCCTTTTATCTTTGTCTCACACAAGGCCAATACATTCATCCTTCTATTCCAAAACATACTTCCAATCTCACATCTTTTACTTTCTATCCTACTACACCCTCGCACATTCAGACACCCCAGAACTAGAGCACAGAGAGCAGTCACTCTTTCCAGTTCCTTTAAATAATAATAATGATGATAATACTAATAATAATAATAACATTAACAACAATAATAATTATAATAATAATAATAATAAATAATAATAATAATAATAATAATAATAATCAAATAATATTAAAGAGTAATAATAATAATAAATAGCATAAATGAATAATAATAATAATAATAATAATAATAATAATAATAATAATCAAATAATATTAAAGAGTAATAATAATAATAAATAGCATAAATGAATAATAATAATAATAATAATCATCATTCATCATCTCCTCTTACGCACATTGAGAGAAAAGGCCTCGATTAGATTTTGCAAGTCGTCTCTATCTTGAGCTCTTAATTCAATACTTCTCCATTCATCATCTCACACTTCACGCTTCATAGTCCTCACCCATGTAGGCCTGGATCTTCCAACTCATCTAATGCCTTGTGGAGCCCAATTAAAGGTTTGGTGAACTAATCTCTCTTGGGGAGAGTGAAGAGCATGCCTAAACCACCTTCATCTACCCCTTACCATGATCTCATCCACCTATGGCCCTCGGGTAATCATTTATAGTTTCATTTCTAATCCCGCTTTGCCATCCAACGCCCAATATTCTTCTGAGGGCTTTGTTCTCAAATCTACTAAATCTGTTGGAGATTGTTTCATTGTCATACCATGAATCATGTACATACAGCTACACCGATCTAAATAAAGCGATACATAGCCTGATTTTTATCTGTAATTTAAGGCGATTTGATTTCCAAATTTTACTTAACCTAGCTATTATAAGATTTTTTTCATTAAACGGCCAATTCTAAAGACCCTGTATTAGAGATAATAGCTCCTAATATTTTAAACGATTCTACCTCATTAATCCTTTCGCCTTCCGATGATACTCCATCTTCCATTACATATTCCGTTCTCATCATCTCTGTTTCTTCTATTTATCCTGAGCCCAACCTTCTGTGATATTTCATACATTCTGGTAAGCAAACATTGCAAATCATGTGGTGTTCTGCTAATAAGAACAGCGTCATCAGCATACTCTAGGTCAGCTAATTTCCTTTTACCAATCCAGTCCAATCCTTCTCCTATTTCCAACTGTTCCACACATTACAACATCCATGAGGAAGAAAAACAACATAGGTGACAAAAACATTCCCTTGGAGTACTCCGCTGTTCAATGGAAATTCATTTCGCAGGGCACCACTAACATTAACTTTGCACTGGCTATGCTTATGAAGAAATAATAATAATAATAATAATAATAATAATAATAATAATAATAATAATAATAGAGTAAAATTGGTCGACCTCTTGCTCGACTTTGACCTTTGAATTAGGACTTTCAAAATTTAAATTGTATCACTTCCAAGTAAAATTGTGGCCAGGAAGTTTTTCACAAACAAGCAAACAGATAAACAGGGGCAAAAACATAATCTCCTACCAACTTCGTTGGCGGATGTAAATATTCATCAACAAAAAACTATACGATATTTCCTTAAAGTCAAACTTTCGCAGGAAATATCTAAATGGGAAAATTTCACGCCAAACCTGCTGTCTCTCAGGAATAAATTCCCCAAAAAGGACGCAATTCCCCCATTAATTACCCTGCAATGGTCCCATATTTCCCTCGTAACTGCAACAAGGTTCATTAAGTTTCTTATTGAGTGGAATCGTCCATCATGGAAGAGTCATCCCGATAAAAGCGAAGAAGGAAATTTTGTCACACGTTGAATATCTTAATTTTCATACATGCATTTTATTATATTAACAGTATTTATGACTTTGTGTGATTTCGCCTGGGGCTCTAATCTCGAGGTTGTTATGAGAATGCAGACATTAATGTATAAAAATATATGGCTTATTTGAATATATATATTATATATATATATATATACAGTATATATATGTATATATATTGTATATATATATATACATATATATTTATACATATATTTACAGTATATATATGTATATATATTGTATTTATACATATATATATACATAAATACAGTATATATATATATGTATACACAGTATATATATATACATATATATACAGTATATATATATATATATATATACACATATATATACAGTATATATATATATATATATATATACTGTATATATAGATACATATATATACAGTATATACATATATATACTGTATATGCATATATATACAGTATATATATCCATATACATATATATGAATATACACAGTATATATATATATATATATATATATACATATATACATACACACTGATATTAATATGAATATGGAAAGTCTATGATGCTTCTTCTCACGTACCCACGAGAAAAAATGCATTTATCATTAATATTTCTCTCTCTCTCTCTCTCTCTCTCTCTCTCTCTCTCTCTCTCTCTCTCTCTCTCTCTCTCTCTCTCTCTCTCTCTCTCTCTCCTTACAAGAGGATTTTGTAGAATGTGGAATGTGGCATGAAGAGGCAAAACCTGATGAATGGGAGTTGGGAGTGTTAGTGAAAAATGGCAATTATTGATTGCAATAATTACAGAGGTATCACACTTATGTCAGTTGTCATAAAATATATATAATGCTTATTCTAAAGAGACTAGATAGAAAGAGTGATAAAAAGCTGAGAGATGAACAAGCAGGATTTAGAAAAGTTAGAAGCTGTACTGTCCAAATTTTCATTTTAAGACATGTACAGCAATGCGTAGAATATGGAAATCTACTTCTGATGGCATTTGTGGACTATGAAAACGCCTTTGAATGTGTGCACCGGCTAATTTCGTGAAGGTTCCTGCGTTATTATGGAATTCCTCTTAAATAAGTAAATTTTATTAAGTCTGTTCATGAGCATAGCAAGTGCATAGTTAATATTAATGGAGTCTTATCAAATGAATTTCCAGTGAACTGTTGAGTACTCCAAGGGAATGTATTGTCGCCTATGTTGTTTACCTTTCTAATGGATTTTGTAATGCATAGAACAGTTGGAGATAATGGAGAAATTTCGGACTAGATTGATAATAGGCAATTAGCTGACCTAGAGTATTCTGATGATGCTGTAATTATTAGCAGAGCACCACAGGATTTGCAATGCTTGCTTACCAGAATGCATGAAATATCACACGAGGTTGGACTCAAGATAAATGGAAGAAAGACAGAAATGATGAAAACGGAATATGCAATGTAAGATGAAATATCATTGGAACGAGAAAGGGTTAATGGGGTAGAATAATTCAAGTATTTAGGAACTATGATCTATAATACAGTCATTATAATTGAAATTTTATGAAAGATAGAAAAAAAGCATATCAGACAATGGCTAGGTTAAGTGAAATTTGGAAATCTAATTGTCTGAAACTGCACGTAAAAATCAGACTATATATCAGTTAAGTGAAATTTGTGTTTTGTATGGACAAGATTCGTGGTATGGCAATGGAACAATCTCCAACAGATTTAGTAGATTTGAGAACAAAACCCTCAGAAGGATATTGGGAATTAAAGGGCAGGGCAGGATTAGAAATGAAATTATAAGCGATTACTCGAGTGCCCTATGTGGATGAGATCGTGGTGAAGGGTAGATGGAGATTATTTAGGCATGCTCTTCGCACTCTCCAAGAGAGATTAGCTCACCAATCTTTTAACTGGGCTACACAAGGCACTAGAAGAGTTAGAAGACCCAGGCCTACATGCCTGAGAACTATGAAGCGTGAAGTGTGAGATGATGAATGGAAAAATATTGAAATAAAAGCTCAAGATAGAGACAATGGCTCTTTGCGTCAATAAGCGTAGGAGATGATGATGATGATGATGATGATGATGATGATGATGATGATGGCAGTGTGTATGCATGTATGTGTGTGTGTGTATATATATATATATATATATATATATATATATATATATATATATATATATATATAAATTACATAATGGGCCGTCTTAATTTATTCTTTTCACGTCGTACTCACGAGAAAAAAACTATCAAACCATAAAACCTCGTCTCCTGAACTAGTTTTAAACTTTGTCTCTTCACTCGACTCTGTAACTACACACAAAATTACCCGCTTGAAAACACTATCCCACTTCTTGTCCCATGGAATATCAATGTCTTCTGCTGGCGACAGCCTGCTTCGTCACGCACTTCAATTTACTCCATTCGTCAAAGTGCAGAGAGAGAGAGAGAGAGAGAGAGAGAGAGAGAGAGAGAGAGAGAGAGAGAGAGAGAGAGAAGGCTTTTATTAGCTTACTGGTGTGACAACAACTGCGTTCATCTACGTTATAAAAAGCGAAACCGAGGTAAAATTAACCCAAATAACCATTTAAGGATTGCGTCCTTCTTTGAGTGAGAGAGAGAAAGAGAGAGAGAGAGAGAGAGAGAGAGAGAGAGAGAGAGAATGCAATTTTAATTCCTTTTGAAATTCCATATTCCATGTATGCAATAAACGTTGGTGTTGCAGTAACAAATGTCATCTATTGTATTTTACTAATATGTGGTGCCATTTAAAAGGTCTCGGCCTATCTAGGAAATGAGCTTTAAACTATCCTTTTATAAGATATACTTTGGCGTTTAAAAAAGAAAACAAAGGCAAGATGTAAATTCCGAAGAATATCACTTGAGCAGAAAAAGTTACCGGAGTAAATAAGAATTGATGAGCTCTTTCGAATAAATGAGGGAGATGCTTACTAACTGGGGGTTTCTCGAGGAAATAAATGAAAATAGAAATAGCACTGCCTGATAAAATAACTGCTGAAACCCTATGAGAATTAAGCCACCTACATAAGATTGTCTGATAGACGTGTCTTTAACTCAACCGTACAACGAAGAGACTAAAGAAATGATAATTCAAACTATGAAAGATAAAACTAACAAAGCTTCTTGAAAAACTACTTTAGTCTGAAGTGTTTCTTTTCAAACTACTTTAGTCTGAAGTGTTTCTTTAGAAACTAATTTAGTCTGAAGTGTTTCTTTGGAAACTAATATAGTCTGAAGTGTTTCTTTAGAAACTAATTTAGTTTGAAGTGTTTCTTTAAAAACTAATTTAGTTTGAAGTGCTTCTTTACAAACTAATTTAGTCTGAAGTGTTTCTTTAAAAACTAATTTAGTTTGAAGTGTTTCTTTAAAAACTAATTTAGTTTGAAGTTCTTCTTTACAAACTAATTTAGCCTGAAGTGTTTCTTTAATAACTAATTTAGTCTGAAGTGTTTCTTTAGAAACTAATTTAGTCTGAAGTGTTTCTTTAAAACCTAATTTTGTTTGAAGTGTTTCTTTAAAAACTAATTTAGTCTGAAGTGTTTCTTTAGAAAATAATTTAGTCTGAAGTATTTCTTTAGAAACTAATTTAGTCCGAAGTGTTTCTTTAGAAATTAATTTAGTGTGAAGTGTTTCTTTAGAAAATAATTTAGTCTGAAGTGTTTCTTTAAAAACTAATTTAGTCTGAATTGTTTCTTTAGAAACTACTTTAGTCTGAAGTGTTTCTTTAGAAACTAATTTAGTCTGAAGTGTTTCTTTAGAAATTAATTTAGTCTGAAGTGTTTCTTTAGAAATTAATTTAGTCTGAAGTGTTTCTTTAGAAAATAATTTAGTCTGAAGTGTTTCTTTAAAAACTAATTTAGTTTGAAGTGTTTCTTTAAAAACTAATTTAGTTTGAAGTGCTTCTTTACAAACTAATTTAGTCTGAAGTGTTTCTTTAATAACTAATCTAGTCTGAAGTGTTTCTTTAGGAACTAATTTAGTCTGAAATGTTTCTTTAAATACTAATTTTGTTTGAAGTGTTTCTTTAAAACTAATTTAGTTTGAAGTGCTTCTTAAAAAACTAATTTAGTCTAAAGTGTTTTCTTTAAAAACTAATTTAGTCTGAAGTGTTTCTTCAAAAACTACTTTAGCCTGAAGTGGTTTTTTTTTTTTGAAAACTACTTTATTCTGAAGTGTTTCTTTAAAAACTAATTTAGTCTGAAGAGTGTTTCTATACAAACTACTTTAGTCTGAAGTGTTTTTTTTATGCCAACCATCTACTACACGTAACTTGAATATCTACCTTCCCCAAGCCTTAGGAATAAATTTTCAACGCAACTTTCTCAAGATATTGTTTACATACAATCACTCTTTTTGTAATTACGATAGTCAGTGATACAGCAAGTACAGCCAACGCCATAATTGCAATAGATACTTCAGTGAATTTCGTTGATTTGACTCAATTTGTATGATAATCACCTAACAGAAATACGATAACTACAATCGCTTGCCGATTAATATCTATAATTACGTGGCACTGAAATATAACTGTTTCCGTTCAATAAAGGAAACAAAAATGTTATCTGAATCAAAGGAAGTCTTCAAGTTTAATCATCCGAAATGTTCACAGAATAGTGTGACCTATTGGTAAGGTCTCTGCCTGGTGATCGCCCGACTGATGTTAGAGTGATCGAGTTCCGCTCAACCTCGATAGTTCCTTTAGCCTCTGCAACCTCGCCATCCTTGTGAACTAAGGATGGTGGGATTGGGTAATTGGGGAAGCCTAAGGGTCTACCTGCTGAGTCATCAGAAGCCATTGCCTGGCCCTCCCTGGTTCTAGCTTGGGTGGAGAAGGGACTTAGGCACTGACCCTCTGTATATAAGGTCAGTCTCTAGGGCATTGTCCTGCTTGTTAGGACAATGTCACTGTCCCTTGCCTCTGCCATTCATGAGTGGTCTTTAAACCGAAGATCAACCTTGCTCCCTTCAAAAAGAATTCAACAAGGGGGCGTTTCCTTTTTACTTAAACGCATTCTAAAAATGGAAGTTAAATCACATTTATTACTTAAAAAACTTGCGAACAGATGTAGAATTCTATTTGTAACTAAAAACCAAAGCATATTAGTTGAATTTTATGCGCAGCAATATTCAGGCATCGAAGTTCCATTTTATGCATAACAAAATTAAATCATAGAAGTTTACTTTTGTTCCCAAATTACAATATTTGGCAACTACATTTGAAATGATTATGTATCTGTCAATATCTTACCGGCTATATCATCAACTATAAATACCGCATTGAAAAAAAAAAAAAAAAAAAAAAAGAATGGACAGCTTCTCTAAAATGAATTCGAACAATCCATAGCAAAATAATTTAAATTTGTTTAAGAAATATTTTACATATTTTCTTACCAACTTTACTATGCTCGATAAATATGTTAACTTCTTGAATTACTTCTCTTGATTGATTCCGTAGTCTCAATGAAGTGACGAATCCAGCAATCAGCGCAAAGTGCATTTCAGTACTCACCTGAAATAAGAAAAGGAAATATTTAAAAAAGAAAACATTACATAACATAAACAAATAACACACGACACATTAACATCACTGCATTAAATACATAATAATTTAAGAAATTAGTTACAAAATATCTTTACATAAATAAAAATATACCGCACGTAAAATAATTCAGACAATGAAGCTTTGCGTAACCAACACTAATTTGACGAATACAAAATAACAAATTTATACAAACAACGAAGAATATGCAAATAAGTTACTACGAAAAATTATTAATTAATACAAGCACAAATCCACTGACAAATAACGATCACATATGAATAACCACACCAATATAATAAAGAGCATGTATCTGACTATATATATAAATATACACACACACACACACACACACACACATATATATATATATATATATATATATATATATATATATATATATATATATATGTAGATAGATAGATATATAGATGTAATTTTCGATCACTCTAAGAGGCACTGCCAGATATATAACTACTCTCTCTCTCTCCCCGTCCCTGGGGGAGGGGGATAGAGAGTAGTGATACCCTGGTGAGAGGGGGGGGGGGCGTCTGCCATGTGTGTGCATATGTATCTGGATATTTAGCCGTCATTTTTGACGGGTGGTGTTGGCTAGTATAAAATGATGACGTTCATAAACAACCAAGACCGAACGACAAGACGCTTTCATTCACCTTAACGATAAATCAAATCGAGATAACGGCATTTACTCTCTGAAATCCTCCCTACAGTTAAAAGAAGCCTAAGAGAAACAATCTTCCTGACATAGTTTAAAACTGGGTCAATGACCTATGAAATCAGTGATGGACGCAAGGAGATTTAGTATCGACAAGGAGATATGAGGCATAATGTGATAAATGGGAGTAGGCATGAATAACGATAAACAAAGGATGCCAAGAAAGTATGATAATGGACGGAGCGTGTTGCCTACGCCTTCTCACTGTCATTTTTCATCATAAAATGGAAGGGTAATGCCTTTTCTTATAGCCTCCACAAGATTCAATAAGTAACCTCAAATCATAGTTAATCACAAAAAACATATACTCTACTGTTTAACACTCCAGTGATATAATTTACTAAGGGTTTTAGGGCCACTCTTGACTGACAGGGCCAAGGGACAGTGATATTGCCCTAGAGACTGACAACACACACACACACACACACACACACACACATATATATATATATATATATATATATATATATATATATATATATATATATATATATATATATATAATCAGAGCCCATGGCCCCTCTCCCCTCAAGCTAGGACCAGGGATGGACAAACAATGGCTGTTGATGACTCATCAGATATGCCTATAGGATTCCCCAAACACCTTAGCTCACAAGGATGATGAAATTACTGGCACTACAAGAAGCTATTGAACTTAACCGGGACTCAATCCCAGTATAGGAGATCAACAAGCAGGGATGTTTCTAATAAGTCCTCGAGACTGAATTGATGAGCGTAAGTCTCATCTACACCCAAGCTAGGACCAAGAGGGACCAGGAAGTGGTTGCTAATTATATATCAGGTAGACTTACTGCCCACTCAAATCCCCGTTATTACGTCACATGGACAGTAAGGTCATGATTTGACTCGTGAATTCTATCATGCAGTGAGCAGGGCTTGAATCTGGGTCAAGGGTCAATCACATTATGACCTAATTTCGAGGTATAAGGTATGTTATTATCAACATTATTTCTGACTCCCTAAATCTAATGGCCACATTGTAAATTAGTGCTATTCATAAAAGGTTTTTCAAATGCTACGAAATCTATTTTATTTTTGAGAGAGAGAGAGAGAGAGAGAGAGAGAGAGAGAGAGAGAGAGAGAGAGAGAGAGAGAGAGAGAGAGAGAGAAAGCTTATGGTTAGTCTGTATCAGCATCCTTCAATTCTGCTACAAATTTTCACAATTTCCTGACATCGACTCTTTCCTAACATTGATTCTCAGAGAGAGAGAGAGAGAGAGAGAGAGAGGAGAGAGAGAGAGAGAGAGAGAGAGAGAGAGAGAGAGAGAGAGAGCAAATAATCATGTTCAGCATAAAAAAATTACCGAAGATATAATTCTAACATTATAATGATGAATTAATAACCAATAAAACTTTTTGCTTCAAAATAGCAAATAAAAACTCCAGATTTAACTTCCAAAAACAAATTCTCAATTCTATTTTCACAATAAGGAAACCTTATATCTTGCTTTCAAACAAAAATAAAATTTACTAACTTAAAAATTAAAAATCCTCACTAACTTCCAAATGAAGAACCGTCACTTTTGGCCTCTAAATAACTACTCCTAGGTTTTAAACGTAACTCCTCAGTTATAGCTTCCAAATGAAAACCACATTTCCTTCTTCCAGATAAAACCCCCTTCTTGCCTGATAATAAAAATTCCTCACTTATCTAATAACAAATCTTGCTTCCAGGTTCCAAATAGTAACTTGTCGCTTCAAGTTCTGAAATAACGATTTCTTACTTTAGCTTCCAATAATAATTCTCTCTTCTAGCTTTCAAATAACGACTTATCACTTCAAGCTTTCACATAACTACTCACTTCCAGCTTCCAAAAACAAAACCACTTCTAGCTTTCACATGAATGCTTACCCTTTCCACTCCTAAACTACAATATATTAGATCCTATATATTTGAGAATACACAAGTTCTGAAGTATCACAGGGACATCCAGATAACCTGAAGGTTGCCAAAGGCGGCTGGGAAATGACTCCTGAAGGCACGGGGAGGGGAAACAAGAGAAAGGGAAGAGGGGAAATTGAGGAAAGAGGGGGGTATGGAGAGGAGGTAGGGGGTTGTTGCATAACCTACCACCGATCACCAAAAAAAATGACCGCTCTGATAAATGACGGTTCATGATACCTCTTCGGGAAGGGATTTAAGGGGGGGAGTGCAGTAGGAGGGAGATTGGGAAGGGGGAAAAAGGGAGGATATGGGAAGGACACAAGAAACTGGGAGAGGGAAATGAGATCATGAGATGGTGAACAAAAAAAGTTAAAAGGAGAAAATACGAAATAGGGGAAAAGAGTAAGTGGCGACGAGAATAGAGAAAGAGAAAAGAAACACGAAGAAACAAGAGAAGGGAAAAAAGAGAAGAGAGGTGAGGAAGAACTGACAGAAAGGTATGTCGAATGAGAAAGCAGTGTTACTTGATTGCATTTGGCCAACTGAATGACCGATTAATTAGTTGAGTTATCTGGCATCACTTTTCTAAATTCCTTAATTCCATGATATATCTATTACTAAGAGAGAGAGAGAGAGAGAGAGAGAGAGAGAGAGAGAGAGAGAGAGAGAGGGGGGGGGGGTAACCTGAAAAAAAGAGAACATAAAAAAGTAGAATATGTAGGAATGGGCTGAATACATGAGAGAGAGAGAGAGAGAGAGAGAGAGAGAGAGAGAGAGAGAGAGAGAGAGAGAGAGAGAGAGGCATTCTGATTAAGATTAGGAACATAACCAAAAAAAAAGTAGGATAAGTAGGAATAGGATGAATAAAAGGGAATAGGAAATGAGAAGAAAAAGCAGGAGGAGGAGAGACTATTGTGGCCCCGTCAAACCCGAAAAATGACAGACACTTTTCTTCTCATCGTTTTCTGTCGAATTCACTTAATCTTGTTCTTTCCAAATTTCAGCCAGAATTTTCTCTGTTTGCGCACGGTTGGAATCGTCCCTTTATTCAGATTAGGATTCATGATTTTCGGCCATATAGTTCGGGTGTTGGGGCCTGGGATACCATGCAATTCTGGGAATATGAGTGTAGAAGGTTAAGAAAAAAAATAGGTGCAAAGAGATAAATGTTCGGTTTTACCGGTTGATTTTATGGGCGCTGTTTGACAACTATGTTTGAGACCAGGAAACTGTCTCGTTTATCATATTAACATGCGAATTAACGTGTGTTTTCCGTTTAAACAAAGTGCCTCTTTAAAAAATCATGATGAAAAAAAAATGTTAAAATAACTACAAAAAGAAAGAAAAAAAAACTACAGCGGCACTCGGTAGAGAAGATGCATTTGCCACTACAAGCATCCTTATTTTGCTCTGTACTTCAATTTTCATCAAAATCTAATGGATTTGTCCTAGGCTCATACCCCACATGTCCATCAAGTTTCGTTGTAACTGGCTCGCTGGTTTTTGCGCAATGCTGTTCACAAACAAAAAATAGACAACCAAAATATTTGTCAAATACTTAACATCGCTATTATTTCCAAAGTAATGATGCGTACTTGTACTTTAATGTGCCTTATCTATAATTTTACATATTCATCCTTGCGTCATACCCGCAATGCCTATCAAATTTGGTTAAAATCAGTACAGTAGTTTTTGTGTAAAGCTGCTTAGAAACAAATAAATAAAGGACAACAGGGGTGAATACACTGACGAAGTTCACCAAAAACTCTCTCTCCCCCCGCAGCAAAAACATACATGGTCACAGTGATGTGTCAAAATATAACATAAAAACTCCTTCTCCCCAGGGAAGCCAATTACATGTAACTAAGAGGTCACAAACGCAAATCAGGTCATTGCATCATGCTGTAATTACCAAGCGAGTACAACGTTACTATCATAAATAAACGACCCCAATTCAACACCTTGTTATTATGGATGATAATCTAATCAAGAGAAAATTGGCATGTATTTTGAACCTCATTAAAAAAGTGAAGGAAAGGAAAAAAGGGCAATCATTAAGAGTGTGTGAAGAAAAGGGCTGTGAAATGAGAGAAAAACAAGTGGAAAAAAAAAAGTTTTCATTGGGTATGTGTGGAGGAAATGCCGTTAAAGAAGAGGTAATAAGATATTTGAAGACGATAAGCAGATGATGATAAAGAAAATATTGAAAACTAATGCGAAAGTAATAACGTGATAAACATGAAATATGCTTGATGATTTAATAAGAGATTTTGGAAGAAGAACAAATATTGCAATTCCTATGGAAGACAGATATATACTTGAAATCATGATGAATAAAATGTTTGGTGATTTTAATCAACGAAGATTTAAAGGAAAAGAAATGCACTTATATAAAAGTAAAATATAGTCAAGATATAAAGATTAAAAAATCATATATAAAGGATAACAATAAACCAATGTTTTTTAAACAAACTGTGTTTGGGGTGAATTCCACAAGGAAATAAAGAAATTTAAATTGACTATTATAAGAAGAAGGATTGAATTTTAAGAGAGAGGGAAATGCTGCATAAGGAATAAAACGAACACAGATATTGATATTTGACAAAATGACATATACTACCAGTTACGAAAAATCCATCCAGAATATGCGTAAAATTAGTCATTTAACAATGGTGCTGCATAAATTAAATACTTTTTTGTAATATGACTATCAACTAATAGTTAAATACTCTTCTAAAACACTCATTGTGTATGTATATATATATATATATATATATATATATATATATATATATATATATATATATTCACATATATATGTATATGTATATGTATATGTATATATATATATATATATATATATATATATATATATATATATATATATATATATATATATATATGTATATATATATATATATGTATATATATATATATATATATATATATATTACTTAACATCTTCCTCTAAAAGAGGGTGGCTCCAAAGCAAACAACACATCAGTCATTTTAACTGCTGAATAGTGGGTAAACAAACGTCCCATGCAGCACACCTTTCACATCAGTCGCTTCATACACCTAGGCAAAAACTCATCAGCAATTCACCAAACACTAATCATATAATTTGATTAACCATACACTCTATCTACTATGAAGGGAGTGGGGCATCATTAATGGGTAAACAACCATCCCATTTACAGAATATTTTCATGAGTGAGACTGCTATCCCACACCCTTTTTCCCTGGCCTAGAAAAATAATGCTTCCCATTTGACTGACATTCTACAAAATGTCAGGCAGGTGAGTGATGTACCACTCCGTCGTGTCCACATTGGCTGATTGTACAATTCCAAAGGTGGGGGAACATTCTCTTTATACATACATACATAAATACATAAACTTATCATAAACTTTTATCTCTCTTGATGGTTCAGTTGGTAGAGTCCTCACAGACATGGTTTCCGGCTGAATCTCCGCCCGCCCAGAAGCTGTTACCATAAAATGAATTCCAGTGGATATATATCCCCAAGATAGAATTCGGTACTAAATGCCATTGTGGGTGATATTTACATTGATTGAAATCACGAGTGTTAGTGATATATATTCATACATACATACATATATATATATATATATATATATATATATATATATATATATATATATATATATTATATATATATATTATATATTATATATATATATATATTTATGTGTGTGTATGTGTGTGTGCTCATTGTGAGAGTATGTATGTGTGGATGTTTGCATATTTTGATTGATAAAGATAAGAGCAATAGATGGCTATTTAGAAAAACAGATTCTCCGAAAGCCTTTTTATAGTGTATCTAAAATACTCAAATCCCTCTTCCTTTGCCTTTCGACCACCAAAGCTTATCCAATGCTCCTTCAGCAGAGGCAAGACACATATGTCAGGAAAGGGGATTAAAATCCCCCCTCCCCCGATTAACCTCTGAGCATTTACTTTGAGGCCAAACTAGTTATAAACTACCGAAAGCTAATTAAATTATGCTAAGACCTATTTTGTGTATTTGTAGAGCAATAAGTCATTCATCACCCGGAAAGGGGTTGTGTTTACAAGGTAAAGAAAAAATGTGATGGGTTATGATACTGAAGACGGCAGAGAGAGAGAGAGAGAGAGAGAGAGAGAGAGAGAGAGAGAGAGAGAGAGAGAGAGAGAATGGCATGTTTACTTAAAACACTTGAAACAAATTTCCTCTATCCAATTCATTGACAGAGAGAGAGAGAGAGAGAGAGAGAGAGAGAGAGAGAGAGAGAGAGAGAGAGAGAGAGAGAGAGAAAACGCGTTTACTGAAAACATTTTAACATTAATTTCTTCTAGCCGAGAGAGAGAGAGAGAGAGAGAGAGAGAGAGAGAGAGAGAGAGAGAGAGAGAGAGAGAGAGAGAGAGAACGCGTTTACTGAAAACATTTTAACATTAATTTCTTCTAGCCGAGAGAGAGAGAGAGAGAGAGAGAGAGAGAGAGAGAGAGAGAGAGACTCTTTCAGCCCAGCATCTCAAAATTAAATTCCTGTGGCCATAATATCTCACCCGAAAGAACAACTTCGTGGTTATCTTTCTAAAAAAAACCCAAAGCATCACAATTTACACCAGACACAAATCAAGACCTTCCATTCGGCATAAAACTACCGCAGCGTCCGCATTTATAATATGTGGTCTCTCGCAATTAAAAATCTCCCTCTCCTCAGAAATTATTAGCATTTTTCTTAATTTAGTCATCTAGCATTTTCTGGAGGGTGAAACGTACGACTCCCAACATGATAATTGTATTCCAGTTTAAACGTAAAGTTTATATGAGTTTTCATATTTAGATAAAGCTTGGAAAATATACAAGAAACAATCCTAATGTTCTGGTGAATTTCTATTTGAAAAATTATGATAAAACGAGTTTTATATCTCAAGTAATACACGTACGAAAATATGGGAAATCATTCAACATACAGAGCATTATGCTTTACAAAAAGGTTATTTTTTATTGAGATTTCAATTAATCATTTAACAATTTAAAAAGTACTATGCCTTACAGATGTTATTTTTTGTAGATTTAAATTTATCATTCAACATAATTTTTTTAAATATCATGTCTTACTAATAGATTATTTTTGTAGAAATTTAAATCTATCACTCAACAACTTTTAAAATATCTTACAAATAGATTATTGATTTTTTTTTCAAAGAAACTTAAATGTATCATTAAACATAATTTAAAAGGTATTATGCCTTACAAAGATTATTTTGTTGTTGATGAGATTTAAATTTTCAAAGATATCGATATATAAAAGAAAATTATCTTCAGCTTCCCAAGAAACATACGAAATGATACTATCAAAAGTTCTAAACTTGTGGAATTAAAAGTTCTTTTCTTTCTTTTCATTTTGCTTTAAAGGTTAAGCGCCTACTTAGCCAGTGTTATGCTAAATTTGGATATCCAGCCCAATGGCTATTCGCACTGGCCTTGTAAAATCTATTATCAAATAAAACAACACTTAAAATCTATGCATTGATTTTAGGATGAATATTATCTATAGCACCGTGAATAGCAACGGTAACTTATATACTTTATCGAGTATGGCAAAGGCGGTCACCCATTCAACTACTAACCTTAAATGTTGCTTAATCCAACTGACTGTGTACAAGTTTCTCACTGTAACTACCCAAGCATTTGTTGATGGTTACCCATCCAAGTAGTGACAAAAACCAATAACGCTAAACTTCATTAATCAGAAGACAAAGTGTATACCGTACGTGCCAAAATATAACAACGATCTATTGAATTATAATAATGCATCTTGATACAATAAGCCCGGATCTACTGAATTACAATTATGCGTCTTAATACAATAGGCATTGAAGAACCCAGGAACTTTCTCGCCAATACCAAATTGAGAGAACTAACTTCGGTGAAAAAGTCGGAAAACTTTTGACTGGCGAGTTTGGCAATTACTGATTTTTCCTAACTCCCCAAAACAAAGAAGTCCATGACAAGTGAGTTCATGAAAAGCAGTAATTAATGGAGAAACTGGCAGAGGATAGATTAATAGAATGAGAAAGAAACAAGATAAAATAAATAGATGGAAAATAAATAAAATGTGTTAAACATGCGTAAAAAAATTAAACTGGATCATACTTGTATATAAAATCAACAAAACTACCAACCATGTGTAAATAAAACATCAAACATACATGGATAAAATATAAAAAAAGCATAAATCAACAAAATGTAACATACATGCATGAAATCAATAAAATGTATTAATTCATCAAGTGTATTACGATAGAAATAAGAAAAAAAAAGTTGGATATTGTATGAGTAATACCCTACACAATTTTTTTTTTTCCGAAAATAAACCTTATAAAACAGATTACTTCCCCGGTGAAAGCTTCCAAGTCCGATTTAGGATTGAAAAAGAACACTTCAGGAAAGTTCCATTATATCCCATTTGTTTACTGCGTATCTAAGCAATGTACCTGGTAATTGGCTGACCGTGATTAGTAGCAATTCACAACTAAGGTAAATAAGCACTCAAGACTACCATCATCATCCTAAATAGGATATTTAATATATGAATCTCGATGTGAATATGTGGATTATAACTTTGCACACACATACTTACATACATACATTTTATATTTTATATATATACTGTATATATATATATATATATATATATATATATATATACTGTATATATATATATATATATATATATATATATATATATATATATATATATACATATACACACACGCATATATATATAGATTTATATATATATATATATATATATATATATATATATAATATATATAATATATATACATATATACCGTATATATATATATATATATATATATATATATATATATAAAGAAGAGAGGAAGTGGGATTGACGAGCTGAGAAAATTTGCTGGATTAGACTGGCAGAGAAAGACCATAACAGATGAGAGATTGGAGTGGACTAGTCACGGCTCATGATCATACACATACACTCACATTATATATATATATATATATATATATATATATATATATATATATATATATATATATATATATATATCAGCCATTACTAGTCTACTACAGAACAAAGACCACAGACATGCCCATCTGCTCGCATTTGTTTATGGTCTTTCTGTGCCAGTCCACACCCATTCTGTTATTCTTGATGTCCTTCTATAGTCTTTCATTCGCATTATATGTTCTATCTATGTCCATTTCCTATTCTTGTGTAAAAATATCCTTCAACTTTTTGCTCTCATATCCATGCTGCTCTTTTTCTGTCTCTTATAGCTATTCGAATCAGTATTCTTTCCATAGCTCTTTGAGTTGTAACTAGCTTTTTTGATGTATAAATTAATGGTAGTAGGACCATCTCCTTAAACAGTTTTCTTTCAAGAAAAAGTGGCATTTTACATTTCATGATTTAATTTTGTTTACCAAATGCTCTCCATCCCATTCTTATCATTCTTTTAATTTCAGTCTTGTGTCCCGGAGAAACACTTACTGTCTGTCTTAAGTGCATATATTAATCAACAAAATCTAGAGGCTCGTCCATAGCTCTTATTTGTTGTCTCTCATTGAACACTATCTTAGTTTTACTCATATTCACTTTCAGTCCTACATTTCTGCTCCCCCTATTCAAATCTTCGATCATCTTTTGTAATTCCTCCCATGATTCACTAAATAGAACTATGTCATCTGCAAATCTTAAGCTGTTAAGGTATTCCCTATTAATATTAATTCTTACATTTTCCAATCTAAATTCTAGAAAACTTTTCTTGGTAAGCAGTGAATAATTTCGGCGATGGGGTTTCCCTGTCTAACTCCTTTCTCAATCGGAATTTTTTCACAATATTTATGTAGTTCTTGAATTGCTGTACTTCCTATATTGATATCTTCGTGTTATAACATAAGATTCTTCTATTCCTTGTTTTTGAAGGGTTTTCATTACTGCTGAGGTTTGCACAGAATCAAAAGCTTTCTCGTAGTCTATAAATGCCATATATAGTAGTTTGTCATACTCTATTGATTTTTCCATTAGCTGGTTAATTACATGGATATGGTCAGTTGTTGAATACCCACTTTTAAAGCCTCCCTAGTCTCTTTGTTGATTAATCTATTCTGAAGAAGTGTTTTAATTCTTTCATTCTACCTTGTTTTGAGTATTGTTCTCCTGTCTGGTGTTCAGCTGCTGATTCTCATCTTAATTTGTTGGACAGAAACTTACGGTCTATTAAATTTCTTATTCCTGATCTAGATATTAATCTCTGGCACCGTCGTTCAGTTAGTTCATTATGCATGTTGCATAAGATTTTTCATAACTCTGACCATCCTTTACATTCAGATCTCCCTGGACAATTCTATCCTGTTCGTAATACTAGGCAGGCAGTTAATTCTAATAGCCAGGCCTTCTCCATCACGAGGCTCAAGACTACGCAGTACTCTAGAAGTTTTATTCCAGCTGTGACCAAGTTGTGGAATGATCTTCCTAATCGGGCAGTTGAATCAGTAAAACTTCAAAAGTTCAAAGTTGGAGCAAATGTTTTTTTTGTTGGCCAGGCGGACATGAGTCTTTTTATAGTTTATTTATGACATATTTGTTTTTGATGTTGTTAATAGTTTATATATGTCATGTATTTTTTGACGTTGTTACTTATTTCAGAATGATTTATTGTTAATTTGTTCTCTTCACTTATTTATTTCCTTCTTTCCTCACTGGGCTATTTTTCCCTGTTGGAGCCCCTGGGCTTATAGCATCTTGCTTTTCCAACTAGGGTTGTAGCTTGGATAGTAATAATAATAATAATAATAATAATAATAATACAAAAGTCCAGCTGTTTTTCTATTCGGCCTAACATGATCATTGTAAATATTCAATATATTACGGAGAGTAAACTTATTGGCGGTAATTTTTCAGGCCTTTGGTGTCTCCCTTTTTGTGAATTAGTATAATAAATATTTTTCCAAGCTGAAGGTATAAAGCATTTTTGCAGACATTTGGTGTAGAGTTCAGCGAGTTTTAGTATTATGAAATCTCCTCCATCTATTATTAAATTAATTGTTAGAAAATTTTCTCCTGCTGAAATACCTTTTTTTCATACCTTTTAATGTTTTCTTTATTTCTCCAGTTACGTTTGGCACCGGCTCAGTTCTTTCATTATTTCTATTGGTGAAGTTATTTCTTATATCACTATTGTATATAAATCCTCTGCAATTTTTATCACTTCATCTATATTGTGAATAATATTTCCATTTTCATCCTGTAAAGCTAACATCTCTTGGCACCCTGTTCCAAGTCTTCTTTTCATCACTTTGATGCTTTTCCCTTTCTTTAGTTTCCTCAATTTTGATCTAATTGTGTTTATGAATATCTTGGATTTTTAGTTTGACTACTGTTTTGAATATTTCTGCTAATTATCTTTCATCTCTTTGATTTTATCCTCATCTTTAATCTTTTCTTTAGTGGGTTTTTGGTCTTTTTCCAATAGTTTTCCTTGATCTTCTTTAGGAACTTGTTCACCTCTGGCTTGCTGTGTATGTGTATGTATATGTATATGTATATGTATGTAAATATCACCCACGAATGGCATTTAATACCGAATTCTATCTTGGGAATATATATCCACTTGGAATTCATTTTATGGTAACAGCTTCTGGCCGGGTGGGGATTCGAACCACCACCTGTACGGCTGGAAACCATGCTGGCAGGGATCTAAAATGAATTCCAAGTGGATATATATTCCCAAGATAGAATTCGGTATTAAATGCCATTCGTGGGTGATATTTACATTAATTAAAATCACGTGTGCTTGTGATATATGTTCATGTATATGTATGTATATATATATATATATATATATATATATATATATATATATATATATATATATGGGTTCCGATCAAAATCCCGTATGTCAAAATCCCTAAACTTAAAATCCCGAATGAATTAAAATCCTGAATTATCAAAA
>NC_090743.1:85010837-85023337 GCF_036898095.1 Palaemon carinicauda | reverse complement strand
AATACAAGTAATTGATGAAAACAGACAGATTCATTCATTAAAAACGACACAGACGGAAGGAACTGGAAAAAAGCAAAAAGAGCAATGACAGCTTAAAACAGACGCACATGAAGGAAATGATAGGAACCAAAATTTGAGACATAAACGATTCGAGAAAAAGGAAATGAACTGTTAGAAATACGAGATGAAAACTAAGATTTAATCATTTGTATTATACAGTATACTAGCTCTGGAACCCCGATTAGACAAAATATTTTGTTAAGACATAAACATAGATCCTTATTCTTGTCAAAAATTTCTGGAAAATCATGTATACAGACTAATAGCATTCTTAAAATACAGACCTAAATGTGTATGTATTCATATACACACAAACACACACAATAAAATGGATAAGCAAGATGATATAAGCCCAACGGATCCAACAGGGAAAAATAGCCCAGTGAAGAAAGGAAATAAGGAAATAAATAAACGATGAGAAAAATTACCAATGAATTATTTTAAAAACAATAACATCAAAATAGATATGTTATATATAAACTATTAAAAGACTGATGTCAGCCTGTTCAACATAAAAACATTTGCTGCAACTTTGAACTTTTGAAGTTCTACTGACTCCACTACCCGATTAGGAAGATCATTCCACAACTTGGTCACAGCTGGAATAAAACTTCTAGAATATTGTGTAGTATTGAACCTCATGATGGAGAAGGCCTGACTATTAGAATTAACTGCAAGCCTAGTATTACGAACAGGATGGAACAGTCCAGGAAGATCTGAATGTAAAGGATGGTCAGAATTATGAAAAATCTTATGCAACATGAATAATGAACTAATTGAACGGCGGTGCCAAAGATTAATATCTAGATTATGAATAAGAAATTTAACAGATCATAAGTTTCTGTCCAACAAATTAAGATGAGAATCACCCGCTGAAGACCAGCCAGGACAATAATATTCGAAACAAGGTAGCATGAAAAAATCAAAACACTTCTTCAAAATACATTGATCAGTGAAAATCTTAAAAGACTCTCAATAAGCCAATTTTTTTGTGCAATTGATCAAGACAGACCTAATGTCTTTATCAAAAGAAATTTTTATGTCGAGAATCACACCTACAATTTTATAACTCATACAAAGTTAAAGAAACATTGTCAATGCTGAGATCCAGAGGTTGAGGAGCCACTTTTCTTGACCAACTTACAATCATACTTTGAGTTCTGTTAAGATTCAACTTCATACCCTATAATTTTCAAAATGCACTAGTTTCAGCTTGATCTCTATTATGGGATTCAGCAACCCCAGATCTACATTCAGGAGATGGAATTGATGCAAAGAGAGCAGCATCATCTGCATATGCAACAAGCTTGTTTTCTAGGCCAAACCACGTGTCATGAGAGTATAGTATGAAAAGTAATGGGCCAAGAACACTGCCCTGTGGAACACCAAATAACACATTCCTATAATTACTATGGTGCCGATCAACAACAATTCTTTGAGATCTACTATTTAAAAATTCAATAATAATGCTCACAAGCACCCCACCACTCCCATCTGTTTGAGTTTGAAAACCAGGGCCTCGTGATTAACACGGTCAAAGGTAGCACTAAAATAAAGGCCAATCATACGAACTTCCTGACCACAATCAAGGAATTTCTGTACAGCATTGGAGATTGTAAGAAGGGCATCACATGCTCCAAAGCCTTTGCGAAAACCAAATTGCAAACTAGTGAACACATGATTACCTTCAGCAAACCTATTGAGATGCTTTGCCAGAAGACATTCAAAAACTTTAGATAACATGGGAGCTATGGAAATTGGGCGGTAATCAGCTGGACTTGAGCTACCACAAACACATTTACATAGTGGAGTAATATTACCAATTCTCCAACAAGTGCTAAGAGTTCCTCATTTTGCTAACGTGCGCAAAATAACAGATAACTTTAGAACTAAGAAATCTGCAGTCTTTATAAAAAATAAAGGAAAAATACCATTTGGGTCTTCACCTCCATACGCATCAACGTCATCAACATAGCTTTAATTTCACGAGATCGAAAAGTTAAACTAGTTAGTTTAGCCTCAGGAAAACAGGAATGAGGAAGTATGACTTTCTCATTACTTTGTTTACTGTTAAAAACATCAGCCTAAAGGGTTGCCTTTTCTTTCATACAGTGAGTGACTGAGCCATCTGGTTTAAGTAAAGGAGAAACTGTTGCATCTACACCAAAGAGTGCAGATTTAAGGGTAGTCCACCGCTTATGTTCCTGGGTTGTACCAGAATGGGTTTCTTTTATGGTTAAATTGTATTGCTTTTCAAATGAAGCATAAACTCTCTGAGCAACAGCTTTAAGCCGAGTATAGTTATTCCAAGTCAAATCTGATCTGTTACCTTCCAAAGATGATAGGCCTCCTGCTTCCCTAAATAAGCACATCTACAATCATCATAGAACCATGGTTTGTCCTTAGCACACGAGAATGGATGCACCTATCAATTATGTTGACTAAATTCTCATATATATTATATATATATATATATATATATATATATATATTATATATATATATATTATATATATATATATATATATTATATATATATATATTTATATATATATATACTGTATGTATATATATATATATATATATATATATATACATATATATTTATATATATGCATATATATATATATAGATATATATATATATATATATATATATATATATATAAATATATATATATATATATATATATATATATATATATATATATATATATATATATATACTGTATAATATATATGTGTGTGTGTATGTAGCATACTGCCATGCACAAAATATAAATATTACCATAGATAAAAAATTTAAATAAAATATCAAAAGAAAAAAGCCATCTTATTATTGAAAATTGTATATAATAGAATCTAAACAGATAAAAGTTTATACAGAAATGGAACAGAGAAAAACACACACTATCTACAGACAGAAACGTCTGAAGTTATATATAAAAATGACGATAGAGGAATAATTCGCAGTAATTCTAAAAATAAAGTAAACAGAAATACAGAATATAGGCATTACTGGGGAGAATAAAAGAGAAATAATGGAGGAAGAAGCCATTCATAAACTCCTGATAACTTTGACGACCATTTTTACGGCATCCAATTTCCAAAGTTCAAATGTTCCAGGAAGTGAAAACAACAATAAACAGAGAGAGAGCTGAATTGAAGCTTGATTAACATAACAGCCCATTTAGACTATTACCAGTTATCAGCTGATGTCGACTGTCGATTAAAGTATCCATTATATACGAAAGTTAGGCAATTAAAACTTACTAATGCAGGTCCATGATAAATCAACATAAATTTACCAACGGTACAATAAGCAAGCGTCAAATGTGAAGATACGATTTTCAAAATTCATTGTACTCTTTAGAAACTCTCGGGTGTTGCCAGTTAGTATATTTTTCTCCGATTATTTTCATCGTCTTTATTAGATAATAAGTATCAGTGATTAACTGAAGAATCACAAAAGGTATTTCCCAAGCGAACTGTCAATGTTAGTTCAATAATTGTTTATTAAAAGAAAATAAAACGACTGAATAATCATTGGCCTAATGTGATTTGTAAATAAACCGTGCGCCAGATTTCCGCATGTCAAAGTGTCTTAACACAAGCAGTTATTTTCATGCGGTTCGTCTACATCAGGGAACAGAATACTTAGCCTGTCTACGTTTGCTTGAGATGGCGGGCGCGATAAAGAAAGTGATCTTTGTGTATATAATAAACAGGGTGCTTAAAAGAAGAAACTACGTAAATGGTGGACCCACCCACTAAGCAATAATAATAATAATAATAATAATAATAATAATAATAATAATGATAATAATAATAATAACAATAATAATAATATTTCAGCAACCATCATCCTCATTTCTTTTAACATGGTGGGATCATCACAAAACATTGTCTCTCTCTCTCTCTCTCTCTCTCTCTCTCTCTCTCTCTCTCTCTCTCTCTCTCTCGCTGTTAAAAGAAGGGATAGATTTCATCTTATGTAACATATAAGAAAAAGAAAACTATCACTTGTATAATCATGATCCTATTTCGGTTAGTGTACTTCTGCTAGTACAGTGTGTAATAATAATAATAATAATAATAATAATAATAATAATAATAATAAATATTACTTACTGAAAAAAAAATATCAGCAGAAGAGTGTTACGATCCTCGTGGGGATCGAACCAGGTTCGTTTGAATTGATTAATGAAATGGGGACTTTTCAACTACAATAAGAAATCAAACAAAAGGAAATATAGAAAGAAAGCTCGCAAAAGAAAACAATTTTATTTACAACTAGTCAAAGGTAATTGTTTCTTGATTGAGTACTTAGGAAGCACTGAACTAAACAAAGAAAATCATTTGATTAAACTACACTCCAGCAAATAGGGGAACAGTCAAGATAGTAGATAAATACAAAAAAATACTACTCTTCACAGCAGCTCTCGACGGTTGACAGGAACGTAGATATTTCAGGTCCAGGCGTTTCGTGGTCGGTAATGAGGGCAGGGGTCAACTCGTTCTGACATCTCGGACAAGGCTGGTTACGTCTGCATTCTGGTCCTTACGTCTTCTCTCCTTCCCTGTGCTTGTCTCTCTCTCTCTCTCTCTCTCTCTCTCTCTCTCTCTCTCTCTCTCTCTCTCTCTCGTTCGTACTCTTGTTCCGTCTTTCGTACTCCCGTTCTGTCTTTCGTACTCCCGTTCTGTCTTTCGTACTCCCGTTCTGTCTCTCGTACTCCCCTTCTCTCGTTCTCGTTGAAGTTTATATATCCTTGTATGGGAGGGGTTAACTATGGACAATTCCATATAAGGAAATTTTCTCCTTTCTTCTTTCTTATTGGTCTTCCTTAAAACCACGCCTCTATGATAGCATCTTCCCGAAAGCTGTGCTGGTGTCATCAAGCTCCATATCGCGCTATAATTTAAGCGAGGCATGTGTTTACCTTTTTTGTTAATGAATATTCTTCGGCGACAACACTGCTCTTCTTGTCCTATGGGTTTTTTTCATAACATTGGCGCCTTGGTTTGCTAGACAGAGGATCGTTATGCCCAAAGACCGCCGACATAGGCAACTCTAATAAATTTCTTGAACTCCATCAGGCCCGGTGACAGTTTCCAGTAAACACTAGCAGGACCTCCTCTCTCTCTCTGTTTCTCAAGAGTAGAAAATTCTCATGTTTTAACATTCTTTTCTATATTATTCTATCTACCCATGACACGTCCCCCTAAAAGTAAAAAAAAGGAAAATCTACTGATTTTATCTTTTTTTTTTTAAACGAAATTATCAAAGGAGAAAATCACTTATCCCTAAACTGAGAGACAATCACTTCATTACTCTCGTGTCATGTAACTAAACTAAAGCACACTCTTACTTGTTGATAGAAGAAAAAAATAAAAAAACAGAAAGAAAACAAACGCCCATATCATTCTGAAAAGTCTCTAGAAAGACTGTCGGCTATTACATTATTCTTTCCCTTTATATGAACTATCTTTAAATCGTAGTCCTGTAATTCTAAACTCCAACGCATGAGACGTTTATATGAGACGTTTATTCTTATTCTTAAACCTATCTAAGTAAACTAATGGATTGTGATCAGTATACACAGTTAAAACATGACCACTACGTACATAAATCTCAAAATGTTGTAAAGTTGATACTAAACTAAACAATTCCTTCTCAATAGTTGAATAATTCTGCTGTGCTTTATTTAACTTCTTCGAATAATAAGCTACAGGGTGCTTGGTCCCATTCACTTCTTGCAACAGAACTCCTCCTATTCCAATATCACTTGCATCTATCGCTTAATTAAATTCCTTGCTACAATCGGGCAACATTAGTATGGGCTCGTAAATCATTATGGCCTTTAACTTATTGAAAGCTTCGATACATCCATTATCAAATACAAAACTTCGTCCTTTCTTGAAAAGATTAGTTATTGGAGCACTTATTTCTGAAAAATTAGGAACAAATCGGCGGAAATATGAAATCATTCCGATGAATCTAATTGCCTGTTTTTTACTGGTAGGGATTGGGAAGTTGATGATAGCTTCTGTTCCCATCTTTTGGACCCACTTTATGACCCAAATATGTGATCGAGGTTTTTCCGAATTCACATTTCTTCAGATTTAAAACAAGTTTTGCTTTTCCAAGGACTGCTAATACTTTAGCCAAAATGCGTAAATGTTGCTCCCACGTATCTGAAAATATTACAAGATCATCCAAATACACGACACAGTTATCAATTCCATTTAAAACTCTACTCAATAATCTTTGAAAGGTATTCGCTGCATTTCGTAGACCAAAAGCCATAACTTTGGGTTCATAACTACCGAAAGGTGTTATGAAAGCAGATATTTTCTGTGCTCGACTACTTAAAGGTACTTGCCAATAACCTTTGGCCAAATCAAGTTAAGAAATAAACTTAGCATTTCCTATTTTATCTAAACAATCTTCTATCCTGGGGAGAGGAAAATTACTTTGTTTCGTAACACTATTCACTTTTCTAAAATCAATACACAGCCTATCTGATCCATCTTCCTTCTTAACAAGAACTATTGGAGAACACCAGTCACTTTCGCTAGGAACAATCAAACCATTGTCTAGCATATACTTAATTTCCTGTCGAACTGAATTTGCTTTTTCTGGGCTTAGACGGTAAGGGCTTTGTCTAATGGGTTTTATGTCCTGTAACTCAATATCGTGTTCTAAAAGATCAGTCAAACCCAATTTATCACTAACAGTTTCTGGATAATTTGAAAACACGTTGAATAATTCCCTTGTTTTTTCTTCCTCTAAGCTAGAATTAAACAACGTAAAATTATTAAGAACATCAGAGTTCTTCTCAAAAGTAATCTCTCTCTGCGACACGGTTACAACTGGCATTGGACGTTCATTATATTTCTTTAGCAAGTTGATGTGCAACCACTTAGCTCTACGCCTACCCATATCAATTAAGTAATTCAAATTTCCCCTTTTTTCTATGATAGGAAATGGATCTTCGAACTTATAAGATAACGAGGGACCTTCTTTCTGGACTAATACTAAGACTATCACCCACGTGGAAAATTCTGCCTTTAGCTTTAAGATCGTACTTTCTTTTAGTTTCCCCTTGACGGTTGCTCTCATTTTCTTTTGCCAAACGCCATGCTCTCCTTAAATCTTCTTTGTGATCTTCGATATTCTGTATGTAATCCTTTCTACCTTCTTCTTGCATTAACTTACACTTTAAAATTTCTAAAGATCCTTTAGCGGTGTGACCGAACAACAAATCAAAAGGACTAAATCCTGTGGTGTCATTAGGAGTTAATTGTAAAGCCAACAAGACAAAAGGTAACTTTTCTTCCCAATCATGTTCGAAATTATTACACAACTTCTTTAAGCAACTTTTCAACGTTTGATGAAAACGTTCAACAATTTCTTGTGATTCAGGGGGTGGAAGTTACAAGTTTAATCCCTAACTCTTTCATTTTATCTCTGAAATACTTTGATACAAAATTGCTACCATTATCACTCTATATAACGCAAGGAAGTCCAAACTTAGAGAAATAGTTCAGCAAGCGTTTAACTACAGTTTTTGCATTGCAATTTCTTACTGGGATTGCTTCTGGATATCGTGTTAGTCTATCAATGATTGTTAAAAGATAGATATTCCCTCCCTTACTTCTGGGCAAAGGGCCTACGATATCAATTACGACATTCTCAAAAGGTTCTCCTACCGATGGAATATTACATAATGAAGCCCTGGGAATTACTTGATTAGGTTTACCAGCCATTTGACATTCGTGACAACTTAAAACATATCTCTTTACATCACTTTTCATTTTAGGCCAAAAGTACGTTTTACTTATACACTTGAATGTTTTATTTACTCCTAAATGTCCTTGTTCATCATGTGCTAATTTCAAAATTGATTCACGAAGTTTCCTAGGAGTTACTAATTGCTCTTTGCTACCTGTCTTAGGACGAACATAGCGACACACAAGTTCGTCTTTTAGACTAAATGTTTCCTTACAAACATTTTCAGGTTCATCATCCAATTCACATTCAAAAATCCTAGTTAGTGTTTCATCTTCCCTCTGCATCTTAACTAGTTCATCCGTATTCAATATGCTAGTTTCTGAAACACTAATCTGTACATCACTTCTTTCGACAGCTACATCATCATCTCTGCTCACATCATCAACATTTGTAGAGTCAGTTTCCTCAGCTACACTCATGCTAAGCTCATCATCACTGCCTCTATTACCTACGTTCGAATCCTCGAACAACCTATGACCGTAGTCAATATCTGAATCTAATCCTGACCTGGTTACTATCATTTCAGGCACTTGAACTTCACTTAAAATAGGATTCACACACTTGCAGGTAGTTAAATCGTTACCAACAATAATGTCAACGCCGTCTACGGGCAAAGTATCCACGACTGCTAGTTTTACATCTCCTGTTACTAACTGACTTTCCAATTTCATCTTTAACAAAGGACAAACTACACAAGTGTTCGGAAACCCACCTAGCATAACTTTTTCTTTCATGCTGATTATTACATTCCTTGGTACACTCTCTCTCCTAACGAGTGATACGGCCGCTCCCGTATCTCTAAGCAAAACTACTTCCCTTGAATCACCTCCTTTAAGAGAAGAAACTAAACCTTCAGACAAAAATTCACCATAATGTTTCCTAGTTTCTTTCAAGAGGCTATTCCTTCCTGAAGAAAGATTATTAACTAGTGACACAGGTTTCTTCACATTCATACTTTCTACTGTGCAATTCCTAGCTATATGACCTTTCTTATTACAATTGTAACAAGTGACCTCTGAATTACTGACTGCCCATTAGCTCCTACAGTACCGAGAAATATGACCTTCCTTCCCACACGTGTAACAATAATAATAATAATAATCCCCATTCCTATTATCGTTATTGTTAGAATTACCTTTACTATGTTGTGCCTTACTTGACAAAAGATCGTTTTTCTTTTTACTGCCACTTAAACCATGTGTGAGACTGTACTCATCTGCTAATCTCGTAGCACCGGTAAAAGATGTTTCACGCCTATCTTCTATATATAATTTGATGTCAGGGGATATGTTATCTTTGAAACTTTCTAACAAAACTAAGTTCTTGAGATCTTCTAAATTATCGACTTCAGCGGAAGTCAACCAATCACAAAACGATCTTTCTAACTTCTTTCCGTACTCTACATAAGTACTAGTATCATCTCTTTTCAAACTTCTAAACTTCTTACGGTACGCCTCCGGTACCAATCTGTATGCACTAAGTACGGTTTCTTTCACAGTATCATAATCTTCACTTTCATCCTCAGACAAACAACTATACACAGAATGTGCTTTACCACTTAAAACTGATTGTAAATACAAAGTCCACTGTTTTCTAGGAGAACCTACTCTGTTCATTAACTTTTCAAAAGACAAAAAATATTTCGTAACATCTTCCTCATCAAATTTCGGTATAAGTTTAAGCACTGCACTCATATCTAAACTATCAGTGTCACTATTTAAAGGTGAATTACTCCCTGATCTGCTACCTGACCGTCTGTTATGAAGAGTTGGTCTTGAACGAGCCATTTCTAACTCATGCTTACGCTGTCTTTCATTTTCTTCTCGCTTTCTTTCATTTTCTTCTCTTTCAGCTGCTCTTTCATCTCTAACACTTCCTGTTCTCTCTTAATAACATAATCATGGAGATCATCGCCATCTAGACCAAGAAGTTTACCTGAATCTATCAAATCTCTCCTAATTGCACTCATTCTGCTTCTTTCTATATTCTCCCTGTTTCAATTGGTTATGTAGTCGAAAATTCTGGCAAAGGTCGCCAACTGTTACAATCCTCGTCGGGATCGAACCAGGTTCGTTTGAATTGATTAATGAAATGGGGACTTTTCAACTACAATAAGCAATCAAACAAAAGGAAATATAGAAAGAAAACTCGCAAAAGAAAACAATTTTATTTACAACTAATCAAAGGTAATTGTTTCTTGATTGAGTACTTAGGAAGCACTGAACTAAACAAAGAAAATCATTTGATTAAACTACACTCCAGCAAACAGGGGAACAGTCAAGATAGTAGATAAATAATAGAAAAAAAAATACTACTCTTCACAGCAGCTCTCGACGGTTGACAGGAACGTAGATATTTCAGGTCCAGGCGTTTCGTGGTCGGTAATGAGGGCAGGGGTCAACTCCTTCTGACATCTCGGACAAGGCTGGTTACGTCTGCATTCTGGTCCTTACGTCTTTTCTCCTTCCCTGTGCTTGTTCTCTCTCTCTCTCTCTCTCTCTCTCTCTCTCTCTCTCTCTCTCTCTCTCTCTCTTTCTATCGTTCGTACTCTTGTTCCGTCTTTCATACTCCCGTTCTATCTTTCGTACTCCCGATCTGTCTGTCGTACTCCCATTCTGTCTTTCGTACTCCCGTTCTATCTTTCGTACTCCCCTTCTCTCGTTCTCGTTGAAGTTTATATATCCCTGTATGGGAGAGGTTAACTATGGACAATTCCATATAAGGAAATTTTCTCCTTTCTTCTTTCTTATTGGTTTTCCTTAAAACCACGCCTCTATGATAGCATCTTCCCGAAAGCTGTGCTGGTGTCATCAAACTCCATATCGCGCTATAATTGAAGCGAGGCATGTGTTTACCTTTTTCGTTAATGTATATTCTTCGGCGACAACACTGCTCTTCTTGTCCTATGGGTCCTTTCATAACGTTGGCTCCTTGGTTTGCTAGACAGAGGATCATTATGCCCAAAGACCGCCGACATAGGCAACTCTTATTAAATTTCTTGAACTCCATCAGGCCTGGTGACAGTTTCCAGTAAACACTAGCAGGACCTCCTCTCTCTCTGTTTCTCAAGAGTAGAAAATTCACATGTTTTAACATTCTTTTCTATATTATTCTATCTACCCATGACAAAGAGGAACACCTTCCCTCTGCAACAGCTGAACCACTTTTGCTTATTTGCTTTTACTTTTGACGGCTGCTTTTCCAGTCCCATACAGCAGGGGAACCCCACTCTCTACAGGACCTCCACAGTCATTTTACCTTGTTCGTTCAGAGTAATCAACGCTTCATATCACGTATTGCTCATTTACTGTTGAATCGTCACTGGCATACAACTCATAGAATAAAGTCTTCAGCTTCCTCTTTAAAGCCTTAATGTCTTCAATAATTCGGATGTCTCGAGGGAGCTTTTTGTATAGTCTCGGGCAGCATATTTAAAGGCTCTGGAGCCTACAGTGGATATATACCTAGGTTCCAATAGTTTGAAACCATCTGTAACTATTCTCGTGTCGACACGATTATGTAGCAATTTTGGACGACCGGTTCTGATAACTTGATGGGTTATTGTACTTATTTCAAATTCAATCTTCACTTTATTCGGCAGCCAATGTAAATCAATTAGTATAGGGGTGATCCTTCCCTAGGTGGGACACCTTCTATCAGTCTTGCTCCTCTGTTTATTATGTTTTGTAATTTCTTAAGTCGTACTTTTGGTAAATTGTAATAGATGGAGTTGCAGTGGTCAATCCTGGTGATAACACAATTTATCACAAGTTTCTTTACAGAATTTTCGTCCAGGTACTTTTTTATAAAAGCAATATTTATTATGATAACCAGCAGTTTTTACTATATTTGGGCATTGAGAGACAAGTTACAGCCATGAAATAAACCTAGATCACGATCTTATATCGGCACTGAGTCATTATTTATGTTCATTTGAATATCACCCAAGCTCCTCACGCTGTTTCTTTTACCCACCACCATGAGAGTTTTGTTCTCATTTAATTTTAGTTGTTCAATTGTCCTCCATTTTCTAACACTAACAAGGATTCGGTTTAGAGTTTCAGTAGTGTCATCTATATCATTCATGGAGAAGTAAAATTGTGTGTCATCCACAGTATTTTCGATAGACCAATAGTATAGATGCAGAATAAGATTGGGCCAAGTACACTCCCCTGGGGTACCCCTCTGTTTAAGAGTTCATATGATGAATAAGAGTTTCCAATTTCCACACAGTAATTTCTACCAACCAAGTAGTCTTTTAGGTATTCGAAAGCTTGATCTTCTACGCCAATGCACCGTAGATCATTTAGTAGTAGTTCATGCGCAACTGTATCAAAAGCCGCACTGAGATCGAGTAATATTAAAATACTACATTTATTTTCATCCATCATTCCAGCATATCATTTACAACAGAGCAGATGGCTGTCTCCGTAGAGTATAGTTTTCTGTAAGCAGATTGGTTGTCAGGCAAAGCTTCTATTACTTCTAAGTGACTGACTAGTTGTTCAAGAATTACATATTCAAGCAATTTTGAAACTAAGGATAGATTTGAAATAGGTCTATATGAGCTTAATTACTGGTAGTCCAGAGCATTTTTCAAAACTGGTGTGACTATAGCCATTTTCTCAGATTTGGGAAACCTCTCG
>NC_090743.1:84860837-85005837 GCF_036898095.1 Palaemon carinicauda | reverse complement strand
TTAAGGTTTTAAGGCATCGTGACATCCTCCCTGACTAGCAGACTTAAGTTGTAGTAGAGAGAAAACTTAAAAGTACATAAATACTTAAGGTGTAAAATAATGAATACAAAAAATACTTATCTAGAGACACTCGCTTGAGGAAGAATCATCATTCAAATTTTCACTGCCTCGATGTCACAAACTATGACAAACGTCTACATGAAAATTAACTGAAAAAGTAGAAGAAAACTCTACACAAATAATAATAATAATAATAATAATAATAATAATAATAATGATAATAATAATAATAATTGAAGAATTTTCTTCACTCTTCTTCTTTCCTTTTGTATTTTGGTCTCACTCCCAAAATAGTAGTTATCCTTGATTGAAATTTTCGCTTTTGCACTTTGTTTTCTTTAACCAAAACACGGCCGAACTGTGATAATGTTGACATATACGCCATGTTAATGATGTCACAGCATAGAAACGCAAGACAAAGACCATACGCCTGCATATGTTGGTATTTTCTTAAACAACGTGTGTTGAGATAAATTATTACATTGGTTTTTAATATAATTTTAGTAATGCTGATTTATAAGCAGCTTATTTTATCTCTCAGTACCTATTCAGGTCTGATTAATCTAAGATGTTTAATTTGCCAAACATACCAGCCATTTTCTAATTACTTATTATCAATTATCAATTTTACTATAACAAAATAGTTGGATTACTACGTACGTATATTCCCCCAGAGCTGCAAAATTTCTCTTTGCATTTTGTACAAAATCCTGCCTCCACCTCATGCCTTACAAGAGTATAATGCCCTGCCCAAAAGTCCTGATATGGCACCTCAACTGTGTTATCTAACACCACAAGTCTTACCTGTTTGGAAGCTGAACCCAGGTGATGGCCATTGACCAGGAAATCGGCCCATTCACCAGTTAGACAGCACCACGACCAGACAGGTCGACCTGGCTCACCCCCAAGACAAAAGTTCTATACCAACTAGAGGAGGTCTGCGAGAGAGAGGACAGACGAGCCTGCAGCCTGTTCCAACAATCCTGAATGGACAAGGGAGGAACACAGTGATTTGTGGGCCAGTCAACGAAAGGTACAAACAATCTATTCAACAGCCATTTTCCGGACAAGGGCTTTCCAAGTACTTAAGTAAGGAGTGCAGGTAAAATAGGTAGCCACTTAAAATTTTCCCATCTTTAAATCAGGTTAGATTTCATTACACGTTGTTTAGGTATTGCTAGCTTTTACATAATTCGGCCTGTGTGCGTGGGATTGTGTATAACTTTTTGCTCTACAGACTAGTCCAGTCCCGGGGTCACAACACCATATATCGGACCCCATTTCAATCATTTGCCATTGCAACAGACTTCGTCACGCATATTTTTTATTACCCTTATGGTTTTTGCTAAGAGCTGCATTTCTTCTATTTCATTTAATCGTGTTTGTTTTACCCCTTATGCTGCTCATGTTAAAATCCCCGATTTCACACTCATTTTTGTAATAGAGTACTTGAATTAGGTTACTTATACCTGTTTGTATTTCTATTCCTTTTAATTGATTATGTTTGTAATATAAATATTTAATTTCGGGACAGCATACGTGAGATATTGAAAGGAGTAATTTTATCTAAATGATTTATGGGTAATAAGAGTCTTAGAGAGAGTCCTCAGTATTCATTCGCAGAGCTTCGAAAGTAAATATCCTTATTCTTGACTTTTCTTCAATACATCCCCGTTCACCCTCCATTGCCATTGTCTCCATTCATAAAGTAAAATACCTGTCCAGCATCTCACTGGGGTCCCTTGGACGGTGCCGAAACAAAGCCTTAAGAGTGTACTTACTTACTTCCTTGACGGCTGCTTTTCCGGTCCCATACAGCAGGGGAACCCCACTCTCTACAGGAGAGGGCTTTAGTAATGACAAAGCTAATAAAGTAGGCCATCAAATTACCCTTTTTACGTGTGGGGTTTTAAGGACTGTGGACAGAGAACATTTTTTCTATTTAGAGTGAAGGTTTATGAACTGCACCAAGGTTATTACCAGGGTGTTTGTGCCCGTGAGTGTTAGTTGCTCCCATCGTTCCCTGTTGATCTTTGTTGAATGTTGTAGGGAGACATTCCAAGATCAACAAGTTGCCATTCAATAATAAATCAAAATAAATTCCCCACAATAATAATAATAATTACAACAATATAGACACTAATAACAACAACAACAACAACAAGAACAATAATAATAATAATGATAATAATAATATTATTATTATTATATGTAGACTACAATAGCAACAACAACAACAACAACAACAACAATAATAATAATAATAATGAAAATAATAATAATAATTATTATTATTATTATTATTATTATTATTATTATACATAGATTACAATATTACAGTTAGTGTACCTAGGGTTTTGCGATCAGCGAATTCTGGCAACTTGGTAAGCTTATTACAGGGATGAGTATAGTTATATAATATGAGTACAAAGAATGGCATGACCACCTGTGGATACAGAATTATAGCCAGCTTTGGACCTATCTTTCTAAAGAAGGAAAGTAAATTAATAGATAAACATTGCCAGGAAATTAACCAGAGTAAAGCAAAGCATCTATGAGGCGTTAAATTTATGACTGGCTAAATTTAGCAAAACCATCGAGAGATTGATTGATTGATTATGAGTTATCTGGCATCGTGACATCTAAGATCATTGACGCCGAGAGAGAGAGAGAGAGAGAGAGAGAGAGAGAGAGAGAGAGAGAGAGAGAGAGAGATTTGAAAATGTTAGTGTAAAATACGAGAAAATAAATGGAAAATATAATATACAATTCAAGAACACAAGCAGAATATTATCGTAGTTACCCATAACATACTATTACAGAAAATCCCCAATTACTATGATAGAAAACGATAGCTTAACCATAAAGGGGATCTTGCCTAAAGGTTATTATGTTACACGAGATCTTTTCAATTACTAGGTGACCCCACCAGGATACAAGGTACGTGCAATCTGCGCACGCACACACTTTTCAATGAAAATCATCCCACAATGTACATACGCATTGATTATAGCTTATGTAACAGAAATTATCAGCAAAGCTATTCTACAAAAAATTAGAAATAAAACTTTCACTGCTAATTCTACCCAATAGTTTTTTTAATAGGATATTTTTTCTTTACGAAACAACAGATATCAAACCTAGGTAAAATTATAGATACGGACGGGACAACATTTTGAACAGAAAAGGTTTTTCTTGTAGTAAACAATGTGCTTTCACTGACTTCAGCCTTCATTTCAACAGCAAACAAACCGAACAAACCGTTAGCATCCTTTCCTTCCCACGGCCACTGTCAGGGAACCACAGGAATACTCGTGTTCATTTATGAAATAGATGTAAAATTCATTGAATACATACTATTAACTACCTGTACATAAAAATAAATTTTTCCCGTATTGAAAGTATTATCGGATTCACTTCACTCGTGGTTCATTAATTTGGGGATATTTCTTATATAACTATTAATGGTTTTTGCTTTGCCGTGCACTTGCTTTGCTCACGAAAAAAGAAAAACATCCCTGCTCCCATGTACTGGTAAGTGGTACATGCTGAGGTGCGCACGCTCCCCCAATTAGTTATTATTTCTTTGGTAATTATTTCCGGCATATTTTCTTAAAGTATTCTAATGGTTTTTACTACACCATACGCTTGCTTTGATCACGAAAAAAAAAGAAAAATATCACTGTTCTGGTGTAATGGCAACCAGTACATGCTGAGCTGCGCACAATGAATTTGGTTATAAATTCTTTTTACCTTATTTCAGGAATATCTTTAAACGCTAATAATGTTTCTTTTTGTTTTTTCAAGTTGCAGACCCTAAAATTCACTTTATGAAAAATAATGCTTACCTTATGATTGGGACATCGATGGCTGGGGATTACCAAGGTCTTCTGGCAAGTGTTGTTGTATCAGAGGTGATTGGAAAAAGTGAAGCAACGTCACCTTCTTTCGTACAAGGGAGCAGTATCTTACGAACAAAGTGCTTGGAAGGGACTGAGGGGAACAAATTAAATTGGCCAGTGGATAAGACGGCATAAGGGGGGGGGGGACATAACCCCCATATGTTAAGTTTCCGTATGTAATGATGTGATTGGTTAACATAAAAGATCAGTGTAATCAGTACAGTGTTTTTTCAAGTAAACTTGACCTGTAAACGAGTCTGTGAGGTCACAGGCGAGACACTACTGAGAGCTGAGATGTTTATTGCTTGCACAACTCGTACTAGATTAAGCTGTGCGGATGGAATAGTAGTGCCCAGGTCAGGCAGGGACCTCCGTAAGCACAAAGGTCAAGTCTGACCTGCGTTTTGTGTTTCTGCTACATTTTTACAAAGGGATTGTAACGCAACGAACATAAAACAAAACATGATATATACATTGACGAAAAGGCCGCAAAATTCGCTATACAAAGATATGTACAAATATCCCGACGAGTTGACAATATGTACAGTACATAACAAGGATTCAGCGATGCAAAATCCAAAAAGGTAATGCCTTTACTGTCACGTACAAAGGGGTAGTTTTAAACAAAGGCTCAACACAAATTAAATACGCAGGAAGTAGGGCGGATGCTGCCGACGTATGACTTTGTCTCCCTGATCCATGGGTTTTGTGGGAAGCTGTTCAAGCCGTTTTCATTATTGCTTAGTATGTGATGACCCAAGCACACGTGTACTGAATCTGCTTCCATGTCAACAGGTACACCGGGGAAAGAGGAGGCAGAGTGAGAACCAGTATGGTGCGGTTACATCACCTGCCCCTGCTACCCTTAGGCGAGACAAGCCCTCAGACCTCCCAGCAATGTAGAGGAAATAAGAAGACTCAGAGTGAGTCAAAGAGTAGTTAAGTTCGAGTCCTACTCGTGAGTGGGCAACCCTCACTAGGCCCACCTGCCATGGTAAGCCTACCTCAACCATAGCGGGCGTCGAGACGCTACAAGACGTCCAATAGTTTCTTTTATTTGTTATAATCTAAATCATGTAAATGTCTCCCCGGGTGTCCGCTCTCCCCGTGTGTAATTGTTTTATTAGTTAAAAGTTAATTCCATTTTATTTGACTGAAGAAATCATTTAAAAGCCAGCGAAAAAAACTTTAAATCTTGAGATTACATAACAGAAGAATTATAAGTTCTATTACACTCGCTTTGGAGGAAAATTTATGCTAATTTTTGTTGTGAAAATTAACTTAGACAATAAATTCTCTTACGATGTAACAATCGTCTAATTCACCGCCTCCTATCATGCATTATTATATAATTACCCACGCCATGTGACATTACAATACTCTCTCCCCCAGACAAATTGATTGATTGATTACGAGTTATCTGGCATCCTGACATCTAGGGTCATTGACGCTGATATGTTATTAATAAATAAATAAAATAATAGTTGTTTAAAACAATAAAAGCAAAAACATCCTAATAACAGTTATATAGCTTTCAGAAGACCTGCTTCTGAAATGAATTTAAAAATGCCACTAGTATGGTACGACATGTCTGAGAATACTGTACTACATCCCCCGCCACAAAGAGGAACCCTCCAGAGAGGAATTCTGGAGTTTCACAATCTCGCAGTGTGGGACTTGGCGATAGAACCTCTCGACTATCGCGTCTTTGTGTCTCATGATGGTATTTGCCCACCAGTTCATTACTTGATGGGAAAGGAACTCAATAGTACGAGTGCCTGACATAAGGAAATTCTCCATCGCCTTCCTTGAGCCTTCTTAGAAAGTCTCTTGGTCCGCACCAGTTTTCCCAAAGATCCAAACCATAGATCCAGCCACGAAGTAGTCTGCATAGCATACTTTGCTACTTTCTCTTGGTTGAGAATCTCTGAAGCTGAGAAGGAAACTGGAAGCCTGGGAAGTCTCTCCAGAGAGATCCCCTTCATAAGTTCCTCCAAGGAATGATAAAGAGGAAGAGCCGGGAGAGGACCTCTTAGTACTTCCTCTGCTGGACACCCAGAGGTGGGAGGAGTGTCGAGGATGAGCCCAAACGAAGGAGAAGTCTGAGAGCTGGCCAGAAACCTAACACCAGGCACGCATCAGTCCCTCAGACTAAGGCAAAGCTGTACTGGACTTTCGGAGCTTCTGAGAGCCAAAGACTCAGTCCACAACCATGCCCTATTCCTCCTGAGGAGCCATCACTGCATCTGCTAATCCTTACCTCATGCATGCTTAAACTTGCCAAAAAGCATGCTCTGACACCCGCTGTTCCACTTCCAAAGAAAGACTGACCGCTGGGTCGTAGTATTCTACACACGCGACATCATCTCGGGATGGGTAGGGGTCAGTGCCGAGACCAGGAGTGGATTGTTTGATCCCCTTGAAGACGACTTTGGCAGAATCTTAAGAGTCTTTCGACTCCTTCCTTGGAGGGAAGAAAGACTGAAGGACAGAAGGTTTAGCTGGAACCACCTTCTGTTGGACACAGGTAGGGGGAAGGATGGACTTTTCCACGGGTTCCGAAACCACTCTACATTCTCATGGGACTTCCTTAATGAAGGCCAGAAACAGTCGGATAAGGATTCTTCCCTGCGAGAAAATTCAGATTGGATGGAAGAATGATGAGCAGGAGGGCGAGAAGTGGTAATAGCATCACTTGACCTCCCCTTAGACGGCCTGACGGGAAGTCAGTTTGACCCTGGAGGACACTACTTTATCAGGGACTCCTTTTTTCTGCTTCAGGGGAGAGGAAGAAACCGCCGTTTCTTGCTTGGAAGGAACCGTGGATCTTCACCTTGGGTCTGAAGATGTAGAGAAGGACTCCGCCAGGGGAATCCTGGGAGTTCCCAAAGGCTGAGCAGGTGGGATGCCAGCCATAATAGCTTGGGTAACTGACCTGACCAATGCTCCAAACCGCGGCTGCTGACCGATGGTGGTGCTGTCAGAAAGTTCCCCTGAAGGGAATATCAAAGAAAGACCCCAAACAGGAGTCTTGTCTGATGTCACGGAGTACTCCAAAGGCAGATGCAGGCTGCCGTTTCCTTTCTATGAGCAGGAATCTGTCGAGGAGGGGGGCTGTTAGAAATTTTGAATTCCTGAAGCTTGCCTTTTTCTGCTCCCCCCAGCGAAAACATTGTTCTATGTTTGCGGGGATGAGAATGAAGCGACGGCAAATGATGAAGAGGAGACTTCTCTCTCGTGGGAGAAAGTTCCGGAGCTCAGGAAGTAGCAGACCTAGCAGGCCTTTCCTCTCACGGTCAACAATGCTCAAAAGAGCATTGTAGATCTGGTGAACGCTGGCACCAATCGGGGGCATGATCAAGGATCTGTTGAGCAGTAGCAGAACAATCATGCGCATTTGTCTGATGGCGTGATGTCGATGGAAGAATGTCAGAAGATAGTCTTGGTGACCGGTGCGTGGCTGACGTTTGCGTCCCTCTTTTGGAGGGCAACGAGTCGTTCGGGAACGACGAGTAGCCAAAGCAGGCTGACGAGGACTGACGTGCTGGTGAGGAATGAGCAGCAGGTGGTTGGCGATTGACGAGTGGTCGATTGGCGAGTCGGAGATCGGCAAGTTGGAGATCAGTGTGCTGGAGATTGGCGAGCTGTAGGTTGGCAAGCAGGCATTCAGTGAGCTGTCAAATGGTTACTGGAAGAAGGGATGTGACCCTTGAAAGGACAAGCAGCCACAGGAGAAGATCGCGAACTGAGGCAAAGAAGAGGACGAGTATGACGAGGGCAAGGGCGACGACCCCAAGGATGAGCCTCCTCAAGAGAAAATTGACGAGCAAGCTGATTGTCAGGGTTCAGGGCAGGTACGCATGGCGGCAGGGAAACACTACCACACATGCAAACTGAAAAGAAAAAAAAATTAGTAATGGCTGTCCAAATTGATGAAAAGGAAGAGCAGTGACAATTGTTCTCCATCAGATTCAAAGGCAAAGTGAACTACAGTCACAGGTGTTTGAGTGAGAGGGGTAGCTACTATCCCCCGCCCTCCCTAACTAGCAGTATGGTTGGTTAACCCTTGCTAATTTTTAATGGCTCATCCTTTCAGCTTCGCCAAAAGTAATACCCCTATAAATAGCGTTGGTTTGTATTCCAGTTACGGAACAACAAACCATGTTCCATGTAGGCAGTCTAACCTCCAGCTCAGAACAGGTACGATTTGAGAATCCGTATGAGGGTAGACAAATTCAAGGATGAGGAAAACCCTTTTCCATCAAGGTCTAGGCTCATAACTGAGCCCGAAAGGAGACCCCTCCCTGAAGAGTCAAATGGACTCCGGTATCACTGGAGTAGTGGCATCGTGAGTAGTGCTATCCTTCCACAACCTCCACCACAAAAGGCTACCCACTTTGCCAGGTAGACTTCAGTTGATAATTCCCAGAGGGTAACCAGCATTTTTTTTTTTTTTTTTTTTTTGCAGCAAGTTACGCAAAAGCCTCTTTCCACAAGATGTTGAATAACCTCAAGGTATGAAGTCGTAGTGAAATCTACGGCTTAACGAAAACCTCACGCGTGTTGTCTTTGAAGATAGTGACGTGGAGAGGGATCTCTCGGCACCTCTGAGAAGCAATGTAGAAGGTTTGGAAACCATCCTGCATGGTGCCACCTTGGAGCTAAGAGGGTCATTAAATGGCCTGGATGCCCTTCTTTGTCGAGTGATCTTACTAGGTCAAGCAAAGGGAAGGGGGGAAAAGCGTCGAAATCTATGTTGTCTCCTGTTGTAGGAAGGCCAGTACAGGAATACCTTGACATACGAGTGTCCCCACATACGAGAAATTTGAGATACGAGGAAAGTTTCAAGCAAATTTTTGCCCCGAAATACTAGACAAATTTGAGCTACGAGGATACGAGACCATTCCCTATGCGGCAGCTAGGTGGCCGTGTGTGCGAGAGGCTGCTCATGAGGAGAGCATCACTAGCTCTTTCCCGTCAGATCTCCGTCGCGTAAAGTTATCTCCGAGCATCGTCCATAGTGTTTGCATTTTTACATGTTTTTTGTGTTAATCAGCACAGAATTAAGTGAATAAGCAATGGGTCCAAGCAAGCAAGTGCAAACAAGGGTAGTGAAAAGAAAAAGCGTATGATGACTATCGAGTTAAAGCATGAAATAATCGAAAAACATGAGTGGTGTACGAATGACTGAGCTGGCTCGCCAATATGAGAGGAGTACATCAACAATAAGTACCATCCTCAAGCAGAAGGATGCTATAAAGAAGGAAATCAGAGACATTAGCGAAGTGGCCGGAGTTTTCTGATTTTATGGGAAAGAGGCACCGGGACAGGTTGGCGTGTGGTTGTGCGTTAGCCTTTTGTGACCTCACTTGTGTACGTCATTTCCATAACATTTTGAAGGAGAGACAATAGCAAACACCCCTAGATAGGTTCCTTTTAAAAAGGCTGGCAAAAAGTGAAGGTGAAAGCGAGTCAAAAAGCGAGGTAAAAAGAGCCAAGCCGGAAGAAGAGTAAAAAAAATAAAAATGAAAACAAAATTTGAATTAACCCTGGATAGGTACGCTCCTCGGACACCCCTTTAAGGGTATACTCGGTCGCACGCGACCCCCGACGCAAAAAAAAATTCTTGAAAAATCTGTTTTTGCAGTAACATCCTTTTTTTTTTG
Organism: Palaemon carinicauda; assembly: GCF_036898095.1. NCBI lineage: Eukaryota > Metazoa > Arthropoda > Malacostraca > Decapoda > Palaemonidae > Palaemon > Palaemon carinicauda. Next base: position 84,996,209 of record NC_090743.1, on the reverse strand, counting down.
CCAAAAAAAAAGTTCAATGAATGCTTAAAACTACTGTAAAGATAAATACTACTCATCTGCAGAAAAACTATTTATTATAAATATTTTAAAAAATTAAGTAGAAAAATAAAAAGACCTTACATAAAAATTCATAAAAAAAATGTATACATATATACACAAATCCTTTTAGGAATTGATTCTTGAATGTTTAGGACACATCTTGATGTATTTTGGATGAAGTCGGACCCATGGAGGTGAAGATCTGAAATGAGAAAAAAAGGGTAATTTTTTTGGGCCAAAAAAATGTCCAAATTTCATGAATTTTTTGGGGTACCCAAATGAAATAGGAAGTGGCTAATTTTTTTAGGGAATAAACATATGTTATCCTAAAATAGAAATATGTAAAAAAATCTTCATTATTTTGTAAATTACATTTATATCAGGGGCCATATCTAAAGGTCATTTTTTGAGTACTTAGAAATTTCGTAAAAAAATACATATATTTAATATATAATATGATATTTATGCAGGTAAAAATACACCAAAATATCACAAATTCTATAGGGAACAAGAATATATATAGATAGGGCAACTTACGCTTCGGATATGTCCACAAAATAGCCGCCAACCACACTGACTCAGACTCCCTAATCTGCCACCTGAAATGCAGGAAGGGTATGTCAATTTCAAGGTGTTATTTACTAATCTAATTATTCTTGGATATGCATAAAAATTGTATGGTGGATTGCTGGATGATGGTCGATTATTTTACGACTATAAAATTAGAATTCTGACCCAAAAATAAATTTTTGAAGGGAAATAAAATCGAAAAAAAAAAAATGTAAAACAACATAATATTTTAGCTGAAAAAATTTGATAATATTCAATCAAAAAAGAAGTAAACAAAATTTTCCGACAAATAAACATCTAAATGAATCATTACTCTGTGATAGTTCCTTAGTACGTAGTAATTTTGAAAGAAATGAGAAAAAACGAAAAAGTGGCAATCGCAGGAAAATCGAACACATACCTATATATACGCCATATCTGGCTAAAAATAAAGATAGGCATGGGTAACCAGATCATCTAGAAACACTTTACAACACTATAAAAATATAAGTTTTGCGACACTACTTGCCAATTCCTTACGGTAACATGACTAAGCAAAAAAATGCAAAACAAATAAAAAGGGGCACTCGCGGAAAAATAGCCAACATTCTAATATACGGCATTTCAGAAAAAAAAAATTTCAGCCACGTGCTAGGCAAACCATCAAGGCACATTTTCCGACAAATAAATATCTAAATGAATCATTACTCTGTGATAGTTCCTTAGTACGTAGTAATTTTGAAAGAAATGGGAAAAAACTAAAAAATGGCAATCACAGGAAAATCGAACACATACCTACATATACGCCATATCTGGCTAAAAAAAAAAGATAGGCATGGGTAGCCAGATCATCTAGAAACACTTTCCAACACTATAAAAATACAAGTTTTGCGACACTACTTGCCAATTCCTTACGGTAACATGTCTAAGCAAAAAAATGCAAAACAAATAAAAAGAGGCACTCGCGGAAAAATGGCCAACATTCTAATATACGGCATTTCAGAAAAAAAAAAATTCAGCCACGTGCTAGGCAAACCATCAAGGCACATTTTCCGACAAATAAACATCTAAATGAATCATTACTCTTTGTGATAGTTCCTTAGTACGTAGTAATTTTGAAAGAAATGGGAAAAAAACGAAAAAATGGCAATCACAGGAAAATCGAACACATACCTATATATACGCCATATCTGGCTAAAAAAAAAGATAGGCATGGGTAGCCAGATCATCTAGAAACACTTTCCAACACTATAAAAATATAAGTTTTGCGACACTACTTGCCAATTCCTTACGGTAACATGACTAAGCAAAAAAATGCAAAACAAATAAAAAGGGGCACTCGCAGAAAAATGGCCAACATTCTAATATACGGAATTTCAGAAAAAAAAATTTTAGCCACGTGCTAGGCAAACCATCAAGGCATATTTTCCGACAAATAAACATCTAAATGAATCGTTACTCTATGATAGTTCCTTAGTACGTAGTAATTTTGAAAGAAAGGGGAAAAAACGAAAAAATGGCAATCACAGGAAAATCGAACACATACCTATATATACGCCATATCTGGCTAAAAAAAAAAAAAGATAGGCATGGGTAGCCAGATCATCTAGAAACACTTTCCAACACTATAAAAATATAAGTTTTGCGACACTACTTGCCAATTCCTTACGGTAACATGACTAAGCAAAAAAATGCAAAACAAATAAAAAGAGGCACTCGCGGAAAAATGACCAACATTCTAATATACGGCATCTCAGATAAAAAAAAAAGACATGCACGTGTTAGCCCAACCATCAAGGCACACTTTCTAACAAATAAACATGAAAAAAAAATCAATAATATACGGCAATTCCTTACTACGTAGTAAATTTTTACAAATATTGAAAAAAAAACAAATTGGCAACCGCAGGAAAATACACCACATACCAATATCTACGTCGTATTTGACAAAAAGAAAGTCATGCATGGGTAGCCAGATCATCTAGACACACTTTCCAACACTAAAAAAGCAAAAGTTTTGCGACACTATTTGGCAATTTCTTACGGAAAAATGACTTGGCAAAAAAATGAAAAAAAATGAAAAAGGGGCACTCGTGGTAAAATGGTCCTCGTGGTGATGAACGACATTTTAACTAAAAAAAAAAATCATGCACATGGTAGCCAAACAATCCACCAAGACTTTCCACAACTGATAACCTATACAAGTTGCACCATTCTACGACAATTTCATAATACGTAATAACTTTGATAATTATGCAAATTACCTTAGAAGGGTAAACTCGGTCGCGCTCGACCCCGACGCGTCTCAGAAATCTGGGAAGGAGTACAGCTACAGCGATGCACATCTGGACACTACTAGAGCGTGTAGGCGAGACACCTACTGCAGGTCGATCACCCACAAATTCAGTCACGGGGGTGAGTCACGTGAGAAAAACCTCTTTTGTTTTGACGCTCGGGGTCGCGGACGACCCACCGTACCGTTCCAGGGTTAAGTTTAGTGTAATGTAAGATTAACATTTATTTTTAAGTGTGTGTACAGTAAGCTAATCTCATTCACGTTAAATTTAAAGTTTAAGTTATGTTACGTAGTCTTACAAAAGTGTAGCGTACCGAACGTGTTGCCGTCAAGTCTCTATCCTCCCCTTTCTCTCTCCCTCCGCCAACACCGCCGTTAGCCGCTACCGCCTGTCTCGAAGGTAAGAACTCCATAATAATGTCACATTTTATTGCAGATCATAACCAGTACATAGGTATTTGTTATTTTGTTAGCGCAGGTTGTGAATTAGAATAATTAAAAACATGTTTTTCCAATGTAATATACTGTTTTTAGGTGTTTTTTCAGAGGATGGGAACGGATTGATTCTTTTTAGTTATTTTAAATGGGAAAAATTGATCCAAGATATGAGCGAATTGACACAAGAACTCGGGTCCCGGAACGCATTAAGCTCTTAATTCAAGGTATTACTGTATACATGAGTGTTTAGGGAAATGGTACATTGGAAGCTTCATGATCAGAAAACGTGGCGGACAGGTCTACTGCCGATAAAAACCCATAAAGTTGGGATTCTGCTAAATACTTAGAAATCCACAAATCACTCAGAGCCAGCTATCCGAGTCAATACTAAGATCATCTATCAGAAAATCTCCCTTGTCTGGGATGAGCAGGGTTAAAACGGTGTGGAGTAGACTTCGACCACCTTAGCATTTCCTCAGTTAGTTGCCATAGGTGCTGTAAAAAGGAACTCCCAGATTGTTTGAATATAAGCCACTCATGTGGTGGCGTCAGTCATCAAAATAATGGCATGTCCTGAAAGGAAATCCTGGAACTGCAAGAGTGATGGAATTGCTGAAGGACCTGAAAACTCCCCTCGTTCTAGAAGGTTAATGTGACAATGATAGGAATCAGACCAGAGTCTGAAGGCCATGTGATGCCAACCCCCGTTTCTTGATGCATCTCTGAAGAACATCGATTCCAAGGGGAAGATGGAAGATCTAACCCCGCCCCCACTGAGGAGATTGGGATTTGACAATCCCCCGTTTATAACTCAGTACTCCCAGGAGGACAGGTATCCTCATCAGATAAGAGTAACCGATGAGATGATAGTAAATCTAGAAGAAAGAAAGGGCTTACCGCCTCCTTCAGTATTTCTAATCTGCTCTTAGAAGAAAAGACTTTACTAGTATGACATCTAGAAGCATTTCTAGGAATATCAGTTTCATGTTGGCTGTAGCGATGACTTCTCGAGATTTAACTCCAATTTCCTAAGATAGCGACAGATCCCAAGAAGAGAAGACTCCCCAAACCGCACCTCAACTGGTATTACCGGTCGTATAGGATGATTCTTAGATCCTTCATCGAAGACAGAGGAACTGGAATCTGGCGGTAGGCATCCCAATTCTAGTGTATTCATAATGTCCTCCTGTTCCAGAAGGAGAGGTCGAATACTGGAGTCCAGTTTACCGGAGCCTTTCTACAAGAACAGTTGACTATAGAAGATTGGAGACTTTGATGAAATAACATAATCATGCATGAATGACAAAGTCTGACTTCTGATGTCCGTACGGACATCTGATTTGCGTAGATTGCAGAGAGACCCGCCCTTGCACCTCAACAGGCAGATGAGTTTGTGATGATGTGCATGAATTTATAGCCAAACTGCGGATATTCAGCCCCTGTAATGTAGTCAGCCTCGGTCACTTGGTGGAGTTCGCGAATGACTCTTATTCCCATAAGCCCTGCAGGAAAAAGCTCCTCGTTCAAAGGGAAGAGATCATAAGAAAACGTCATTCTGCCATCGAGGAAAAACCAGGCCTCCGTCTCTCAAACAGCAAAACTCACACCTGTAAAAATAAATAAACAAAAACTTAAAGAACAAATTAGTCAAAAGCAGGTCAAAAAAGGTTGGGCGGTAGAGAGTCGAATGTTCACTCTACACCAAGCCAAAAGCAAAGGTGACGAGACAACACAGGTGTGTGTGTGTGTGTGACCGGGATAGCTGGTACTAACTCCTAGCCCCCCAACTAGTGTTGGGGCAGTTATACCACACTTGAAGTCTTATCGCTAGTCTTCCAACTTCAGTGAAGGTATATATGCCTAATAAAGTGAAAAAGTTTGTATTTAGTGACTGAATAGATTCCCTTTACCACATGCTCACCTTAGGGTGTGCTTTTACCTAGCAGCGAGAGTGCTCATAACACTAAAAAACCAACACTTATCATAAAAGACTGTACGAAAAGATCAAACAGTTGAGAAAGTAGAACAATGGTACATTTGTAGCCTACCTATTACAGTTTAGGACATACCATATATTAGAACCTCAAAGGATTATATATGTGTAGGAACATAATATAATGGCCTTTATTTAAATAATACTGTCACTTGGGAAAATTGTTTCTATTGTGTACCGCAGAAACTGCGACTAGCTTACGGAAATTGTGTACAATACTTGAAGCCTGGCATATTCTCATCAAACTCAATGGGTAAGTTTAATTATAACAGGTCTCAAGAGAAGCGGTGTGAACTTATCGATACAGTATTATGTTAGGGCAGGTCTAGAGGTAAAATTACAGTTTCAACCAAACTCTTGATATTCAATATGAAAATTTAAATTTTCTAGCTTAGATAGCGTGTTTTCAACTAATTTGACCATTATTTCCACTGCAAATAAGCCGGTCTACAGTTATGGACACCCTCCCTTCCTGAGGTAACCAAACTCTGATATCCAATATGAAAATTTCAGTGTGTTTTCAACAAATTTTACCTTTATTTCCACTGAAAATAAGTAGTTTTACCGTTATGGACAACCGCCTTCCCGACAGACACAAAGGGGAACCAGGGACTTTGGGTATGAGAAAACAGGACAAAACTTAATCATCTGACTTTCGAGATTTGCAGAAGCCAACAGAACCTAACAAACCCACCTAACCTAACCTAGTAGTTCCCAGGTTACAGACCTAGCCACCCCCAGAAAACCCTTCCCAGGTCACAGACCTATCTGGGGGGCAAGACTTCTGGATCCCGTTTCCAGGTCAAGGACCTAGCCGGTCCCCGTTCCCACTTTCCCGGGGTCACAAATTTAAAGTAAATAACAAACAAATCCTTACAGTATGATAATGTAAATCACAAATAAATCCTTACCAGAATCTTGGGTAGTGCCATACCCTGTGTACCATGGTCTTCCACTGTCCTGGGTTAGAGTTCTCTTGCTTGAGGGTACACTCAAGCACCCTATTCTATCTTATTTCTCTTCCTCTTGTTTTGTTAAAATTTTTATGGTTTATATAGGAGATAATTATTTTAATGTTATTCTTAAAATATTTTTTCCTTTTTTTTCTTTCCTCACTGGTCTATTTTGCCTATTGGAGCCTTTGGGCTTATAGCATCCAGTTTTTCCAACTATGGTTGTAGCTTAGTTAATAATAATAATAATAATAATAATAATAATAATAATAATAATAATAATGTATTATTGTACTGTATTACAGGACAATGTAACCTAAGGAAACTACTACTTATTCCTATAGAAAAAAATCCGCTCTCTTCGAAAATGCCACTCGTTCCGGTCGCATATGAATAGTTTCAGAAATACATATATATCTATATCCAACGATAATGTGGGACCGGCAGTGGGAACTCGGGGGTTTTGGGTGGGGAAAACATACTGGGGAACCAGTATATAATGGTAAAACAAGCCTTTTCTTCTCTATGTATTACCTTCTTGGATGTATAATAAACCGATGAAAAAATACGGTAATATTGAGCTCCCATTAGCAATGTTAGCGTAACATGCTAACATTAGCAGTGTTTTTCATTTATTTGTTGACATTCTATGGGTCGATTGTAGTCGCTCTTGTTCGTTCGTATGTACATAGCAACTTTCGACCTTCTGCGCATAAACTCGCCCTCCACCAATAGGATTACTTCTTTTCTTATAACCCCTCCCCATTTTCCCCTACGTCATTTTAACCTCATCATTCAACTATTCGACTTCACCCGCTTTATTCAAGTATTTACTTGATTCAGTACAGCTATACCATTCCTTTTATGTAATACTGTACCCTCGTATACATATTACGTTTGATCCAAGAATTACTCGTTTTATTATCCGATATCTTATAAAATCACCTCATTTTATTTTCTCATTAAATATCATTTATCATACATTCCATTTTATCTTACTATACATATCACGTTTGACCCAAGAATTACTCGTTTTATTATCCGATATCTTATAAAATCACCTCATTTTATATTCCCATTAAATATCATTTATCATACATTCCATTTTATCTTGCTATATTACTTTTATACATTTTGTTATTACCTTGTCACGCCCAGATTTCACATAAATACTTGCTCTGGACAAGTTTCCCATTCTGGTTCATTCATGTTTACTCTCTAGACTCCGTTGCTTTTCTGTTAACCAATCACAAACACATACATATGGATAGTTTGCATGGGGGGGGTTAATATTTTCCAACCCCCACCTTCCAACAAACCCTTTTCCGTGGAAACCTTTGTCCAAGTCAGGTCTTTGTTAGTTCAAGTGATGTCTTTTTGCGTATTTTACGATGAAAGTTTTAGAAACTTGTAACGACTGCAGTAATCCATATTTGAAAGTATTTCGACGAATTCCAATAATTTTCTTAAATCTCGTAATGCAATAGCCCAACGTTTAAAGTGTTCAAGTGCAGTACTAAACTATGACAAAGAAGTTAAGACGTTATACTGTAGATTCACAGTCACAACACCCCGGTGATCCACAAGTTTCGACGTCACGGTCACAAAAGTAAGTCATTAATTTCTTTAATTTTAATGTGTTAGTTTTACTATTTTGTTAGTGTGCGCAGCTCAACATTACCGCTTGCCAGTGCATCGAGCTTGATGTTTTATTTTCCTGCAAGCGTAAACGAGCCAGTGGCAGAATAAGAACTGTTATATTTAGCGTTACTAATGTTATCGTAACATTGCATATTAGAGTAACATTGCTAAAGTTAGCGTGCAAAGCTCAATATTACTGCTTGCCAGTACATATGAGCTTGATGTTTTATTTTCCTACAAGCGTAAGTGAGCCAGCGGCGGAACAAGAACCATTATATATAGTGTTGCTAATGTTATGAACTTCTAGGTTACGTTAGGTGGGTTTGTTATGTTCTGTACCCTTTTTGTACCTTTTAATATAGTGTAAAAGGTATATTGAAAAATGCTTTAAAATACACATGCTAATATTACCGTAGCATTGCTAATGTTAGCAATTACATCGTAATGTTGGTAACGCTGTGTAACATTGGTAACACTGCTAATGTTAGCGTTCGCTGTACATACGTGAATAAAGTGACAGGGAATTTGAACAAGTCATTATATTTAATCATTTTGACAGTATATAACAAAAGATATTATATTTAAACATTTTAACAGAAAATATATGTTTTCCTGTAGACAATAACGTGATTTGACCGGTTTTCACCTTCATTTCATCCTAATAACAGCGACCAGTTCGGCTACTTAAAGTTTGTTGAATTGGTTGCTGTTTGTTTGAGGTTGAAATGAAGGTCAAATTCTGTCAAATCACGTTATTTACTACAGAAAAACATATATTTTCTGTTCGAAATGAGAATCTGTATTACAGTAAAACTTTACCAATAATAATAATAATAATAATAATAGCACTTGAGGCAATTAACACTTTTAGCTAGCACTAAATGTTCCCCCAGAAACCTATTTACCACATCTGGAGTTTAATGTCTGAAACCGGCCAAAAACGTCAAAATATGAAGAGGAACAACCATTGCAAGCCTGCACACCGGAATTCATGACAGTCAATGGACAAAAACTGTTTTTAGGAGGAGTCAGACATATAAATTCCAAAATCGCAGTTAATTTAGTGGTTTTGAAACAAAACAACCAATCAGGTTTCAGTATTTTTTACTGTAGGCTACCTATACATCATAACCAAAATCAAAGGACGACCAGACATTTTTACCCACAAATTCACAATGCATTAACAAAATACAACATCCATCGGCAAATATTTCAGTTACCCTTAATTTCCATTCGATTCGAGCAACATTTTCGTCCGAATCATCTAAAAAAAAAAACATGGTAACAAGTAAGGAAACATTAGATATCCGAATGTGATTGAAACTGTAATAATATGGGTCTAGGATACGACTTCCTTATAACAGGCTATCAATTATAATTAAACCCTTTAATTTATATGAATGACAAGCAACCTCAGCCTAACCTTAGTTAACATTAAGAATAACAAAGGCTTATTAATATATTTCGTGAATTTAATTGATAATGTAAGCATAAAATAATAAAACACTTTTACGAACCTTTTAGTAGATAGGAACAGAAAGTGACGAATTGGTTCTAAGCATATATTCTTTACAGCCTTACTGTACCTATTAAGCTTGGGATATAAATTATATCTTCATAATATTTCCATATGTTGCCAAATTAGAAGCCATTAATTTTTTGTGCTATTCGACGCAGAAATTCACTTATATGATCACCGTAGATGTAAAATTCACCATAAAGAAAACACGTAAACGACTAAGTACCCGACTCTTCACGAACTGAGTTACTGAGTATCAGTGACGAACTGCCCTGGAAGTAGAACTTTGAACCAATCAGAGTAACACTTAGTGATGTTTCTAATTATTCTTCGTATATTTTCATCCCTTATTCCGGTAATTATATACTAGGGTATGAACATTATTATATCTTATAATAATAACAAACTACATTTAGTATCATAATTATGGAATACCATCATTTTACAAGAAACACCCACTTTTTTCATTATTAATTTGAATTTCCCAATTGATTAGCAACTAATAATGTACAAAATATATTTCTTAGACTTAGAAATGAAAAAAACACTAAAACAACAAATTTATATAAAACTATTTACAATGCAAATAAAATGAATAATAAATGACCGATAAAAGCGGTAAATACACAATTGCAATCATCTCTCTCTCTCTCTCTCTCTCTCTCTCTCTCTCTCTCTCTCTCTCTCTCTCTCTTTATATATATATATATATATATATATATATATATATATATATATATATATATATATATATATATATATATATATATATATATATATATATATATAATCATGAGAGTAGGGGGCAGGGGGAGCTATGCCCGAACCCCTTTTTTTGCCGAAAATTCACTTGTCCATCTTTTACTTCAGAAAAGATGAAAAGATGTTGAATTGCATAAACTTAATAACTCAGAAAAGATTCAAAGATATTAGATTGAATATATGTAGTGAATCATTCTTTATAAGAATTATTATTCAGAAGCAATTTCTCGAATAAAAGGTTTTTGGTGACATACAGTACATTTCCATATTAGAGAAAGATATTATTCTTCTTATATGTATACATTTACATCACACACACATATGAGCATACATACATACATACACACACACACACACACACACACACACACATATATATATATATATATATATATATATATATATATATATATATATATATATATATATATGTATATATATATATATATATATATATATATATATATATATATATATATATATATATATATATATATATATATATATAATTTTACATATATAAATGTGGAGAAATATCTTTATTTAACTGTTGAGTGGGAACTTGCTGTTCTGGGAAAGTCTCCTTACACAATGTAAGAAAAGATCAACAGGGGAGGAAAAGGAGCCCTATGATCACTCTAGACACAAACACCCTGTTAATATCTTTGATGATGTAGTGCATGAGCCTTCACTCTTATAATAAAGTCTTCTCCGCCCGGAGACCTAAAAACTCCACAACGTGACAAAGTATTTAATTGTTGGTCTACTTAGCTTTGTCAATCTAAGGTCATCTACACTCTTAGGCTCTGTTTTGGCTCTGTCCCAGGGACCCCAGTGAGATGCTCGACAGACAAAGGCAATGAATGGGTCAGTGATGTATTTTTAAAAGTAAGAATTAAAGATAAGGATCTTTACCTTCGAAGCATATAGCTTCAGTACTGTGGAGAATTTTTATGTTCTGAGTGGGAACTTAGTCCGGGAAAGTCTCCCTAATGGTCGTTACTCAAAGATCAACAGGGGAGGATAATGAGCACTTACTCTCTAGCACAAACACCCTGTTAATGACTTTACTACCACAGTTCACTAACCATCACTCTTAAATACAAAAGGGGGAAATTTTATTGTCCAGAGGCCGGAGAACTCCACACGTGAAATTAAGGTAATTTATGGCCTACTCTAGCTTTGTCAGGTCTATAGATATCTCGCTCTTAGGCTCTGTTCCGACTCCGTCCCAGCTACCCCAGCGAGATGCTGGACAGGTATTTTACGTTAATGTAATTAGACAAAATCCAAAATGGGAGCAGTGATGTAAAGTAAAATTTAAAAGTTTAAAGATAAGGATCTTTACCTTCGAAGCAGATATATTAATACAAAGTTCCTCGCTGTTTCCACCTATAGACTTACTTAGGTTTATTCTTTAAATATTGGGTATTCTGTCCCGTGGTCAAATATTCATATGCATATTGAAATAAATGAGGGAGCAAAAATACGAAAGAGGTTTAATTAACCTAATATTGATTTATTTCACAAATTTACATTAAAAGAAAACGGACATCTTAACAACACAAAAATGGAATCATAAAAGAAATGTAAATTGAAAGCAATTTAAAATAATGAAAATGATTAGTTAGACACATGGTCTGCAAATAATCAATAATCAAAAATGGGGTCGGACACGTGGCCCATGTGACCCAGAGACTGTGCTAGTCTCCAAGCAAGAAATAATAACGGAAAAATATTTACACACAATCCCACCACACACAGTCTGAATAGTGTAAAAGCCAGTTATTTGAAGCAAGTTAAAATTAGTCTAAGCTAAAAAAAAAAATGGGGGAATAACTATGGCCATTGATGTAGTACCTGCACTCCTTTGAAGATAGTCCTATGCCCGTGATGGCTGTTAACCTGGTTGCACTTTGCACTCTTGACTGGCTCACCCCAAGAATTCTCACTTTGGCTGCAACTATGGTATACCAGGGTCCTCTTCTCAATCTCTCCGACCGGTAGCAGTCTCCCGTGAGTCGAGTTTTGGGAGAGAGAGGGGGGGGGGTGTGAGCCAGAGGTGCGCAGATCAACTGACCGGGCCGGTCAGTCGGTCACGACAGCTTCTTGACGAATGGGCCTGACACTAAGGTCGAGGGAGATTACCTGGCTTCACCTTTCCAGACAGGTGAGGAGCTTGATGCGCACGGTACTTCATTGGGGGCGCCATATCGGGACTTCAGGACAGGGCAATGTATTGTTGCAAGGAGTGCAGAGGAGGCAGGATTTTGTACTAAATACTTTAGAGAAATCTTGCTGCTCTAAGGGAGTTTATATATACAACAATACTACCTATTCTGGCTTGCTAAAAATTAATAGTTTAATGATCAATTAGCAATGGGCTGGTACGATGGGCATACATCTTAAAATTAACAAACCTTAATTGGTATTGAGAAATAAAAGATGCATTAATTCAGCAGTATTGAAATTTATATGAAAATTCAGTTCAGGAATTTAATCTGGACCCACGTAGTTTAAGGAAAGAACCAACATACGCCGGGGTTACACTGAGGCCCTCTGTTGTGCGTATCTACGCTGTGACGTCACGAGCATGGCGTGCGCCTCTGTCAACAAATTTTAGTTTAGAATAGTCCTCCCTATGTTTTGTTAAAGAAAACTCAATGTAGGAGAGAACATTTAAGGGGTCCCATCCATCCATATACCAAGGCACTTCCCCCAATTTTGGGGGGTAGCCGACACCAACAATGAAACAAAACAAAAAGGGGACCTCTACTCTCCACGTTCCTTCAGCCTAACCAGGGACTCAACCGAGTTCAGCTGGTACTGCTAGGGTGCCACAGCCCAGCCTCCCACATTATCCACCACAGATGAAGCTTCATAATGCTGAATCCCCTACTGCTGCTACCTCCGCGGTCATCTAAGGCACCGGAGGAAGCAGCAGGGCCTACTGGAACTGCGTCACAATCGCTCCCCATTCATTCCTATTTCTAGCACGCTCTCTTGCCTCTCTCACATCTATCCTCCTATCACCCAGAGCTTTCTTCACACCATCCATCCACCCAAACCTTGGCCTTCCTCTTGTACTTCTCCCATCAACTCTTGCATTCATCACCTTCTTTAGCAGACAACCATTCTCCATTCTCTCAACATGGCCAAACCACCTCAACACATTCATATCCACTGTAGCTGCTAACTCATTTCTTACACCCGTTCTCTCCCTCACCACTTCGTTCCTAACCCTATCTACTCGAGATACACCAGCCATACTCCTTAGACACTTCATCTCAAACACTTTCAATTTCTGTTTCTCCATCGCTTTCATTCCCCACAACTCCGATCCATACAACACAGTTGGTACAATCACTTTCTCATATATAACTCTCTTTACATTCATGCCCAACCCTCTATTTTTTACTACTCCCTTAACTGCCCCCAACACTTTGCAACCTTCATTCACTCTCTGACGTACATCTGCTTCCACTCCACCATTTGCTGCAACAACAGACCCCAAGTACTTAAACTGATCCATTTCCTCAAGTAACTCTCCATTCAACATGACATTCAACCTTGCACCACCTTCCCTTCTCGTACATCTCATAACCTTACTCTTACCCACATTAACTCTCAACTTCCTTCTCTCACACACCCTTCCAAATTCTGTCACTAGTCGGTCAAGCTTCTCTTCTGTGTCTGCTACCAGTACAGTATCATCCGCAAACAACAACTGATTTACCTCCCATTCATGGTCATGCTCGCCTACCAGTTTTAATCCTCGTAGATATAGTATTAGTAGAAGAGAGTTAAAAATACGATTGAAAGAAGAGTGAAGAAAATTCTTCACAAATACTACGTCAGTCGCTAACACTATTGTATAAATAGTTGACTGGAGAATAGTAATTGCATTCGTAGGAGAATAGTCGAATTGACTAGTTCGTTTTTCTTACTTTTTGTCCTCATTTTTGGTGTTCGTTTATGGACGGAAAGTAAACTGAATGATTGCCGTTTGTTAATATTAAATGTAAATTCTTAACTATCCCCTTTTATATTCTAATTGAATTAATTAATTTATTGTTAAATGTATTCCTTATACGGAAACAGTTTTGTTTTCTCGTCTTTATTTTCAACGTTGTTCAAGAGTTTCGGACAAAATGAAAGAAAACGGACTTGACCTGGTTCCTGGTTCCTTATTGCTCACTCCGCAAAATAAGTTTGCGGGCACTCTATCTCTTTATAGATAGGCGCAAAGCTTCTAAGCTTATTCTTATTATTGTTATTAAGTTTATATCATCTGGGCCTTAAATAAATTAATATCATATTGAGGTTCTCAATCTTTACTTTTGTTCCCTTCTACCTTGAAATTAGATAGGCTAACACCTTGCTATCATCAGTTTTGGCAACCTGTTGTGGTAATCAGTTTGGACTTCTTAAACTCTTCTTTTATATGCATTGCTCTACCTATAAATGCAGCCAGATCCCTGCTAGGATTTTTCAGCGTACCTAAACTTATTTCTACATTCTTTAATTTTGGGCATAAAAATAAATGTTCGGTAGTGTCCTCTTCCTCTTTGCACAAGTCACACAAATTGTCATCATATTTCCCCCTGAAATTTGCTTTTAAGACGATAAGTTTTGGTCCGACAAGGAGTTCAGTCTTGCGAGAATCTGCGGAACCGGCCGGACAGAGAACGAGTGTTCTTTTCTGCCATAAATGAGTGAATTTAAGAAGATTAGATTCGAAACTAAGAAGAAATTGTTCTTTGAGATAGTGCAGGTGAGTTGAAACATAAATACTTGCCTTTAATTGATTTGAGTTAGATAATTCTAACATATTTGAATTTCACCTTTTTTTTTTACCCCATAAGACTTCAGTTTACTTTTCGTCTTGTTTGTTTTGTTTTTCTTTGGCTATGATTCTTGTTATTGTGCATAGCTGGGTAAGGAGGTTATCTTATTTACGCCTGGAAGAATGTGACGGGTTTAATTACATCTGCGAAGGGGGCGCAACCTTTGAAAACATCAAGGTTGAAGTTGAGCGGTATTTCGCTAACCCTAGGAGGTCTAGGCCTAGTCGCATCTTTGTGTTCCTGGGCACCAATGATTTGTAGGATTTTTTGTATACTGTTGTTATTCCTTATAAGGAAAGGGGCAGTATCGGTCATTATTTATACTTGTTTTAATTTAAGCTTAGGTTAAGTTCATAACCTTTTCATTTAAATAACCTGTTGATTAGCCTAGTTTTGCTGTTAGCATAATATGCTGTATTTTTTTTTTTCATTAGGAAGTAACTGATGATAACTTGCTTTGCATTGAATTAAGTTAAGTTTATATTTTTCTTTGGGTAATTTAGTATTGGTTGATAACATTGTTCAAGATGAATGAGGCTGAAATAAAAAAGTTAATTAAAAAGAGGGTTTATGTTAAGGGTTTAATAACTCTTGATGTTAGGAAGATTGACTCTTTAAAGGACGATCAAATTAATGGTCATTTGTTACAAGAATTTATTCATAAAATTGATGCTAATTTAGTAATAGTTAAGAATTTTGACGCAAGCATTTGTGAAATTGCTGCTGAAGATGAACTAGATAGTAGCAAGAGATTATCATTTTGAAATACAAAAAACTCTGTCAGAATTTAGAGTAAAATTTGATAATTTGTTTGGAGGTAAGAATACTCCTCAAAATAGTTCAAGCAAAATTGTAATGTTACCTCTCCCTCCTATTCAAATTCAGAAGTTTGAAAACAATGCAGCTAATCCATTTGCCTATTTTAACTTTAAGAAGGCTTTTAATAATGCTTTGGCTGGTATGTCTAACTTAACTGATGCTCAAAAGTTTAATTATTTAAAGGGTTATTTGTTAGGTGAAGCGTTAAGTGTAGTAGAAAACATTACAGTAAATGATGAGGGTTTTGATTTGGCTTTTAAGCAATTAGATCTTAATTTTCTGGATGAAGACAACACAATTGATCAAGTAATAGGTGAAGTTTTGAACAATTCTGAAGTAAAATCTCTTAGTGAAGTAGAATCTTTGGTTAGATCTTTGAATAATAAATTCATTGACTTGAAGGGACTTGGTATAAATCTGATTGAAGTCGATTCGGCTGCTCTATTGCTAATTAGCAAAATTGTAAATAGGAAACTTCCTAGAAATTTTTTGATAGAACTCTCTAGAACTACAGGATCTTCATATCCTAATTTTAACCAGTTGTTAGATAATTATCAGAGTATTATTACAAGCCTTAATTGAGGTCATAATGAAAGTTCTGATGCAAAACCTAAAGTTAAATATGAAGGTAAAGACCGTAACTTCCAACAATCAAAGTATAGTAATAAATCTACTGCTAGTAATGGCTCTAATAAAGTTCAATTTACCAGTAAACCTTATCTTTTGGTAGATGTAAATTTTTCAAAGAAACAGGTCATAACTCTTCTAAATGCACTAGGTTTGATACTTTGCAAGCTAGGAAGAATAGAGCTGAAGAACTAACTTTATGCATTAAATGCTTGAGTGATAGGCATGGGGGCCTCGGAATGTCCGGGAAATAAATCATTGTTACCTTATAAATGTTTTTCTTGCAATAAATCTGAACATCATGGAGCAATGTGTCCTCATGCTATTAAGGATCTTGGTAAAAAGGTATTAAGTTGTCAATCATGGTCTGAAATATGTGTTCCCTTTATTACACTCAAAGCTGGTAGGGGTAGGACATCTTTTAAATGTTGTTTTCTATTAGACACTGAAGCTCAGTTTAGTGTTATTAGTAAACAAATTGTTGATAGTAAATTAGGAGATTATTGTGGTGCTCCTTTGTCTAGGTTAGTTTCTTCTTTTGGGTTGCCAGCTAGAGTTAGTAAGGGATTTCATTTGGCAGCTGATTTAACAATGCCTTGTGGGATAAAGTCTAGTTGTCTTTTTTTTTTTTTTTTTTTTTTTTTTTTTGCATTGGAAAATTTTAATCTTTCCCTCCAAATTCCTATGTTGCCTTCTTTAGTTAAAAAAATGGAATCTGTAGGTTATTCTGTATGTAATAATTACCTAGGGAGAAATTCTGAAATGGTAAATATATTAGGTATCCTAGGGAATGATATCCTTCAGGAATTTAGTCAGTTAGATTTAGACTCTGTAGAGTTGTTTAATATTAAGGTTAGAGTAATTAAGTTGGCCAATGGGGTTATTCCATTTGGTACAGTAGTCAATTTTGTTCATCCTTCACAAAGGAAGCTTTTTTATGAGAGATTTATTTTCATGAACCTTGTGTTAAAGATAAACCAGTAAGAGAGGTAGAGTCTTGTCCTATAATGGTAAAGCTGAATCTGTTAGGTTTATTCCTAATAAGGAAATTAAATATGTACCTGAATGTAACAGAGAATCTAGAGTTTTTTATAATTCTTCCCTTAATTTGGAGATTAAACAGACTTCTAAGCCTGATAAGATTAGACTTCTGGAATTTGTTCCTCCTAAGCATCTTGGAAAACAGAAGTTATTAGTAAATTTTGCAGTTAATCCAGTAGGCTATAAGTTCGATCCATTGAATTATATCTTTCCTGATTCTTGTGTCGAGTATGGACTCGACAATTTCTACAACTTAGAATCGATTGGGATTAAAGATGAAAATTCTCTTCCTTATGAAGACCAACAAGTTGCTGAATTTGCTAGATCAGTTTCTTTTCATGAAGGATATTATCACGTTCAGTTACCATGGAAAAGGGATTTAATTGAAAAAGTCCCTAACAAATTAAAGATTTCTTTGGCAGTTGCTGAGCAGATTTACTCTAAGTTAGAAGATCAGAATATATCCTCTAAATATGAGAAAGTTTCTGATAGACAGGAGAAGCTTGGCATTATTGGGCCTGTTAAAAATAGAGCCGCAGGCCAAGTATTCATTCCTCATCGTCCTGTCATAAGAAATGATGAAAATGCCACCACTAAAATCCGTCCTGTATTTAATTGTAGTTTAAAGGTGGGAAAAGCTCCTTCATTAAATGAAGCCGCTTTCCCTGGTATTGATTTGATGAACAACTTGTTGTCTTTGGTTTTGTATTTCAGGAATAATTATTATGTAGTTGTAGCTGATATAGTCAAGGCTTTTCTCCAAGTTAGGTTATCTTTAGAGTCTGATCGAAATAGATTTTGTTTCTTTAGAAAGATAAATGGGAAATTTGTTGTTTATAGGTATAATACCATAATTTTTGGATTTGTAAGTTTTCCCTTTATATTGAATTATAATATTCAATATCATTTGTCTGGCTATAGAGGGAATGAAGTAGTTTCTCTGATTAAAGACAAATTTTATATGGATAACTTAGTGCTCTCTTCTAATCAGGGAGCCCAGATGCCATTTATTATCAATTCTATTAAGGAAATTATGAATTCAGGGGGGTTGCCTTTACGGGAGTGGGGTTCTAATTGTCCTGCTTTGTTGTCTACTCTTGATGAAGATGAAAAGGTAGCTTCTTCTGAAGTGAAGATTTTAGGATATATTTATGACTCTAACCAAGATACCTTACAATTAAAGGTTAAGCAATTGAACAAGGGTGCTTCCTCAAAGCGTCAGATTTTGTCAGCTTTGTCCTCTGTCTTTGACCCTATTGGCATATTTGCACCTATAATGCTGCAGGGCAAGCATATTATTCGTAAGTTGTGCCAGCAAGTTTCGAACTGGGATGAAACAGCTAGTGCTGAAATTTCTAAGTTGTGGAGTAAATTTTGTAGTTCTTACAGTGAGGTTAGTCAAGCTTCTTTTTCCAGACAAACTTATAAAACTGATGCTCCTGTCAAGCTGTTTTTGTTTGCAGATGCTTCTAAGGAAGCTTATGGTTGTGCTATGTATGCTGTGCAAGGTGATCATAGTTCCCTGATATTTGCTAAGACTAAGGTTAGCCCTATTAAGGAGAAAACTCTCCCGACTTTAGAACTTTTGGCTGCTCAATTAGCTTTGAAGTGTTTTGATACTATTTTTGAAAATAATCTATTGAATTGTGCTAAAAATGAAAGCATAACTCTTTTTATAGATAGCCGAGTAGTTCTTAGTTGGATTCTTATTAATAGGGCTCCAAAGAGAAACACATTTGTGAATAATAGGTTGAAGGAAATTTCGAATCTGTTAGATAGGATTTCTGATAGATTTTGTAGAGTTTCATTAGCTTATGTTCCTTCATCTAACCATCAGGCTGATTTACTTACTAAACCTTGTACTTGTAAGCATTTCCTTGAAAATTTCAGTCTTTGGATCAAAGGGCCTTCTTGGTTGAATTCTCCTGACGAGTGCCCTAAGGGTCTTTTGGGTTGTATTCCTGATAATGTGAAGGGTGACTTAATTTCTCCTGTAATGTTTCCTAAAAAGCAACCTTTTGTAAATATTAGTAATTTTTCTAGTTTTTCTAGACTTTGGAGTGTAGTTTCTAAGGTATTTACTGTTGTATATAAGTTTAAGAAAATTCAAGCTGACCCTGTTGAGGCGGCTCCTAATTACCTTCTAAGGTTGATGCAAGAGGAAGCTTTTCCTCTTGAATTATCTTGTCTAAAGAGTAGAGATTCTTCAGTTGAAGTTCCACCTTTAGTTGGGCAGTTCAATTTGTTTCTGGATAATAATGTTATAATGCGAACTAAAGGTCGGATTGACAAAAACATTACTTTAAAATTTGATATTGTCAATCCTATTCTTGTGGACAAGAAGCATCATTTGACCCGGTTGTTGATTTATTATGCCCACTGTAAGTCTATGCATATAGGTTTGCAATCCACTCTTTTTTACGCATGCATGGTTTGTGGATTGTGAAGGCTAGGCAAGCAGTTTTGTCTGTCCTTAAGGATTGTATTGTATGCAGGCGTTATAATGCTAGCACAGTGAAGTATCCTTCTCCTTCTTCGCTTCCTTCTTCCAGGGTTAATTTGAGTGTGCCTTTTGCTCATACTGGTATGGATTATACAGGCCACTTATGGTTGAGGGAGAAAAATTTAAGATGTACATTCTTATTTTCACTTATTTCAATACAAGAGCAATACATTTGGAAGTTGTCCAGTCTATGTCAACCTCGGAATTTATATTAGTTTTCATTAGATTTTCTAATAGGTTTGGTGTTCCTGTTGCTGTTTATTCTGATAATGCCAAATCCTTTGTTCAGGCTGATAATATATCTGAACAGTTACTTACTTCTTCTGAGTTTGAGAAGTTTAGGGTTGCTTCAATTTCTCATAAGACTATCCCTATGTACGCAGCATGGTATGGTGCTGTTTGGGAAAGATTAATTAAAACAGTGAAGCATTGCCTTTTTAAAACTCTTGGTAGATATACTCCTTCATTTTCTGAATTTGTCACTTTCCTCTCTGACATTCAGAAAATTTAATTTTGAACAATAGGCCTTTAACTTATAGATCTTGTGAAAATGTCTTCTAATCATTTCTTGGTTGGCAGATTTATTCCTTCATTAATGTTTGGTTATTCTGAACAAGTTCCTGAGTGGGAGTATGATGAATAGGATGAGTATTCTTCTCTCCTTGCTCGTACTTTGGAAACTAGGGATGGACTTTATGAAAGCTTTAAGGAAAGATGGCTTTCTGAACATCTATTAAGTTTGAAAGAAAAGGACAGATCTTCTTTTCATCCTCCAAGAAAGTGGGAAAAAGGGGAAATTGCGCTGTTTAAATTACCTTCCAAATCTAGGACTTATTGACCATTGGTTAGAATTGTTGAAACATTCAGTGACAACGAAGGGGTTGTACGTACTGTTCGTATTGTTAAGCCTGATAAAAGTGAAAGTGAAATTAATGTTAGTTTTTTAATACCTTTAGAATTATATTCTGAACCTAATGATCCTAGTTTATATGTTAAAATTGAAGAACAAGAAGAAAATGTTAGTGAGTTGGAGACAGGTAAAATACCTGACACTGGAACAGCTTTGCCCAATGAAACATCTACTAGGCCTACCCGTAGTACTGCTCTTGCCTCCAGAAACCTAATAAGAAGCCTAGCTCGGGAGGGTAGATTGTAAACAATGGTTTGTTTTTGTTTTATAAAAGTTGTCTTAGGTTGTGTTAATCTGTCAAAATGGTTCTTTGTGTAACCCCTTTTCTTTTTGTTGATTGGGGAAGGTGTAGAAATAGTTGATTGGAGAATAGTACAGTAATTGCATTTGTGGGAGAATAGTCGAATTGACTAGTTCGTTTTTCTTACTTTTTGTCCTCATTTTTGGTGTTTGTTTATGGACGGAAAGTAAACTGAATAATTGCCGTTTGTTAATATTAAATGTAAATTCTTAACTTTCCCCTTTTTATATTCTAATTGAATTAATTAATTTATTGTTAAATGTATTCCTTATAAGGAAACAGTTTTGTTTTCTCGTCTTTATTTTTCAACGTTGTTCGAGAGTTTCGGGCAAAATGAAAGAAAACGGACTTGATGATAAGTTTTGGTCCTGTAAGGACGGTGAGACAAGCGTCACCAAGATCAACTGTGCGTGGGAGTATATTACAAGGTGTGGACGGAAAGGTAGGATGGCGCTGGCGCCAAATCAGATTGAATTGCCCACCAAAATATATGTGTTTTCTTACACTTACAAATATACGAATTATGAGTTAACAGAAACATGTAATGAAATAATACATATGTCAAAATGTAGCTCTGATAGAGTGGAATACATATACATGGGAAACCACGGTGTGGCGAAAGGAGAATTCAAGTAAATAAACAGTTTGTTGATTTTCTGTACGAAGAAGGGAGCGGTGTCCTTACAAGTACTCCCCCACCAAGACATCGGGCGGCGTAGAGAGCTGATGATCAATCTTCGTATCTTTTCGGGCGGCGTAGAGGGCTGATGATCAATCTTCGTATCTTTTCAGGCGTCGGAGGGTTCCTCTTGTTTTTGAACGGAGGGGCGCGCCGGCGGTCGGCGTAAGGATCTCTTCCTCTTGTCGTCGTTTGATGATTTTTCTTTCGTTGGGCGCCTTGTTTTGAGGTGGCACTCTGGATCTGCCAGGTCCGGCGGAGGCGGTGTCGCTTCCTTCGAGAAACGCTGGTTTCACGCGGTCTATTGAGACCCAGTCCTCTTGGCCATGGACGTCGAGAAGGAAGGCTTTCGTTGTCTTCTTAATTACCCGGTAGGGGTCTCGATGAGGTATAGCTAGTGGTTGTCGATGAGCATCAACACGGACGAAAACGTACCCGCAGTCATCCAGATTTTTTGGGTTGAAGTGCTTGGTTCTGTCCTGGTAAGTTTTGATACATGGCCTGAACTTCCTGGCGATGTCCCTTGGGTGATCCAGCTGCGTATCGTCGGTTGATGAAGGAAAGAATTCGCCAGGAACTGCCAGCGCCTCCCCGTAAACCTTTTCAGCAGGCGAAGGTTCCCCGTCTGCACGAGGGGCGGTGCGAAGGCCGAGAATTACCCAAGGAAGTCGTGATTTCCAGTCCCCGTCGGTACAGCTTTCCATCAGGGACCGCCTTGAGGGCGCGATGAGTTCTTTCGACCATGCTGTTTGCCGCGGGGTTGTATGCCGTGGTGCTGTGGAGCGTCGTCCCCATCAGGTTCGCCAAAGCGAGCCATATTTCTGAGAGGAAAGCGGGGCTCTGTCTGTCGTGATGTCGTCAGGAACGCCAAACCTGCTCACCCAGCTTGACAGGAGGGCTTCGGCGCATGCTTGAGTCGTAGCTTCGGTCATCGACGATGCCTCCAACCACCTCGTGGAGCGATCGATGATCGTAAGCAGGTAGCGAGCAGATCCAGAAGGGGGCAATGGTCCCACGACGTCGATGTGTATGTGACCGAAACGTCTTTTTGGCTGGGGGAAATCGCCTAACCCTGATTCGGTGTGACGGCTGACTTTGCTTGACTGGCAGTTGATGCATGACTTCGCCCATTCCCGGGCGTCCTTTTTTATCCCTGGCCAGACGAACTTTTCAGACAGAGGGCGAGCGGTGGTGCGTCCTGAGGGGTGTGAAAGTCCATGGATGATATCGAATATTTTCCTTCTGCAGGAGGCTGGTATCCAGGGACGTGGGCGGACGGTGCTGGTGTCGCAAAGAATAGTTACTCCTGCTGGTCCGAGGGGAATCGCACTTATCTTGAGCGCGGATGGACCCGTCAGGTGATCCTGTGCTTCTCGGTCGGTGCGTTTTTCGGTTGCGAGATTGGCGTAGTCGATTCCCAAGTGGATTCCGTCAATTTCAATACTTGAAAGGGCGTCCGCGACTGGGTTTTTCTTTCCTGGGACGTAACGTATGGTGCACCCGAATTCGGCGATTGTTGCGAGATGACGTTGTTGTCGGGAGGACCATGCGTCTGTCGATTTCGTGAAAGCTTGTACGAGGGATTGATGGTCCGTCGCGATTGTGAAGGGAGTGCCCTCCAAGATGTGCCTGAAGTGGCGGACGGCGAGGTAGACGGTGAGGAGTTCCCTATGGAAGGTGCTGTATCTTGTTTCAGCGAGTTTCAATTTCTTGCTGAAGAATGCCAGCGGTCGAGGAGAACCATCGACGAGTTGCTCCAGCACAGCCCCACAGGCGACTTTGCTGGCGTTGGTTGTTAGTCGCAGGGGCGCGTTGTCGTCAAAATGAGCCAGGGTGGTGGCATTCACGAGGGCATCCTTCGTCCGGGCGAATGCCTGTTGCTGGGGCAAACCCCACTCGAGTTTTTTTGCTTTTCCTTTCAGGACGTTGTCGAGGGGTGACATGGTTTGTGCGATGTTGGGGATGAAGCGCCTATAGTAATTGATCATCCCCAGGAACTCCTGAAGTTGGCGGATGGTCGTAGGTATCGGGAACTTTCTGATGGCGTCGACCTTGGTTGTCATGGGTTTTACCCCGCACGAGGATACGCAGTGACCAAGGAAATCCACTCCTTCCGCACCGAACGTGCATTTGTCGAAACGTACGACCAGGCCGTTCTCCTGTAGGCGTTTGAGGACGGTGCGGACGTGCCTCCGGTGTTCCTCCTTGGTTTTCAAGAACATCAGGATGTCGTCGACGTAGCAGACGCAGAAAGGTAGGTCACCCAGAATGCTATCCATTAGTCGTTGGAAGGTCGCCCCGGCGTTGCGTAGACCGAAGGTTGAGTATGAGAAGGTGTAGGATCCAAACAGCGTTACAATGGCAGTTTTCGGGATGTCTTCCGGAAATACGAGGACCTGGAAGTAAGACTTGAGGAGGTCCATCTTGGTAAAATACTTCGCACCGTGCAACGCGTTCGTTAGGTCCTGCATGTTGGGCAGCGGGTAGTGATCGGGCGTTGTGATGAGGTTGAGGCGCCTGTAGTCGTCGCAAGGTCTCCAGGACCCGTCCGGCTTTTTTACCATGTGTAGGGGCGATGCCCAGGAGCTCGATGCTTTCTTACAGATACCCATGCGTTCCATGTCCTCGAAGGCGCGTTTGGCATCCTTCAGTTTCTGGGGCGGGAGGCGGCGGAATTTGGCGTGAGTAGGAGATCCTGTCGTTGTGATGTGGTGGTAGATCCCGTGCTTGGACGGGGAACCTGACGAGTGTCGGAGCTTGGGCTTGAAAACCTTGGGAAATTCTCGTAGGAGGTCGGCGTAGGGGTGCGTCGTTACGGCAGATACGGACATTGTTGCAGGGACGTATTCTAGGGCGCGGGACTGGCAGGTTCCCGTGTCGATGAGACGTTTGTTAGCGACATCGACGAGGAGTCCATGGTGGGCGAGGAAATCCGCACCGAGGAGGGGGCGATTGACGTCAGCGATAGCGAAGGGCCAAGAATAGGAACGGCCCATGATAGATATCTTGAGAGTCCTGATCCCATAGCACCGTATGGGAGATCCGTTGGCGGCGATGAGTGAGGGAGCGTTTTTGTCGAGATCACGGTCTAGGTCGGACTTGGAAGGTGGGAACGTTGACTGCATTGCACCAGTGTCTACCATGAGTCTGCGGTTGGTAATGGTATCGAGGATATAGAAACCATTCTTGTTTTGGTTAACTGCGGCTGCGATAGTGGCAGGTGGATGCTTCTGGCGTCGTCTTCTAGGGAAACTGCATGGTGCTCTACATTTCTTGGCGTCGCTGCCGAACTGTTGGTGGTAGAAGCACCATGCTGGGTTAGTCCTAGGGTTCGGTCATGTTGGTTGCGGCGGTTTCTGTCTTGATAGAACATTGATCTCGTCGTCCTCAGGGGACGTTGCCGAGGAGTCTAAGGAAGAGCAGCTGCTGAAGGAGGAGAACGAAGGCGGTGCTGACAATGATGCTCCGAGGCGAGATGCTTTGGAGGCCTCGTGGAGCTTCTGAGCCTTCGACAGGAGTTCGTTCATCGGGAGCGTGTCGGCGTCTGTCAATTGGGCCCTTACGTCCTGTGGTAGGCGTCGAAGAAAGATCTCGCGAGATAAGCTAATCTCACATCGTCGGCCGTTGCTGTCTGTTTCGGGGAGCATAAGCAGGCCGGATAACTCGTCCCACGCCTCGACAGGAGAGGTGTCACCTATGGGCTTGCCGGCAAGGTCCAGGACTTTCTGTGTCCTTGCTGAGACGGAGAGGGAGTAGATACCGATGAGTTTCGTTCTCAGGTCGTCGTATGAAACTTGGCCGGCCTGGGCGTCGAGCCATGGGGAAATCTTGTCGAATACCTCTTCAGGTATGGAGGTGAGAACGATGTCAGCCTTGGCGCAGGAGTCGCTGAGTCTAGCGACGCGGAAGAGTACGTCTGCTCTCAGGAACCAGGAAGCGGTGTTGTGTTGAGAAAAGGGCGGCAGTTTGACTTTGGGCGTGGAGGCGAGGCCGTTGGTTGCGATGGGCGTGTTGCTTCCTACATCGTGGCCAGACGACGAGTCGGCGAAGAGGTGAGAAGTTGATATGTCGGTTAAGCTCATCCTACTGCCTTACATGCACCAAAGTGTGGGAGAACCAAAGGCAGGCTCACGCCTAAGGTAACGGAGTATAGAGGAGGTAGCACGGCTGTAATAAGTCCGTTAATGGCAAAGCCAAAACCGCTGATGCTACTTTCAACTTCGGGGACACCAATTGTAAGGACAGTGAGACAAGCGTCACCAAGATCAACTGATACTTTATTCAAATGTGCGTGGGAGTATATTACAATGTGCGGACGGAAAGGTAGGATGGCGCTGGCGCCAAATCAGATTGAATTGCCCGCCAATATATATGTGTTTTCTTACACTTACAAATATACGAATTGTGAGTTAACAGAAACATGTAATGAAATAATACATATGTCAAAATGTAGCTCTGATAGAGCGGAATAGATATACATGGGAAGCCATGGTGGGGCGAAAGGAGAATTCAAATAAATAAATAGTTTGTTGATTTTCTGGACGACGAAGGAAGCGGTGTCCTCACAGTCCGACAAAGAGTTCAGTCTTTCGAGAGTCTGCGGAACCGGCTGGACAAAGAGAACGAGTGTTCTTTTCTGCCATAAAAGAGTGAATTTAAGAAGATTAAATTCGAAACTAAGAAGAAATTGTTCTTTGAGATAGTGCAGGTAAGTTGAAACATAAAGACTTGCCTTTAATTGAATTGAGTTAGATAATTCTAACACTATTACTCTTAAGGTATTTAAACTTAGCCCTTTAAGTAGATCGGATATACTTTCCCGAGATTAAATATTCATGTTGGGTAAAATCAATCGAAAAAGGGAGTAGTGATATAAAAGGGTAATTAACCTAATATTGTTACTTTATTACACAAAATTTACATTGGAAAATCGAACATCTTAACATCAAGCAAAGAGGTTCAAGCAAACACAAAATAAAGTAAAAGAAATGCAAATAAAAACGTAATCAAAATATGCGCGACACAAGGTCTCTTGCAATATGATAAATGATTAAAGTGGGGTCGGACACATGGTCGTTTGACCAGAGACCATACTAGTCTCTGAAGCAAAACTTATAGGCAAAATCTGTACACACTATCCCACAGCTTCAGCCCGAAATATGTAAAATGTCAGTTAAACTAAATCAAGTTAAACGAAAAATTAATCTAGTCTAAAGGGGGAAAACGATGTGGCCACGTGGTTTTGCTTGCACTCCTTATTTGAAAGGCAGCCCTTGTCCTTAATGGGTGTTACAGCTTATTGCTGGTAAATTACCGTCGATCGGATAGTTTGCACCCTTGACTGGCCTACTCTTGGAATCCTCACTTTTGGTAGATAGGGTCTCTCAGGCTCGACTTCTTCCCTATCTCCAGCCGACGTGACCCCAGCATGGCAGCACTCCTTTCATCTGTTTGGTGGGAGTCGAGTTGGGGCTTGGGAGTGAGCCAGAGGTGCACAGATTGACTAACCAGGTCATTCAGCCGGCCACAACCAAGGCTCTTTCACGCATGGGGCAACGACCCTCATGTCGCGTGGATTCATCTCATTTCAGTTTCCAAACAAGTGAGGGTCATGGTGCGTAAAATAACGCAATTTAGGTGCTATATTGGGACTTTAGGGCAGGGCAATGCAACGTTGTAAGGAGTGAGAAGGAGGCAGGGTTTTGTGGTAAATATGAAGATAAATCTTGCAGCTCTAAGGGAGCATAAATACATAATAATCCTACCTATTCTGGCTTACTAAAAATTAATAACTTAAAGGAACAATTAGTAATAGGCTGGTGCGATGGGTATACATCTTAAAATTAACAGACGTGAATAGGTACTGAGAAATGAAATAAGCTATTTATAAGTCAGCAGTACAGTGGCGTAGCTAAGGGTGGGCATGGGTTGGCATATGCCCACCCATGATATTCCTGTGCCCACCTAGGTGCCCACCCACTGGCCACAGGCTCATTAGGGCATCTCCATTAACGAAATATTTTCAAATATAATAAATGTTTTCCCGCAGCTTGGAATCAAAATTTCTATCTTTTTTTTTCTTTGTATTACATAGTTTCATGATTTAAAAATGCCAAGTAGTAATAGAATAGTATTTAAAGTGTATTATAGTATTATTAGTTGTGCATAAATCTTATTGCAATAGGTTAACTTATAGAAATAGATATTCACTTATCTTTTTTGGGATTTCTTTTTTATATCCGGAAACAGATATAGCGTCCAGTAATGAGTGTTACATATGAACTCTTACGACAATATAGTTTATTAAATTTTTATATAGCATATGAATATGTGTATATATGCATACGCACATCTATATACACAATATATTATTGTTGTATATATACACAAACACACACAATGTATATATATATATATATATATATATATATATATATATATATATATATATATATATATATATATATATATATATATACAAATACTGTGGTAGGAGGTATATCTTTGCAATTCATGTTTGTCAACGGTTATATAAGCAGATGAGCAACTTGGTGGAGTAACGAGAACTTTGGGTGTGGTGAAAATGACTCCCTAAATCTCGATGAAGTCATTAGTACCCGGGTGATGGATGTGGTTTAAGGCGAGAGACAAGTTGTCTTTTCGGCTTCTACTCCTGATGCCTGGAGGATGAGGTTACTGGAATTAGTATGGTCCGACAGGGGTCAATCGCCTTAGCTAGATAGGCACTGTGCATCACAGGGAATTGGCTATCCTTAATGAATCTAGCTAGTGAACCTGTATGGATTTTGGTCAGTTTAGGGAAAAACAAAATGATTGAATGGCCCCCAGTCCCAGGAAAAATGGGGTGCCAAGATTCTACCAGTTTATGAATACTAGAGAAAAATTGAAAATTGGTAATTGGAATGTTAGAACCATGAATCAGATTGGGAAGTTACAGCAAGTGGAGAACGTATTTATGAAATATTGGTTGAATATTTTGGCCATAAGTGAAACACGTTGTAAGGGGGTTGGTAAAGAAACTTTAGACCAAGGCAATATATATATCTATTCAGGATGAACAGATGGAGTTGGAAAAGAAGGGGTAGAAATGATGATGACACCAAGAGCAGAAAAGGCATTACCTGAGTGGAGAGCTGTAAATAGTAGATTGTTACTTGCTAAGTTTACATCAAAGCAGTGCAATATGAGTGTTATAGTTTGCTATGAACCAATAAATTATTCCCCTGATGAAAGGAAAGATGAATACAATGAAGAACTGCAGAGTGTAATAGATCGGATCTCAGAGAGAGATATGAAAATTGTGATTGGTGACCTCAGTGTTAAAGTTGGAAGGAGTAAAAAAAGGTATAGAAAATGTGAAGTTGCAAATGATATGGAGCCTATTTTAAAAGTTTTGTTCATCAAAAAATCTAGTTATTGGAGATACTCTTGTCCAGCAAAAGGACATCCACAAATATACATGGACTTCACTATACGGAATTTCGTTACATTTATCTATTGCACCACTATCAATATATATATATATATATATATATATATATATATATATATATATATATATATATATATATATATATATATATATATATATATGTATATATATATATATATACATATATATATATATATGTATGTATATATATATATATATATATATATATATATATATATATGTATGTATGTATATATATATTTTTGGGCTCAAGCCATGTCGTCCTGATGGAAGTTCCTATAGGGTAGCTTCCTAGGGTATATTACAACTACGGCGATATTCCCAGAGAATTTACCTTAAGGTACCAGAATTCTAACTCCTGGAGCGAGTATCCCTCGTGAAAGGGATATCATGACATATCAGAGGACGTATTCTAGACACGTCACATGGCAATCTACATCCTGGACAGAGATTTCGTCTCGTAGGAGGTGATTGGCGAGATACGAATTCGGGAAAGAAAAAGGGGAGCCGCTCCCAAGGCTTCCCTATCCCCCGATTCGTATGCGTGCCTGGCGCCAATCCTGGCGCCATCTGCATTCCTTTTTGCGTAGCTTAACAACTCGGTGTTTTTTCCTGTTTTTCTCGCAAATCTTGGATTTATTCGGCTTTTCATGGCTTCTCCGTCTTCGTTGGTCTCTGATAAGTTGAGTATAGTGTCTGTTATGTATAAATGTAGGCTCTTGGTTAAATTTTGAGTGATTAATAGGATTAATCTTTGATACAAGAGCCGTAGCCTACCAGAGGTGTCCTGGACACTGTCGCTCGCTAGGTATAAATTAGTTAATCAGAGCGACATTCCTGGTTGTTTTGCTTTAATAAATTTTAGCTATTTAGCATTACATAGGATTTTCTTTCATGCTTAGTATTATTTGGCGAAGTATTCGCCATTCTGGCCTACGCTAGGCCATGTAGCCTAGTCTTTTGGTCCTAGTACTTCATGCATGATTTTGGTTTTTCCGAGTGTAATTAAAATTTTATTGAAGCTTTAGGCTATATTTTATACATTTTAGACTGTGTGGAATATTTCCAAGATTGTATACGTGTGAGTTTCGGTGAATTAGGTAATCGATTCTCTTGGTGCCTAGGCTAGTTGCTTATGGAGCCTTAGTATACTTTATCATACTCCCCGGTTGCTTTCTTTTCTTCGGAGAAGGTATGCAATCCCTTTCCCTCTGTTTAAGCCTTGGGCTTATCCCTAAGTGGTTTTTTCCGAATTTATTTTCGATAAAACTATACTAGGGTGTTACTGTACCTTCCTGTTCCTGTAGTTATGGTTCAAGAGGGACAGAACAACAGAGTTTTTAGTCTGAGTCTGTGTTGTCTGGCTTGGGGCTGAGTCCCCCTCGCTGACCTAACACATACAAAGGGAGCTTAGCTCCCTTAGGTCACTACCGAAGGTTTCTGTAGTTATGATTCCTTCTTTTGTGATCTACCAGACTAGTCCTGTTGCTGTTCTCGGGGGAGGATAAGTTCTTCCCTTGGGAGTAGCAACGCCTTCCTTGCTTTGGTGCTCTGGAAGCTGGCAAGTATTGCTGGCCTTTCCCCTTAGATCTCCCTTAGGCTAAGATAAGTTTCTTGGCTGCGGGTGATCTGTCACTAAAGCAAGGTTGGCAGGACCCTCTTGTCCCTTCCCCCTCTATCTCCGTAATGGCCTAGCCATTACTGTACTGTACGTCGTTCTACATCTAGACCTAGTATAGGTTAGGATGTGGAATTGACTCAGCCCCTTGCCGGCCGGCAGAGCTGGCCGGCAGGGGTCTTACTGTACTGTACGTCGTTCTACTTCTGGACCTAGTATAGGTTGGGATGTGGAATTGACTCAGCCCCTTGCTGGCCGGCAGAGCTGCTGGCCGGCAAGGGTCTTATGTTTTCGAGTGCTGCCCGGACCTCTCTTGGTCCCTCATCCATGCCTGCCGGCAGAGCCGGACGGCATTGGTCAAGGAAGCCTGAATTAGTTTCTCCCCTTCCTTATATGCACTCTTTCGGTTGCCGGGCTTGGAGGCTGTGTACACTCTTATCCCGGCATCCATTCTATTTTTCTTCTAGTGCTGTACCTGTCCCGGCTGCCGGCCTATGAGGCCGGCAGCCGGGCAGGTGTAGTCCTCTGGTTCTTTTGCTGCCGGCTGGCATCGGTCTTGTACCTTTGCCGGCCGGCTTATGTCAGTCCTTGCCTGCCGGTCACCAAGAGTGTGGCCGGCAGCTGGGTACTACCTTGTGTAGTTGCTGTCCGGCAGCCATTGCCGGCCAACACTGGCTGTTACCGGCCGGCAGTTGCTGCCGACCGGCACAGGCATTTGAACCAGAGTGCTGCCGCCCTATAGCTGTTAAGTAGTATATTTTAAAGCTAGTTGTGGTGTGTGCCGGCCGGCAAAGGCAGGCCGGCACACATCCCCCTATACTGTACTAGTATTCTTCTGTATAGCATATACAGTAAGAAGAAAACTATAGTAAGGGTTTTGGTACAGCACTGTATCTTCTAACACTATTGTGTTTTCTTGCACATCCCTTTGATGTTGCCCTCAGATAGGAAGCTGAGTTCTTCCCTGTCTATTATCCAGGATTTTAAAATCATTGCTTAGGTGTGAGCTCCACCTGTTTCCTCTGGAACCTTGCATTGGTTACTCTAGAAGAGATATACCATTTTGATTTTATTATCTGGAAGGCTGCAACAATGGGTTGTGAGGGAAACACAAGTGTGTGTCTTTCCTTTATGAATTGTTATGCTATACAATGCATATCCAGTGATACATAGTTCACTTGATACTCATGGAAATTTCTTCTCTTTACAGGAGGACCCTCCGAAGTGCGGAAATGTTTTCTGCAATGTCCGCAGCAAGAACCTCTGCGGACATGAGTGTTGTAGGAGACACGCAGCATGCGCTGTCTCCAAGGTTGATCTCCAGTATTGGGACCCTCAGGTATGTACTGTATGCACTAACCTGATTACTGAGGCTTTTGATTCCCCTAGAACGGCGGAATCAAGGGATATAGCAAGGGAAAAGCTTCGTACTTGGGTAAGGGGTTTCAAGAAGAACACCTCTGGCCCTTATCTTCCAAGTGAGAAGATGAGGGCGTATCTTTTTCCCCAGGCATCAGCTGATGCAGTGATTCCCCAGCCTCAAGAGGAGATCCCTCAAGATCAAGTCCAGGTGGACGTGGAAGTCGCAGTGGCGATGCAAGACATCCAGTTAGATGACAGGATGTCTGACCTGGACGAACGTTTGGAACAAGACCTCCTGGCAGAAGGTCAGGATGAAGTTCAAACCCCGGATGTCGTAGAGGATGAGGTCGACGAGGTGTCGGCTACTCCGGTTCAGATTCCGGAGCCTATTCCCTCAACATCGGCTGGTCTCCCAGTAGAACTGGGACAGGCCCTCTCTTCGATTGTTGGAATGATCCAACAAATGCAGAAGGAGAATCAGGAGAAGGCGGCTGCAATGGAACTGCGTATGCAGTCCCTGGCAGAATCACATGGGCCCCGGAAAAGGCTCAATGTGAAAGACCTTCCCATATGCTCAGATGCTAACCCATGGAGGTATGCTGAGCACATGCCGATGACGACTGGAAAGATCGTCATCTCGGATAAGCTGGGTTCAGTTCCCCTAGAGGAGGTAGAATTCTGGCCCAGCAAGGCATCATATCCGGACTGCTATGTCCGGCTGAGAAAAGAACCAGCTTCAAGGAAGGAGACAGAGCCGAAGGAGGTCATTATTATGGACCAAGCTAAGGCTCAAGCCCTACTTTCATCCTCGATGAAAGAGAGGGGCTTCTCTAACTCGAAGGTAGCTGCATTGAGCAAGAAGCTCCCTTCTTTTGTGTCCTCTCCTGATAGAGCCTTCCCCTTTTTACAGAAAGGGTTTGCGGCTGTCCTAAAGGCAGTCGAGGCCGGCAAGCCTTGCCCCTCCCTGGAGGAGTGTAAACCCTTGTCGCTGGCCCTGCCTATGGACCACAAAGACTGGAAGGATGTCCATCTGACATTCTCAGTGGGAAAGTTGGAGGCTGATATTGCCGGACGGCAATTCGGCGAGGACCTCCCCAAGCTGTCCGACTCTCTTTTACGAAGAGAGTTCGAGACAAAAGAAAGACTGGCTGCCTCAATGTCTCATCAGACTACTCTTGAGACGATGGCAAGTGACCCCAAGGTCCATGAAATGTTCATGGTAGTGGCTAAGTCTCACCTAGCCACAGTGACGAAGGACCTTTATGGCTTCGTCAAGGCAAGGAGAGCTTGCAGGGAGTTCGTGTTCACCGGGGCTTCGGTGAGACACGAGCCAAGGAAGTTAATCTCCTCCAACATTTGGGGAAAAGACCTTTTCCCTACCGATGTGGTCAAAGAGGTTGTTGATAAGGCCGCCGTGGAGAATAGAAACCTTCTCCAGAAGTGGGGCCTGGCTATCAAAAGAAAATCTTCCCCGGATGAGGGTCCTCAACCAAAGAGGAAGAATATGAGGACTAGGCTACCGTCTCGGCCAGCCAAGCCTTTTAGACAGCAACAGCAACTGCAATTGCCATTGCCTCCAGTGCCCCAGATGGTGGCACAAACCCCGACTACTTTTCAGTGGGTACCCCAGGCTGTGCCAGGTCAGTCAACCACATTCACCCCAACGTTCGAAGGACAGTCTTCTTCCTTTCGTGCAAAACCTAGAGGAGCAGCCAGAGGCTCGTCTAGGCGCCCCTCAAGGGGAAGGGGATTCAGAGGTGGTCGTGGTCAGGGAGGCAAGACCTCAGGACGGCAGTCCAAGTGAAACGATACCGGTAGGAGGGAGACTGATGAAATTTTGGGATCGCTGGACCTTCGATCCCTGGGCCCAAAGCCTACTCAAGAATGGACTGGGCTGGAGCTGGTACAGCACTCCACCCCCGTGCCTTCGGTTTTTCCAACACTCCACCCCCGTTTTGGAGGAGTACGTTCAAGAACTGTTGGAGAAAAAGGTGATCCGAAAGGTGAAGTCCATCAAATTCCAAGGGAGGCTGTTTTGTGTTCCCAAGAAAGACTCGGAAAAGCTCAGAGTCATTCTGGACTTGTCGCCACTCAACAAGTTCATAGTGAATTGCAAATTCAAGATGCTAACACTGCAACACATAAGGACCTTACTGCCCAAGAGGGCATACTCAGTCTCTATAGACTTGTCAGACGACTATTGGCACATTCCAATCAGCCGTCGACTCTCCCCCTACCTAGGGTTCAGGCTACAACGGAGACTATACGCCTTCAGAGCCATGCCATTCGGGCTAAACATAGCCCCAAGGATTTTCACGAAGCTTGCGAGCGCAGCTCTCAAACAATTACGCCTAAAGGGAATTCAGGTAGTTGCCTACCTGGACGACTGGCTGGTGTGGGCAGCATCCGAGACCGAATGCTTGCAAGCTTCCAGTCAGGTGATCCAGTTCCTAGAGTACCTAGGCTTCAAGATCAACAGAAAAAAGTCTCGACTTTCTCCATCCCAAAAGTTCCAGTGGCTGGGAATCCACTGGGACCTTTTGTCACACAGTTTCTCCATCCCGACGAAGAAAAGGAAGGAGATAGCGGGCTCTGTCAAGAGACTTCTAGATTCCGAAAGGATATCAAGACGCAAACAGGAGAGGGTACTAGGCTCTCTCCAGTTTGCTTCAGTGACAGACCCAGTGCTAAGAGCACAGCTAAAGGATGCAACCGGAGTTTGGAGAAGGTATGCATCAAACGCGCGAAGAGATCTGAGAAGACCAGTGCCGCCTCGGCTACGTACTCTTCTCAGACCTTGATCCCAAGCCAGACATCTAAAGAAGTCGGTTCTTCTTCATCCACCTCCCCCGTCGATGACGATTCACTCAGACGCCTCAAAGGAGGGATGGGGAGGTCACTCTCATCGGAAAAAAGTCCAGGGGACTTGGTCCAAGCTATTCAGGACCTTTCATATAAACTTTCTAGAAGCTATGGCAGTGCTCCTTACCTTAAAGAAAGTCTCCCCGCGTCACTCGATCCACATAAGATTGGTGATGGACAGCGAGGTGGTTGTGAGATGCTTGAATCGACAAGGGTCGAGGTCACCACCTCTCAACCAAGTGATGTTAGCCATTTTCCGATTGGCGGAAAAGAAGAAGTGGTACCTGTCGGCAGTTCACCTTCAAGGAGTCCGCAATGTGACAGCGGACGCTCTATCCAGGTTCACACCGATAGAGTCGGAATGGTCCTTAGACGCAGGATCATTCTCCTTCATTCTGAATCAAGTCCCAGAACTGCAGATAGACCTCTTTGCGACGAAAGACAACAAGAAGTTGCCCTTGTACGTGTCCCCGTACGAGGACCCCTTAGCGGAAGCAGTGGACGCAATGTCCCTCGACTGGAACAGATGGTCCAGGATTTATCTGTTCCCTCCTCACAACCTTCTGTTGAGGGTCCTCAACAAACTGAGATCCTTCAAGGGGGTAGCGGCAATAGTGGCCCACAAGTGGCCGAACAGTATGTGGTTCCCCTTGGCGTTGGAACTACAGATGAAGTTCGTGCCGCTACCACATCCAGTTCTGACCCAGCGAGTCCAGAAGTCGACTGTCTGCGCTTCATTACAGAAAACCCGGACCCTGAAGCTCATGATTTTCTCGCCCTTGCGGTGAGAAAGCGTTTCAGGATTTCGAAAGCCAGCATAGACTTCCTAGAGGAATATAAGTGCAAATCGACTAGAAGGCAATATGAGTCATCTTGGAGAAAATGGGTGGCCTTTGTAAAGGCAAAGAATCTGCAGGAGATCTCAACAGACTTCTGCTTATCTTTCTTCATCCACCTCCATGGCCAAGGGTTGGCAGCTAACACGATTTCAGTGTGTAAATCTGCTTTGATGAGACCCATTTTATTTGCCTTCCAGATCGACCTAGGTAACGAGATCTTTAATAAAGTTCCGAAAGCCTGCGCTAGGCTCAGACCTTCAGCACCTCCAAAGCCCATCTCATGGTCTTTAGACAAAGTTCTTCATTTCGCCTCCCTGTTGAGCAATGAAGAATGTGCGTTAAAGGATTTGACGCAAAAAGTTATTTTCCTATTTGCACTCGCGTCCGGGGCCAGGGTTAGTGAGATCGTAGCCCTCTCGAGAGAGGCAGGTCGTGTTCAGTTCCTGGATGGGGGGGATCTGAACCTGTTTCCGGATCCTACGTTTCTCGCCAAGAATGAGTTACCCACCAACAGGTGGGGTCCCTGGAGAATCTGCCCTCTGAAAGAAGATTCATCTCTATGTCCAGTAGAATGCCTAAAGGTCTATCTTCGTAGAACTTCAGACTTCAAGGGTGGTCAACTATTCAGGGGAGAAACATCAGGCTCAAATTTATCTCTGAATCAACTCAGAGCGAAAATCACATATTTTATTCGCAGAGCGGATCCTGACAGTACACCCGCAGGTCACGATCCGAGGAAAGTTGCCTCATCCCTAAATTTCTTTAATTGTATGGATTTTGAACATCTCCGCTCATACACGGGCTGGAAGTCTTCCAGGGTGTTCTTTCGCCACTATGCGAAGCAAGTAGAGGAACTTAAGAGATCTGTGGTAGCAGTGGGTCGTGTAGTTAACCCTACTGTTCAACTCTGCGAGGAACAGTGGTCTTAATTGGGACGATTAAGTCCAGGGTGAGTGTGTAGGTACATACTGTACTACAAACTAAATGAGGGCACCAAGTGCCCATATAGACTGTTCCTTCTTTCAAAGGTGAACCTAGCATAAGTTCAGACATGTGTGCCGAGCGTTTCTAACGCTAATGTGATTGATTTGTAATACAGACTTTTATGACTTGATACCTCGGTATCTTATTAAAGTGGTGTTTAATGGTTTTTCTTTCAGATAAACAAGTTCTGTTTACTATCATACTTATGCTGAAAGTTTTGGGTTATCCTCTCCTATATATATATATATATATATATATATATATATATATATATATATATATATTTGTTGTTAACCTGTCTGTTTATTGTCTGTCAATAAACTTGTTCTTGAGAACCTTGCGTCTCTTTCACCTGTGTCAATTTATTGGTATAATTGAGCATTTTAATTCTATGTATCTTATCTGGGATAATTCTGATAGAATTGTTCTGTTATGCAAGCTATGTTGCATTGGTTTATGTAGTCCCCTAATGGGAGGACTCCGTCCCATAAAGGAACGAGGGCGGTTTTATTAGTTTCTTCCTATGCGGATATAAACCTTTGTCCAATACAAGTATTGTGCGGATTACTGGTCAATATATATTGACGCAGTGGTTCTATACAAACTATGCTTTACTTAATATAGGGCGAGACCATTATATTAGCTTGCCTGGTATTCATACATAGATATATGTACTTTTCGAGACTTTTCCAGAGTCTAGTAGGACTCTTCCCTGTAGGGGGCAGGAAGCTCTAACATAGTTTATAGTTAGTTGAAAAGATGTATAACGGTAACATCTTAGGTCTCTAGGTCTAGTCGACCGGGAAAAAATTACCTCCGGGGAGTACGGCACGTTCTGAGAATCCACAGATACAGTAATGCTCTGGTACACTTCCATCAGGACGACATGGCTTGAGCCCAAAAAACGGATTTTGAGCGAAGCGAAAAATCTATTTTTGGGTGAGATGGCCATGTCGTCCTGATGGACCCGCCCTTGCCTTTCTAAGAAAGGGCTGTAGGACCCCTCCCTACATACAGTATCTGTAGCACCTCGTGTACGCTACAAGGAATACAGATGGCGCCAGGATTGGCGCCAGGCACGCATACGAATCGGGGGATAGGGAAGCCTTGGGAGCGGCTCCCCTTTTTCTTTCCCGAATTCGTATCTCGCCAATCACCTCCTACGAGACGAAATCTCTGTCCAGGATGTAGATTGCCATGTGACGTGTCTAGAATACGTCCTCTGATATGTCGCGATATCCCTTTCACGAGGGATACTCGCTCCAGGAGTTAGAATTCTGGTACCTTAAGGTAAATTCTCTGGGAATATCGCCGTAGTTGTAATATACCCTAGGAAGCTACCCTATAGGAACTTCCATCAGGACGACATGGCCATCTCACCCAAAAATAGATTTTTCGCTTCGCTCAAAATCCGTTATATATATATATATATATATATATATATATATATATATATATATATATATATATATATATATATATATATATATATATATATATATATATATATATACAAGCCCCTGGCCTTTCAGCATCCTGCTTTTCCAACTTTGGTTGTAGCTTAGCAAGTAATAATAATAATAATAATAATAATAATAATAATAATAAAGTGCTTGAGAAAAAAAAGAAATAGAGTGATATTAGCGATTATTTTCAACTTGATGCAATGCCCTAAATTATGAAATACTTAATGTTCTAAAAGACATGACATTAATTTTAAGGTGTGACGGCCGAGAGAAGGTTGTGACTCAAAGACAGGTTGAAAGCAACTGAGTAAATTTATTATAGAACACTCTCCTTTATATACAAAAGCTCAAAGCAACAAGAAATTTCATGTTAAAAAAACAGACACTGTTAAAGAGGAGAAAAGCAGACATGTTTATTCTGGTTCTTTTTAGTGCGAGGGAAGAGAGAAGAAACAAGCATAATATATACACAAAATGAACTATGTACGATCATGTGACACGGTTGGTACATGGCATCCCCCCTAAAAATAACATACTGTACATGTTAAATACGGCGCCCTGATCTAGAGAGGCGAACTGTAGGCGGGTCATCTGGCAGAAGATAAGCAGGTTTTAGACGATCAATGGAGACCCAGTCTTCTTTGCCACGAATGTTAGTAGGAATGCTTTCGGA
Organism: Palaemon carinicauda; assembly: GCF_036898095.1. Taxonomy (NCBI): domain Eukaryota; kingdom Metazoa; phylum Arthropoda; class Malacostraca; order Decapoda; family Palaemonidae; genus Palaemon; species Palaemon carinicauda. Next base: position 84,957,014 of record NC_090743.1, on the reverse strand, counting down.
CTGCGTCGGATCATAAGGAAAGGGCCCGTGTAAGGGGGCGTTAGCGGTGGCCTGCTAGTGTCGTTGCGCAGGAAGACTTGCAATGCAGAGTGCAAGTCTGTTGGTATGTGATGCTTCGCTGGGGGCTTGTAAGTCTGGCGGCATGGAGTAAATTTTCCCACGACATGACGTATGCTCTGGAGATCGTCGGAGGAGGTTGTAGAAGGAAAAAATTCGGCAGGGACGACCAACGGGTCACCATACACCATTTCAGCTGCCGAGACATCGAGGGCATCTTTAGGAGTGGTCCTTTGTCCCAGGAGGACCCAGGGAAGCTGAGTAAACCTGTTGGAATCCTTGCAGCGGGGCATCAAAAACGTTCAACCATTCCATTGGCAGCAGGGTTGTAGGCCTTTGTCTGATGTAGGGTGATGCCCAGGAGATTCGCTAATGATGTCCACAATTGAGAGGTGAAAGTGGTACCCCTGTCAGAAGTAATATGCTCAGAGATACCAAATCTTGCAATCCATCCAGAGAGTAAGGCAGATGTACATGAGGCGGACGTTGCAGTTTCCATGGGAATGGCTTCAGGCCAACGAGTGGAGCGGTCGATGACGGTAAACCGGTAACGATGTCCTTGTGATGTAGGTAGGGGGCCTACAACGTTGACGTGAATGTGTGCGAAACGACGCCGAGGTTGAGGAAAGGTGCCCACTCCTGAATCCGTGTGTCGATGTACTTTAGAAGTTTGGCAAGAAGTACAGGCGCGGACCCAATCCTTAGCATCCTTAGAAATGCCGTGCCAAATGAACTTTTCCTTCAACAGCTGTGCAGTAGAATGGCACGAGGGATGTGAAAAGCCGTGAATGAAATCAAACACCTGCCGGCGCATGGGATCAGGAATCCAAGGTCGCGTTCTACCAGTACTGACGTTACAGAGGAGGGTGGTGTTGGAGTCTTCGAGGGGGAAGTCTTCCCAACGGAGGGACATGCAAGATGTCCTACATGCTTGATACTCTGGATCCTGTCGTTGGGATTCAGCCAGGGCGTTGTAATCCAATCCCAGTTGAACAGCAGCCAACGTGTTTTTTAACAGGGGATCGGCAACGGGATTCATTTTCCCAGGGACGTATTGAAGGGTGCAATTGTGTTCAGCCACAGCGGAGAGATGTCGGCGTTGCCGGGCGGACCAGGCGTCAGACTGTCGAGTGAAGGCGTGCACCAGAGGCATGTGGTCTGTGCGAATGACGAAGGGCGTACCTTCTAAGAAAAGGCGAAAGTGACGGACAGCCAAGTGCACCACCAGCAATTCGCAATCGAAGGTAGAATAACCCGATTCTGCCTTGGACAGTTTTCTGCTGAAGAAGGCCAATGGGCGGGGCGAGCCATTGACCACCTGTTCAAGTACTGCACCAATAGCGATGTCGCTGGCATCGGTGGAGAGAAGGAGAGGGGCATGTGGGAAAGGAAAAGTGAGAGCCGCAGCAGTTGATAGGGCCTTCTTTGCATTGCAGAAGGCCGCTTCTTGAAGGGGACCCCACGTCAGGTCCTTTGGCTTGCCCTTGAGGGAGGCGTAGAGGGGAGCAAGAGTGGCGACAATGGCTGGTAGAAAGCTGTGATAATAGTTCATCATGCCCAAGAATTCCTGCAGAGCTTTGACGGTCGAGGGCGCGGGGAAGTCCTGAATGGCTGCTACCTTCTCAGGGAGGGGATGGATTCCTTCAGGAGTGATGCGGTGCCCTAAGAACGACACTTCGTTGGCGCCAAAGGTACACTTGTCGTACCGGACTACAAGGCCGTTTTGTTACAGGCGGTCGAGCACGATGAGCAGGTGACGGAGGTGTTCCTCTTTTGAGGAGGAGAACACAAGTATGTCGTCCACATAACACACACAGAAAGGGAGGTCCCCTAAGATGCCATCCATGAGACGTTGAAACGTGGCCCCAGCATTACGAAGGCCAAAACAGGAGTAATTGAAGGTGTATGTACCAAACAGAGTGGTGATGGCTGTCTTGGGGATGTCTTCTGGGTTCATAGGCACCTGATAATACCCCTTCATGAGGTCAAGCATAGAGAAAACCTTCGCTTTGTGCAGGTAGGAGGTCACGTCGGCAATATTTGGGAGGGGGTAGTGATCCGGTTCTGTTTGCATGTTCAGGCACCCGTAATCCCCGCACGGATGGAGGGATCCGTCTTTCTTCAAAACGATGTGTAAGGGTGATGACCATGGGCTGGAGGCCTTTTGGCAAAGGCCCATTATTTCCATTTCGGCGAACGTCTGTTTGGCGGCTGCCAATCGTTCCGGTGCCAGACGTCTGAATTTTGCGAAGACTGGGGGTCCCGTCGTCTTGATATGGTGATAAATACCGTGCTTGGCAGGAACCATGGTCTTGAAGTGGCTGTCCATAAGGCCGTCGGCTTTGGTCATCAATTCCTTTATGGGTAAACTATCGACATCAGGTATGGCAGCGCGTATAGGTCCAGGTAAACGGCGTATCCAAAGGGCACGAAGTAGGTTCACCTCACGAGGAGAGCCGTCTGTGGCAGGTTGCAGGCGAGTGATACTGGTCATTTCCCTGAGGGCAAGCGAAGCCCTTTGGTCCCCCAACGGTTGTTGCGAGAACTGAAAAAGCTTTGCTATACGGGCGGCTGGCGACGGCGAGTACTGCTGCAGAAGGTATGTTTTGAGGGCGTCATACGCTATTGGGGTGTCTCCTTGTTCACAAAGCCAGTCGGATATTTCCGGGAAGGTGTCCTCGGGTATCGCCACGAGAACATAATCTGCTTTGGTGGTTGAGCGAGTCACGCCCTTGATGCGAAACTGGACTTATGCGCGCTGAAACCAAGCAAACGCCTCTCCGCTGGCGAACGATGAAAGTTTCAATGGGGCAGCCGCAGCACCAACTTCCATAGGGTCCGCCATAGTACCAACGATGGAGGGGCGAAGGGGGAGGGGTGGAAGGCGGTGGGAGCGAGTCGACTTCCGGGGTCACCAATGTGACGAGCCGAGAGAAGGTAGTGACTCAAAGACAGGTTGAAAGCAACTGAGTAAATTTATTATAGAACACTCTCCTTTATATACAAAAGCTCAAAGCAACAAGAAATTTCATGTTAAAAAGACAGACACTGTTACAGAGGAGAAAAGCAGACATGTTTATTCTGGTTCTTTTTAGTGCGAGGGAAGAGAGAAGATACAAGCATAATATATACACAAAATGAACTATGTACGATCGTGTGACACACGGTTGGTACAAAGGCCAATTTAGATGGTCAATGTTACAATAGTACCTTAGTTATGAGTGGCAGACACGTAGGAGTTGCAGCATGCATAAAACAAGAGGCACCATTTGCTTCCTAAAATTAGTTCATTATGAATGTTGCATAAGACTTTTTTATAATTCTGACCCTCCTTTACATTCAGATCTTCCTGGACAGTTCTATCCTGTTCGTAATACTAGGCATACAGTTAATTCTCATAGTCAGGCCTTCTCCATCATGAGGCTCAATACTACACAGTATTCTAGAGGTTTTATTCCAGCTGTGACCAAGTTGTGGAATGATCTTCCTAATCGGGTAGTTGAATCAGTAGAACTTCCAAAGTTTAAAGTTGCAGCAAATATTTTATGTTGAACAGGCTGACAAAAGTTTTTTTTTATAGATATATATGAATTATCTGTTTTAATGTTATTAATGTTTTTAAAATATCTCATTTTAATTTTCATTACTTCTTGTATCGTTTTTTTATTTCCTTGTTTCCTTTCTTCACTGGGCTATTTTTCCCTGTTGGAGCCCTTGGTCTTATAGCATCTTGCTTTTCCAACTAGGGTTATTGCTTGGCTAATAATAATAATAATAATAATAATAATAATAACAATAATAATAATAATAATAATAATAATAATAATAATAATAATAATAATAATAATAATAATAATAATAATACAGTATGTACCCTGTCATGCCCATCGACTAAATCTAATTCTTGTCGATGTCATCAAATCTTTACATGACGCTTCACAATTTTTCTAATAGTTGGAAAAACTGTTTGTATTTATTATTATTATTATTATTATTATTATTATTATTATTATTATTATTATTATAAGCTATGCTATAACCCTAGTTTGAATCGCAAGATGCTATAAGCCCCAGGGCTCCAACAGGTAAAAGTAACTCAGTGAGGAAAGGAAGAAAGGAAATAAATAAACCACAAGAGAAGAATAAACAATGAAAATAAAATGTTTCAAGCAAAGTAATAACATTAAATTAGATCCTTCACATATAAACTATAAAAGCTTCAAAAAACAAGAGGAAGAGAAACAAGACAGTGGTTCGTATGTCCATGCTAAGCGGACAAATGTACAAAAAGAACTTTATCCTAATGAGCAAACAAGAGGGCTAAAACGACAGTCAAATACCCAATGTGCTTCCAGGTATCATGCTTGCATTTAATCAGAGACAGGTTGTGGTACGTGGTCTGGAAGATATAGAAGATGGCATTAATGCAGATAGGGCTATTCATGCAAGCGGATCGATATGTTAAATAAATGCTCATTTTGTTATGAGGTTATTTATCATGATATAAATTCTTGGTATGAAGGGGACTTGATAAAAACTGGAGAATTAATTAAACTTTAACAGTTCTGCTTGAATAGCTGCATCTAGTTCCATCTTTTTTTTTTTTTAACCTTTGTGTGATGAGGTAAAGAAGAATTCAACAGCTCTTGGTTTTCATACTTTAGAGTGTAGAGTACTGTAGACTGTCAAGGAAGCGGAGAATTTCTACCAAATTTGAGGAGTTTGTTGTCGTTGATCTCAGTGTTAAGGATTCAGCATGAATTCACTTTTACTACCGTATTGCGGACTATATGCTGTCAAAATGAAAATGCGGTTTAGTAATGAAACATGCACGCTTATGAAAGGATTACAGTAACTTAACCCACGAAGTACGAATTCTTACCTTTCGATAAAATGTGTGGACGTATGCCTGAAGATCTCAAACATGAGCTGTACTTTGAAAGACGCTCCAAGGACGTAAGTGACCCTGAAAGGCCTGAATCATTGTTAGACTTACTGAAAACTCTTAATCCATATGTGGAGGCATTTCCTGATCTCTGCAGACTAGCCAAAATTTTTGTAGTGTTACCTGTGTCATCATCTTCAGCAGATAAAAGCTTCTCTGCTCTAAAATTAATTAAGAAAGACTATTTTCAGAAATGCAATGAGCACTGGTAGATTAAGTAATCTTGCTGTGTTATCACTTATTATTATTATTATTATTATTATTATTATTATTATTATTATTATTATTATTATTAGCCAAGCTACAATCCCAGTTGGAAAAGCAAGATGCTATAAGCCCAAGGGTTCCAACAGAGAAAAATAGCCCAGTGAGGAAAGGAAATAAGGAAATAAATAAACGATATAAGAAGTAATGAAAAATTAAAATTAAATATTTTAAGAGACCTTAATAACATTAGTATGCGAGTTAAAAGACTAGATCTAGAGGAATTTGTTGAAACATTTCCTGAAAATCGCAGCAAGAACAGGAGAATATTATAGAAATGAGCCATGTCGCAGTAGTCTGTTGCTTCATCACATTTAATATATAGCAAGCCATTTATTTCGTATTTTGTTACTTTCAATATATATATATATATATAAATATATGTATATATATATATATATATATATATATATATATATATATATATATATATATATATTCATTCATTTATTTTCTTATCAAGAGTACCAACTACATAATATACTTATAAATTCGACTTTTTTGTTCTTTTGTTTCCATGTTTTTATTTTACAGTTTCTGCACGCACTGGAATTTCTGTGTTTTTCATAGCTTACTTTATGTTTTTCAGTTACATTTCTGTAACTCTTATTCTGTAACTACGTATAATTATAATATACCCTATTTCTGTTCATCTCTGTTTTACTTGATATACTATTTAGGAATCACTGATATTTGTATGATACCTGAATATCCATCGCTGATCTCTGAATGTGCCCAAATACCTTTCCTATATAGCTTCAGAATGGTTGCAAGTTGCATAGTGCCCGCCTAAATTCAGATGTGCCCAGTAGGTGCCCACCCACTGGCAGACTCCTAGCTGCGCCACTGCCTAGAATGCATGCAAGGCAGACGTGACTAGTACTAATGATAAGACTACAGTATCGCGACAATTGGCACTATGTGGTTGTGAGAACAGTGGTATAGCTTCCTGTGTAAACTATAGCAGGAAACCTTTAAGAATGTCTATTCTTAAAGTATTTCCTTACCTTCAAGTCTCCTTTGTACCGCACGGGTTTCATACATGCTCATATACTGTAACGGTTTTGCTTTTTTGTCTTATCAGTTGCTCTTCCCTGATCTGATAATAAACCAACCTGTGTAAGCATGCTAGCTCATGTATTATTTTGTTTGAATTTTTGTGATGTTCTTGCCTGCATGTCCTGTTATATAAACTCGATTTCTCTTTAATAAAGTTTAGTTGCATTCACCTCGCCTCTCAATTACAACCTAACGGCTCACTCTCACGCCTCTCTCAACTTCTGGTCATGTTCAACACTAAAATTTATTCCTTTCATATATATTCTTGACTTAAGCTCGCACATACAGTAGGCTACACATCTATTACCTTAAGTATGTTCCTTAAAGTATGGTCAAGCGTACAAGCGCACAGTGATCTGCATATGCAGCATGAATTAACTTAAAATTACAGAATGAGAATAAAACTTTACATGCGTCATTTTCATAACAACAATGATAGCTTGCACCCGATCTACCACCATAAGTCAACCAATCTGCAGATTGGTACAATCGGCAGCAGGGAGTTAAGATGGCTATCAGGAGATTACAACCTTATTCTTTCTCTTTTTATGCGTATATGTATCATATAAGGAAAGCTCCTTCCTTTTGCACACTGCACAGTTTAATACTTTTGTCTGCTCCATTTGCAAAAGGCAAAACTCTGTGGTGGGATGTGACAAATTTAGTTTCCCAAACATGGTTGACTTCCAATTCCGTAGATATCTTTGAAATCTTTCAAGTGCAAACAATAGAGAAAATAATTGTAACTCCTTATTACATCTTCATTGATTGACTGATTTAGAATTCTCTAGCATCTTGACATCAGAGGTCATTGCCAGATATATCGTTTATTATGAATAAAAAATAAAAGAGGATTCAATTCAAAACCATAAAAGGAAAGATGTCTTTACAAAATTTAAACAACTTTCAGAAGATCTGTTTCGAAAATAATATAAATACACCGCTGGCATAGTACAACACATTATGTCCAAGAATCTTGGAAAGGATGAACCTACCATCCTCACCTCGAGCCTCAAACAGAAATCTATTTCATTTGGTGCTATAAGTGGGGCATTTGGTCAACTAAATGTCTCACTGTCAAGGGTACCAAACAGTCGTCGCAATATGGCTGGTGTTCGCCAGTTAGCAGAAACTTGTGTGTCAACCGAGTGTGGCCAATGCGGAGATGACGAAGAGTAGTCTCCCCCTTTCTGGGTATCAGGTTATACCTCCAAGGAAATATAACATTCATTATTTTTCTCATCTTATTAACAACTAGACCATACTAATGGTGTTACCAATTATTATAAATAAAATTCTTAATGCTAGGTAAAAAATCATTACAGAGAATGAGATACTTTCTTGGTAGCAACTCAGCTGCAGTAAATCTGCCTTCTCATTTCCAGTCACACCTACGTGTGCTGGAACCCAGCAAAATTGAACTGCTATACCTCTCAGCCAAATAATAAAAAGCCACTCTAAAATCTTTGAAACTAATGGGTACTGAGATTAAAAACTTCTAAAGCTTGTAGGACAAATCTTGCATCGCTAGAGATGGTAAAATTGCCCTCTTCTTTTAATGCTATTTTTTTCCATAGCAGTTAGTATGCCATATAGTTCGGCTGTAAATATAGAAGATACTAGAGGAATTGAACCTCTACAATTAAAAGTGCTACTGTATACACTGAATCTGACGCCAGCATCAGATTTGGAGTCATCATTATATATAAAAATCACATTCCCATGTTCTTCAACATGTTCCATAAAAAGAGACCTGGCTTCTAAGTCAGTCATGTTCTTTTTAATGCCAATAAAATTTTCAAAAAAGATATCTCTGGTAGTTTCCATGATATCTTAAATAGTAGTACTTTATTTCTAGCTATATCAAGACTTTAATACCTTCGTCAAGTTTATTGCAGTGAAGGTTATGAGTTGATAGGTGTTGTCTGTCTGTGTTTTGTGATTTACATAACTTAAAAAAATAAATTTGACCGAATCTCATGAAATCCGGTGGGATGATTGCCCGTGATCCAATGACAAATTGATTAGGTTTTGGTAGTGATTGGGTCTAAAGTCAAGGCCAAGGTCACGAAAAGGTAAAAGACGAATCACAAGACTCAAAAAATATTTGACTAAATCTCGTGAAATAAGGTTGGATATTTGGCCATGATCCTAGGAAAATTTTATTATATTTTGGGAGCGATTAGGTCAAAAGTCAAGGCCAAGGTCATGAAAAGGTAAAAAATATCTTTTTGCCATATCGTGGCCAATTTATATCCGATTTGTATGAAACTAGTTCCAAAATTTGCATAATTCAGTTCCCTATTTCATGATGAACATCATGATATAGTGATGTCATTTGGCTACTCTTGTTTGTGTATTTATTTGTTTGTATGTCTGTCTGTATGTTTGTGATTCACATAACTCAAAAACCGTTTGACCTAATTTCATGAAATTAGGTGGGATGATTGGCCATGATCCAAGGAAAATTTGATTAGATTTTGGAAGTGATTGGATCAAAGGTCAAAGTCAAGGTAACGAAAAGGTAAAAAAAAATCTTTTTGCTACATCATGGTTATTTTTTCCGATTTGCATGAAACTAACGCCAAAATGTTCATAATTCGATTAACTACCTTGAAATATACAGCATGATATAAGCGAAGGTAAGACCTTTACCGAGTGCCCGTTCTATATACAAATGTTTTTACCCGAGAACTATAAGGTTGAGGAGATTTTGGTTGCAACTCAAATATCTGCCAAGCCTTATAAGATTTGCAGTCTGATAGGCTGAAGAATTAGGGAGTCTTTGCAACCTTAACCAATATTGAACATTAGAAGACTTTCGGTAATGGTTCAAATATTATTCTCCTACATCAATAAGGAGGCATGGGATAGGTGAAGTTCTAAAGGCTCCTTAGGCCACTCTGACACCAGCATAGTATATAGAATTTAAAATCTTTAATTGGCTTGGGGTGACTAAAGAGTATATTTCACACCAATAACTAATTTTTGAAAAAATTAAAGCCTTTATAATTTTAAAAGTTTTGCAGTCTGATCCCATGGTGTAAGGGACAAAACTTTTAAACGAATCAGAGCTTAAAGACATCTTAATTTTAAGGCTTTCAAGTGAGGAATCCATGTCAGCCTGAAATCAAATATTAATCCTAAAATTCTAGCTTCACTTACACATAGGTTCTGTTGACCTTTGATATACATATCCAGGACTGGATGTACTCCCACGAATATGACAGAAATAGACAACAACAGTTTTACTTGTCGAAAACTTGAATCCATTCATATCAGCCCACTGTATAATTTTGTCAATTGAGAGTTGTATTTTTTTTCTGAATCATTGACATTCTAGTTCCAGCAAATGATATGGAGAGATCATTTACAAAGAGCGGTGACCGAATATTTTGGGGAACTCCTTCTTCCTGGCATTTCCTCCTAGACTGAGTTTCACCGACTCTAACTTGGAAAAATCTGTGGGAAACTAATGCTTGAAATGAACAATGGTAGCTCTCCCCTCAATCCCAAATTATAAATAGTTTCAAGTATACCATATCTCCATGCAATATATCATATGCCCTTCCAAAATAAAAGACTATTACATAGAACTGTTTGGAAGGAAATGATACACAAATAGAGGATTCAAGTCGTATCAACACATCAGTCGTTGAGTGATTTTTTTTCTAAATCCACACTGGATAGGTGATAAAATACCATTCTTCTCCAGATACCACATCAGTCTTGTATGGTCCATCTTCATGATCTTACATAAACAGGAAGTCAATGCAATTGGTCCAGAGTTTGCTGCTAAAAACTTATCCTTACCGGGTTTTAAAAAAGGCTGAAAAAAAATGGCTAGTTCCCAATGAAAATGCCATATTCTGTTAATACTGCTTAAAATAAGTAGATAACTAAGTATTTAGTCATTGCATATGGAATTCCATCGGGTCCAGGGGTTGTATCATTACTTACTTTACTTTACTTTGATGGCTGCTTTTCCGGTCCCATACAGCAGGGAACCCCGCTCTCTACAGGACCTCCACTGTCGTTTTACCTTGTTCTTTCAGAGTATTTAACGTTTCATATTGCGTATTGTTCATTTACTGTTAAATCGTCACTGTCAAAGGACTCATGAAATAAGAGTCTTCAGTTTCCTCTTGAAAGCCTGAAAGTCTTCAATCATTCGAATGTTTCGTGGGAGTTTGTTATATAGTCTCGGGGCCGCATATTTAAAGGCTCTGGAGCCTAAAGTAGACTTATATCTAGGCTCTAATACTTTGAAGCCATCTGTAACTATTCTCGTGTCGACACGATTTGTTGGCTGCACAAAATGTAGCAGTTCTCTTAAGTATTTTGGACGCCCGGTTCTGATAACTTGGTGGGTTATTGTACATATTTTAAATTAAATTCTCTCTTTAATCGGCAGCCAGTGTAAATCGATTAGCATAAGGGTGATCCTTTCTCTAGGTGGGACACCTTTTATCAGTCTTGCTCCTCTGTTCATTATGTTTTGTAATTTCCTAAGTTGCCCTTTTGGTAAATTGTAATAGATAGAGTTGCAGTAGTCAATCCTGGTAATAACACAGTTTATCACAAGTTTTTTTTTTTTCAGAATTTTCGTTCAGGTACTTTTTTATAAACACAATATTTCTTAGATGATAACCAGCAGTTTTTATTACATTATTTATTTGGGCATTTAGAGACAGGTTACAGTCAAGAAATACACTTAATTCTCGAACTTTACAAGATATCGGCACCGAGTCATTATTTATGTTCATTTGAATATCACCCAAGTTTCTCACGCTGTTTCTCTTGCCCACCACCATGAATTCAGTTTAGTTCTCATATAATTTTAGTTGTTAAAATGTCATCCATTCTCTAACACTAACATTTGCAAGTAGCAAATGCAGAATCCAATTCCCTTTCAGTAAAAGGAGCATTGTAGGATTCATCCTTTACTGTTGTAAAATTTAGCATTTTCTGTTCTTTAATGCATCCATACTTGTGATCAGAAGCTGCTTCACACATCGGAGAAATGATCAGCCAAGGCATTGCTAACCTCAGTTGTTCCAGTCACATAGGCCTACTGACCATTCACCTTCAACATTGGTGGTTGGTTGGAGTAAATTTACCTGCTATCTATTTTACTTTCCTCCAAACAGAAGATGGTGGTGTTGACTGAGGAAACAAAAGATATCCAAGACTAGCACCCAGCTTCTTTCATGGCACGACGGAACTGTGCTCTACATTTTTTGTATATTATCAAATTCTCCTCTGTACGGCGCCTACACAATCGAATCAAAGATTTTCTTGTGGCTTTGTGCAAGGCAGTTAGTTTTGAAGACCACCAGGGGACTGGTTGCAGTTTGAATAATATTGTGGTTTTTGGGAATTGAATTGACTCCTGCTGTATGATAGATGTCAGGATGCCAGAAAACTTTAGATTAATCAATCAATCCTGCTGTATGGAGAGTTCCATTCACCAAGTCCATGGCATCATCAACACTTTCAAACTGTTCTGCATTTCCTTCAGTTTCACTTAGCTACCGAAATCTACCCTAGTCTACCTTGTCAAGGCTCCATTACGGCAATGTCTGTAAAGGTGGATTATTGTGGTGCATGATCACTAGTATGCCAATCATCTAATGTTCTCTAATCAAAATCAAGATGGCAGTTAGAGCTTGCAATTGAAAGGTCAATGCATGACAAGGTACCTGTTTGGCCATGCAAGTGTGTGGGCTCTCCTGTATTAAGGAGTCCTACATCTTCATTCTCCACAACTGATGATATAATATTACCCCTTGCATTTGCTAAAACATCGCCCCATAAAGGATGTTAAATCTCCCACTAATATAAAAGGTTGAGGGAGTTGTTGAATCACCTTTACTAAATTATCATACAAAATGTTATCATTTGGAGAAAGAGAGAAAATCGTATATTTTCTACCTATAACAATTTGTACAACCACTGCGTGCAGAGGGGTACAAATAGATAAAGATATTTGGGGAACATGATGAAGGTATTTATATGAGACTTCTGTCATGGCTCCCTGCTTGTTGATTGTATGGCATCCTATAGCTAGCATGCTCTCGAGGACAAGGAGTATTAGCACCAAGTTTGTTCTCCTGTAGACATAAAATTATGGGGGAGTGCTCATGAATAAGGACTTTAATTTCTTCACATTTGGTTCTTAAACTCTGACAATTCCATTGCAAAATGGAGGAAAAAACTGTGGATTATTTTTTGAAGATTTCTTGGATGAGGTCTTCCAATTGACAGTTTTCGATTCAACATTATTTCTTGATAAAATAGGTTTTACATTTGCTTTATCATGTTCTTTTTACATAATTGTTGAGGGGGATGGTAGACCTCAACTTCAATTTTTGATTGATTCAAGTTTTCTAAAGGTTCATCTTTTTTAGATGAAATATTGTACCTATTTTTGCATTTCTCGTTGGAAGGGAAAGGGATAGGGGTCTCCCTCTTTTTCGATTGAAAGATGGAGAGCTATTAGGATTATGTACCTCCATTATGACAGGTACATCCAATAGCTCTCTAGCATAGGATTCTTCCCCTAAATCTGGTAATGATGCTGCCCGAGATGAAATCCTTAGGCTGGTCATCCAGGGTATAGCAGATTTAGAAGGAGGTGATGCCTTTTTGACAACAGGCACCGAATCTAAATCATGAGACATGGTAATAGCGTTAGGAGGTGATTCAGCAATATTATTATTATTATTATTATTATTATTATTATTATTATTATTATTATTATTATTATTATTATTATTATTAAATTTATCATCATCACCATCACCATCATCTTCATGATTGCAAGCTGAGCTATGACCCTAGTTCGAAAAGCAAGATCCTAGAAGCCCAAGGGTTCCAACAGGGAAAAAATAACCCAGTGAGGAAAGGAAATAAGGAAATGAATAAACTAAAAGAGAAGAATAAGCAATTCAAATAAAATATTTCAAGAACAGTAACAACATTAAATTAGATCCATCACATATAAACTATAAAAGCTTCAAGAAAACAAGATGAAAAGAATTAAGATATAACAGCATACCCAAATGTACCCCCAAGCAAGAGAACTCTAATCCAAGACAGTGGAAGGCCATAGTACAGAGGCTATGGTACTACCCAAGACTAGAGAACAATGGTTTGATTTTGGAGTGTCCCTCTCCTAGAAGAACTGCCAACTAAATCTAAAAAGTAGCCATTGAACAATTAGATTTGCAGTAGTTAACTCCTTGAGCGGAGGAGAATTGTTTGGTAATCTCAGTGTTGTTAGGCGTATGAGGACAGAGTAGAATGTGCTAAGAATAGGCCAGACTATTTGGAGTATGTGTAGGCAAAAATAAAATGAGCCGTAACCAGGGGGAGGCATCCAATGTAGTACTGCCTGGCCAGTCAAAGGACCCACTAACTCTCTGGCGATAGTAACTCAACAGGAGGCTGGTGCCCTGGCCAACCTACTACCTGTACATTACCTGGTCTAAGTGGTGTTGCAATTCTTTCTGGGTGTCCTGCATCCTTAGATTTTAAGGCCTTGGCATAACTTTAAGTTTTACTTATAGTCGCCTAGTACTAGATGGAATAAGAAATGTTATTCCATCTTGGCCTATCATATCCTACACTAATATGCTCTTGTATCGCACGTGTTTCATACACGCTCATACAATGTAATGGTTTTGATTTTTCATCTTATCACTCACTCTTCCCTGCACTGTTAATAGACCAACCTGTGTTATCATGCCAGTTCATGATTCATCATGTTTAAATTTTTGTGACGTTCTTGTTCGCAAGTCGCTTTATATAAACTCGATGATTGTTTAATAAAGTTAGTTGCATTCACCTCGCCTCTCGGTTACAACCTTACTGCTCGCTCGTACACTTTACACCTACCTTCTGAACAGCAGCTTTGCAATAGAAGTGCAGGGTTCATGCTCTGGATTCGAACAATTGTTGGAGATCTTTTCGTTTCTGCATACAAGTTGAATGTCCAAAGTTATAGCAATTGTAGCACTGTGGAGGTTTCTGTTTATAGACGCAAACTGGAATTCTCTTATTTTCAGTGTATACATGAGAGGGTATCTCATGATCTTGGAATGTTAAAATAATCATAGTGGTTCTGGGAACCTTATCAACTTTTCCTATTTCTCTATTATTTCTTCCACACTAAATTCATCAAGGTTTTTGTCAAAGATCACCCCTCTTCCATAACTAAAATTCAAATGCTGTTTGATATCCACCATCAAATTTTCTTCTACCTTTACGTATTTTATGCTTAATGTGCGGTAATTTATTCCAATTTGTGTTAAAATATGTGAAAAGTTGTAAATCTATGCAGTGTGCATCCAAAAACAATCTCCTGTCGTTGACTTCGACAGGTGTTGTTATCAAATTTAAACTAACCATCACAACACTTTATATTTATTCGTTAACATTATTTATTGACGAAACCTATATCTGAGGGAGAAATTTAGGTTAGTTAGTAAGTTTCGATTCATATCACTTGGTAATAACGCTGTATTTCACAATGAACATTATTCTATCACTTTTCAGCGTTTTTTTACATCATGAGACATATTCCTGCTGAGGGAAAACAATTATATGTTAAAGTATTTCGAGAATGGAGGTGCCTTAGTGGTCCCGTGGCCAGTGGGTGGGCACCTGCATAGGAGGATTCTTGTGGCAGGACACGTGCCTTACAGTCGTAAATCCAGGGAATATTCAGCTTGTAGAAATGCCATAACCATATTATTTTAACTTTTTTTAGTTAGACATTTTTAGCAATCGTATTTTCACGATTAATGTAAATAACTTTTATCTTTTTATTTGCTAACATTTATCATTTTGTTTAACTTTTGTTAGGCAAGATTACCGCACCTCTCCCCGACCAACGCACGTTAATAGGCCACTTGCCCTTAACACCAACAATTCAATAACAACAGAAAAGGTATCTGTCTTAATGATATGTTGGGGATTCTTTTTGCTAATGATTGATATTGAATAAAAACCGAACTTGTACGTATGACACTACAAACCCCATTATAATCCTCCCTCTGGGCCCTGTGCTTCCCTTCCCCGGCCCTAAGCATACCCTTCGACTGCCTAAATAGAAGTTTGTAATATATGAGACTCTCTCTCTCTCTCTCTCTCTCTCTCTCTCTCTCTCTCTCTCTCTCTCTCTCTCTCTCTCTCATATTATCATAAGTATTATTCTTATTATTACTATTCTTTCTTAAATTCTCTCCTTTTCTCCTATCAGAGAGCGGCCCTTTAACTGGGCGGCCCATCTGGAAAAATCTGGAATCTCCAGATGGCCAGTCCATCACTAGTTGGAAACGAAATTTGCATTCTCCACTATCGGCACAGCAAGAGAATACTTCCCAGATGATCCACTCTGTACCCTACCCTTGGAAAAGCACCAAAACAGATATAAAGGCACAGGTGTAAACTAAACCCGCCTGTTAGAACTGAGACCAAGTAAATGTGGAATCTTCCTCCTCATATCTGTAATGATGGGCTTCCGGCCAGAAGCCGAGAGTCCTACCTCAAGGATTTGGTCACCCGGATTATGATGACCCAATCCCTGAGAACAATAGTTCCGCAAAAATAAGAAAATAAAATAAGAATAAAAAAGTCCAACCCTCATCGGGATGGCTGAGATCATCCAATACTCTCACATATAGCTTTGAATGTAAATTCCTCCTACCCGTGATCCCTTCTCCCATTCACCTAAGCAGGCAGTAATAATGAATGTGGAGATGTCCACGCCATTTAGGAAAATAGAATGAAAAATAAATAAGCAAAATCTATATATAAAGATGAGCGAAATATCATCATTGAGTTAGGACAGCAAGAAGAAAGAAACTATAAAATCAGGAGGTCGGAGCAATGTTGAGAGTAGGAAACAGATTAAAGAGAGAGATTTAGATTCAAACTAGGAGAACTTCTTCTTCTTCTTTGTCTACATCTTTTCCCACTTCTATGTGGGGTCGATGTTTCTGGTCAGCTTTCTCCATCTACCTCTGTCCCACACCACATCACCGGTTAATCCCTTTGATCGAAGGTCATCCTTGATACAGTCCACCCACCTTCACTTTGGTCTCCCTCTCCTTCTCGTTCCCTGTACTTCCATTTCCATCACTCTCCTCATGACATGACCATACCACCTCAGTCTACTTTCTTGGATCTTATTTGATAGTTTTCTAACTCCTGTGGTACCCCTAATTACCTCATTCCGTATCTTATTTCTTCTTGTCACCCCACACATCCATCTCAACATTCTCATCTCTGCCACATACATCTTCTTCTCTTCTGTCTTCTTTACTGCCCACGTCTCCGCTCCATACATCATTGCCGGTCTCACAACTGTCCTGTGTACCCTACCTTTCAACTTGACCGTTGGAAGAACAATTTCCCTAAGTTCGTCGCAGTGCTTCAACAAGGAAACTACTGTATCCTTCATGTTGAAGGCGAGTAACTACTTACTTTACTTTACTTTGATGGCTGCTTTTCCGGTCCCATACAGCAGGAGAACCCTACCCTCTACACTGGCCTCCGCTGTCGTTTTACCTTGTTCGTTCAGAGTATTTATCGTTTCAGATCACGTATTGTTTACAAAGGATATTCTTCTGGTTTTCTTTTTTCTTTTGCGTAAATTTTATTTCTATATATTCAAAGCTTGATATACTAATTCTTTTCAACGTTTTGAGATTTAAGTAACTTGTGAATAAGGAGTCCGACATCCCCACCAGACCTACCTTCTCTCGTCACAGTGCTTCAACAAGGAAACTACTGTATCCATGTTGAAGGCGAGTGACTACGCCAAGGCATTCTCTCGTTAAAGGGGTATTTATTACGTCTAAAGTTACAAAGGTTCTCATATAAAGTTACTTCTTACTTTTAAAATTCATTTTATTTACTGTGATGAATGAAATAACTTGTATACTCATAATTAGCCCACATAGGTAAGGTAAATAATACACAGGAAAATCTATCCAGTACATTAGCTTTGTTCAGTTCTAAATGCAATAGATTACAATGTATGAAGATAATGTTACAGTTTAATACAACTTAAGACTAAATTCCTTTGCTTAAGAAGATTTTAACTAAGTTTAAATGTTACACATGATGACAAAAATTCTCCGAATTCAAAAATTTTATTGATATTAAGATTTAAAAGTAGAGCTATCGTGGTAGTGTAGGGGGGGATACCCTACACCAAAATAGCTGTTATAGATAAAACGTCATATAGGTACAAAATTGTTTGGAATAAATAAGTGACCTACAAAAAGATATCTTTTAAAATGGGAATATTATCAATTTACTTATATTACTCATCTCCTCATCTTTATCTATTCATCTGTAAAGGTTCAAAATACATTTTACAGGGCGATTAGCCTTTTCATAAAATTTATGTCATAAACCAAGAATATAACTTCAAATATACTTTTGATGTTTAATTCCACAAGTGCGTAATTTAAGAATTAGGTTGTAAGTGAAAATACTACGGATAATACAAGGTTAACTATGTGTGAGGTTTTCCACCTGCTCTGTGGTGTGTTATAAGAAGGTTGGCAAGCCTTAACATTGCAAACCACCCATAATAGGTCCATTGATTTATTGAATAAGAAAGCAATTTCTTATCCTATCGGCTGGCTCCCCTATAAGAAAAAAATAGCAACGTACACACTTCTCTTAAAAACACCAAGTGCTTATAAAGAATCATTAATGCTAGCTGTTTATTTTCTCTGTTTGTTACTCTTCCATTTAAGCACGACACAATTTTTTCTGTTGTATATTTATCATGGCAACACTGGTTATCGGGAGTGCAAGGACCAGACACATACTCTCTTACCTGACAATCATAGATGCAAATGTGTTCATCTAATCCAAACATCCGAATGGGTATGGCACTTCCTGTAATTAAGATAAGAAGAATTGAAAATAAGGATTTTTTTTACTGTAATAACACTTATAAAGCACACATGGCGCATACTGCAGATCACACTATAGTCAGTTCTTTTTAGTGAGGCAGATTTGCACCGACTCGCAGGGGTGCCCTTTTAGCTCGGAAAAGTTTCCTGATCGTTGATTGGTTGCACAAGATAGTTCTAACCAATCAGAGAGCAGGAAACTTTTCCAAGCTAAAAGGGCACTGCTGCAAGTCGATGCAAATGTGCCTCATTAAAAAAATTGAGTATAGTTGCACGGCACATGCATACCTAGACCAAAGGTCTAGAGTCAGAGTACAGTATACAGGCTTACTAAACCGTGCCTTGTAACAAAGTCCAGAGTAGGGAGTAATATCTGTACAATTTGCCTAGTAGTACAATCACTCGCTTATGACGTTATAGTCTCTCACTGTCTTGGGTTAGAGTTCTCCTGCTTGAGGGTACACTCGGGCACACTATTCTATCTAATTTATCTTCCTCTTGTTTTGTTAAAGTTTTTATAGTTTATATTGGAAATATTTATTCTAATGTTGTTACTGTTCTTATAATGTTTCATTTTGTTTCCTCTCTTCACTGGGCTATTTTCCTTGCGGGGGCCCCTGGGCTTATAGCATTCTGCTTTTCCAACTAGGGTTGTAGCTTAGCAAGTAATAATAATAATAATAATAATAATAATAATAATAAGATGCACTCCTAGATATCTACCGTATGTGCCGCGAGATCCATATCGGCCATGGTAGCTCATGCGTAAAAACCGCCTCCATCATGTGAGCAGTGGCTAGCATGGTAATCGATATAAATAAATGTCGGAAGCAGTATAAACTTCGATATTTACCTAGATTTACCTTGATATGTTACACTGATTAAATATACATTTAAATATTATTATTTATTGGTGCATATATAGGTTACATTTATATTTATATATTATTATTATTATTATTATTATTATTATTATTATTATTTGCTAGGTTACAACCCTAATTGGGAAAGCACGATGCTATAAGCCCCGGGGCCCCAATAGGGAAAATAGCCCAGTAACATTATGATAAATATTTCCTATATAAACTATAAAAAACTTTAACAAAACAAGACGAAGAAAAATTAAGTAGCATAGTGTGCCCGAGTGTACCCTCAAGCAAGAGAATTCTAGCCCAAGACAGTGGAAGAGCATGGTATAGAGGTTATATCACTACCCAAGACTAGAGAACAATGGTTTGATTTTGGTGTGTCCTTCTAATAGAAGAGCTGCTTACCATAGCTAAATAGTCTCTTCTACCCTTACCAACAGGAAAGTAGCCACTGAACAATTACAGTGCAGAAGTTAACCCCTTGGGTGAAGAAGAATTGTTTAGCAATCTCAGTGTTGTCAGATGTATGTGGACAGAAGAGAATATGTAAAGAATAGGCCAGACTATTCGGTGTATGTGTAGACAAAGGGAAAGCGAACCATAACTAGAGAGAAGGTTATATATAGGCATATATAACCATACATGCTACCTAAATATATGTATGATATTATTATTATTATCATTATTATTTTTATTATTATTATTATTAGGTAAGCTACAACCCTAGTTGGAAAAGCAAGATGCTAGAAGCCCAAGGGCTCAAACAGGACAAATTAGCCCAGTGAGGAGAGGAAATAAGGAAATAAACGATATAAGTAATGAAAAATTAAGATGAAATACTTTAAAAACATTAACAACATTAAAACGGATATTTTATATATAAACTATAAAAGGACCTATGTAGGCCTGTTCAACTTAGAAATATTTGCTGCAAAGGGTAACTTGCCTAAATTTAGATGCACCCAGAGAGAGACTATGTAGACGTCATTACTGAAGGCCCTCCCACTCATTGATACTCTACTGTAGTATGACGTAGTTACTATACACTTCTGTCGTATAGTCACTTTATGAATGAAGACACACAAACAGTTACCCTATACACTTCTTCTCTCTCTCTCTCTCTCTCTCTCTCTCTCTCTCTCTCTCTCTCTCTCTCTCTCTCTCTCTCTCTCTCTATATATATATATATATATATATATATATATATATATATATATATATATATATATATATATATAAGGAGATCAGTAGAATAGGTGAACTGTTAAATATGGTTGATGAAGCTAGTCAGTGAAATAGTTTTCAGTCAAGAAAAAGTCTGTCATATCTTATTCTTATTGTGAAAATTTAAAAATACATTAATATAAACAAAATATTTTTATATCTCATTTTTTTTTCCAAACTCGTCATTCAAGTATGACCCCTATAAAATTTTATTTAGGCTTCCTGTCTGAATCATTTGGTGTTTGTACATGATCTGTTATCCACTTACCTGTTAATATTAATCATATGACGCATGCGGTTATTTTCTTTATTGCATACTGCAAAAACACGCAGTACGAAAGCAGTCTTGCAGCCACGAGGACAATTTGCCAGACCTGCCATAAGTGAAGCACCAGACAGCAGTCACATAGAACAGATTGGCTTTGACGTATGAATGCTCTGCTGTCCTCCTCCTGTTATCGGCATGTTTACTATTGTGAATGGAAAGTTTACTGGGTATTACGTCTGTTGTCATAGTTCACGTCACAACAAGCCTCTCTAGGGGTGCGTCTAAATTTAGCTAAGTTACCCTTTCAATTTCTTATAATTACTATGGTAAGTGCCTTTATTATTCCAATTAGACGTTACTGCATATTTTTGCCAATTAGGCTGTGGCTTCAAATGCCTATTTCCAAAATGTGACCCATATCCGATGTTTTGGTAGGATTTTATCAAACAAAATCAATTGGACACGGCCCTGAAATGCATAGTAGTTGCCTTGACTAGACCGTACGTTTGTTGGTGCAGCCAAAGACAGTACAAAACTGCAGTAAACTAACGATAAACAATGATGAGAATTGAATTTGTACCGAGCTACCTTGATAAGTTCCCGTTGCAAGATGGCTGTCGTCTACATGTATGAGGGCTCGGTTCATGTGACATCTATGGTATGATGTCTATGGATATAACAATATATGGCATATGGAACAAAGAGTAATAAGTATAATATACTTTATTGAAACTGTAATGAAGAGCATTGTCTTACCAACAACAGCTTCCAGGCATACGAGGAACAGCAGAACTACGAGGCTTACTTGAAGGAATCTCATTGTGGTTGATGAATTCGACAGGGCCTGAAATGGGCGAATTGAATGAGGCATTCATAAGAAATTTGTAAAGGAACTTGTTAGTTGTGGGTGATGATTCATTAAAAATAGAAAGATATTGTTTGGGAAATTGTACGAGGAATTCATTAAAAACTCAATGAAGCGTTAGTTAGAAACGGAGAATTAATTTCTTAAAAATCTTAATGAGAAATTTTATAGAAATTAAAAACTCGACGAGGAATAGTATTGAAATAAACGAGGAATTTATTAGGAACTGAAAGAGTAAATTACAATCTGATACACGAGAGTGAAATTCAATGATGATAGTTTTTAACGCATTTCTTTCTAAAATTCAGCGACTTTTTTATTTTAATAACTAGAAGTAGACTATATTTTATCGAGTGTTGATTCGTATGATAAAACGTAGAAGAATAATAACGGTAAATTGAACATGCACCTTACTTACTTGGAATTCGAAATAGACACACACACACATACTGTATATATATATATATATATATATATATATATATATACATACAGTATATATATACATATATATTTATATATGTATATGTGTGTATGCGTGTGTATGTATATATATATATATATATATATATATATAAAAGATGTGTGTATATACCCCTCTCTCTCTCTCTCTCTCTCTCTCTCTCTCTCTCTCTCTCTCTCTCTATATATATATATATATATATATATATATATATATATATATATGTATATATATATATATATATATGTATGTATTTAAATATATATATATATATATATATATATATATATATATATATATATATATATATATATGTGTGTGTGTGTGTGTGTGTGTGTGAATGATGAATTTTGCGCATTTAGACATGTTTTTATATTCAAATAAGCCATATATTTGGATACATTAATGCCTGGATCTTCTTACCGACCCCGGATCCGAGCCCAAGGCGGAACCACTCAAAGACAATAGCATCTTCATGGTTAAGTGGTATGTCACTGTTGTTACAATTTTTCCTGGACCAGTGTTCAATTCCCGGCCGGTCAGAAGCTATTATCTTTGAGTGGCTCCGCCTGGGACTCTGATCCCGAGGTCGGTAAGAGAATCCAGACATTAATGTATCAAAATAAATGGTTTATTTGAATATAAAAACGTCTAAATGTGTAAAATTTATCATACACATACACACATGCATATATATATATATATATATATATATATATATATATATATACATACATATATGTATACTGTATAATATATATATATATATATATATATATATATATATATATATATATATATATATATATATATACATATATATATATGTATATATACGATATATATATTTATTTATATATTTTACAACATAAACGAAAAGAAAACCATATCGATTATTAACGATTTTTTTCATTTCATGATCTGGCTTCCAGTGCTAATTGTCAGAAGGCGATGGATCTATTAAGGAAATTGAATGTTCGGGGTCGTGTATCAAGATCTATGCAATCCGGTAAGTTTGCATAAAGTAGGTACAAGTTAAATGTGTAGCTGGTTATGCATCTATCTATCTATCTATCTATATATATATATATATATATATATATATACATATATATATATATATATATATATATATACTGTACACACCCATTTATATATATATATATATATATATATATATATATATATATATATATATATATATATATACGGTACACACCCATTTATATATACATATATATATATACATATATATATATATATATATATATATATATATATATATATATATATATATATATGTATATATATATATATATATATATGGTGACCGGTAAGTTGATTCCCGGTTTTTTTATTCCGGTTATTTGATTCCCGGTATTTTGATTCCCGATAAGTTGATTCCCAGTATTGTTGATTCCCTGAAATTTGATTCCCAACTGACCATACCTATTCGGGTAAATAAGCCAAGAGGCCATTTATTTACTAAATAAGGTAGTTCTTTAATTAAGCAAATAGACTAATTATTTACAAAAACAAACTTCCAAATAAAGAAACGCTTTATTAACTAAGTTTTTTATTTTTTTTTATTTAGAATAAAGTCAGTCTTTAACCATGCCTCGTACCATTCTAAAGACCCGTGAAGGACAAAAACTCGTAGACGATTTAAATTACACATACGAGAAGCATAGAAAAAATGCTGATGGATCCAAAATTTATTGGAGGTATGATGTGAAGAGCTTATAAAGGACGCCTGCATACTGCAACAGAAGAAAATGATTACCAGGTGTTGAATCATCTTGGTGAACATCATCACAGTTCATGTGAAACAAAGCCAAAAGTATGTGAGGCCTTAACTAGTTTGAAGGCTGGGGCACTTTCAAGCCAGGAAACATCACGGTCATTTATTGCGTCAAGTAGTGCATCATTAAGTGAAAATGAAAGAGCTCAACTTCCTGTACGCAAGACTGGATTTATAATACCAAACGAGTTTAGGGTATTGGACAGTGAAGTTTTCCTACAATTTGATAGCGTCGAAGCAGGTGAAAGTAGGTTACAAATTTTTGCAACAAATCCGGGACTTAATGATTTGATGCATGCAACACACTTAGCTGGGGATGGAACGTTTAAGTGTGTGCCGAAAGCATATTTCCAGTTATTTACTTTACATATTCATATTCATAACTTCAGTGTACCAAGGTTATTTGCCCTCCTGCCAGACAAGAAAGAAGAAACGTTTAACAGACTTTTTGCAAAAATTTTGGAATTAAGCCCAAAATTAAAACCCCAGGCATAAATTATGGACTTTGAAAAAGCGCATATGAACTGTATACGTAATCATTTCCCAAATGTTTCTATTTCATCATGCCTTTTCCATTTATCGCAAAGTATTTATCGCAAGGTTATAGATTTGGGCTTTAAAGAAAGATATCACCGAATTCAGTGGGAAAGTTAGGTGTTTTTGTGCCCTGTCACTACTTCGCACCAATAATAATTTATAAGGTTACCACTGTGCTCTATAGAGTGTTGTTTCAGGTGTTCATCCTAATATTTGGAAGTTAATTTTACCATTGAAAAAAGAAGAGCCTTGCTCATTTGAAAAAAAGCTCAGTTTGATGGTGGCCACGGTATTCCAGCGAAACGAAAATACAACGACTTGAACGACCGACTGAAAAATGTTGTTTGCGGTATGATTCACAGAAAAAAAAAAAAAAAAAAAAAAAAAAAAAACAGACTTCCTGAGGGCTGTTACAAGGATTTCACATTACTAAAACTATCATTTCCCCTTTGTAATAATTTTTATAAGTATGCTTGTTTACCAAATTTTATATATGATTTTTTTTTAATAAATATTGTTTCTGTACTAATACTTTTACGTTTCCTTATTTTTGGTGCTTTTGAAACAATTATTAATCAATAAACTCCTTTATGGCTAAATAAGCCAGTAGACTATTTATTTACAAAACAAATTCACAAGAAAATACCAGAAGCTCTTTATTTATTTGTTAATAATTTGGAATCAAACTACTGGGAATCAACTATACTGGGAATCAACTTATCAGGAATTAAAATACCGGGAATCAAATAACCGGAAGCAAAAAACCAGGAATCAACTTACCTAGAACCATATATACATACATATAAATATATATATATATATATATATATATATATATGTATATATATATATATATATGATAAATTTTGCACATTTTTACGTGTTTTTCATATTCAAATAAGCCATATATATTTTTGATATATTAATGTCTGGATTCTCTTAACAACCTCGGGATCACAGACCCAGGCGAAATCTCACAAAGACAAGAGCTTGGCTCCGGCCGGGAATCGAACCCTGGTCGGCAAGCTTATATAGACAGTGACTTAACCCACTTGGCCACGAACAAAGATAAAAGTCAATGACAATTCCACTGTACTTCTACCTGTCGAATTCAGGTATTTTGTACTTAGAATTGAAATCAACCCATCTTCACCATCGTAGCCAATTGGTAGTTTGTTACTTGGCATTCAATTTATGATAAATTTTGCACATTTTTACGTGTTTTTCATATTCAAATAAGCCATATATATTTTTGATATATTAATGTCTGGATTCTCTTAACAACCTCGGGATCACAGACCCAGGCGAAATCTCACAAAGACAAGAGCTTGGCTCCGGCCGGGAATCGAACCCTGGTCGGCAAGCTTATATAGACAGTGACTTAACCCACTTGGCCACGAACAAAGATAAAAGTCAATGACAATTCCACTGTACTTCTACCTGTCGAATTCAGGTATTTTGTACTTAGAATTGAAATCAACCCATCTTCACCATCGTAGCCAATTGGTAGTTTGTTACTTGGCATTCAATTTATGATAAATTTTGCACATTTTTACGTGTTTTTCATATTCAAATAAGCCATATATATTTTTGATATATTAATGTCTGGATTCTCTTAACAACCTCGGGATCACAGACCCAGGCGAAATCTCACAAAGACAAGAGCTTGGCTCCGGCCGGGAATCGAACCCTGGTCGGCAAGCTTATATAGACAGTGACTTAACCCACTTGGCCACGAACAAAGATAAAAGTCAATGACAATTCCACTGTACTTCTACCTGTCGAATTCAGGTATTTTGTACTTAGAATTGAAATCAACCCATCTTCACCATCGTAGCCAATTGGTAGTTTGTTACTTGGCATTCAATTTATGATAAATTTTGCACATTTTTACGTGTTTTTCATATTCAAATAAGCCATATATATTTTTGATATATTAATGTCTGGATTCTCTTAACAACCTCGGGATCACAGACCCAGGCGAAATCTCACAAAGACAAGAGCTTGGCTCCGGCCGGGAATCGAACCCTGGTCGGCAAGCTTATATAGACAGTGACTTAACCCACTTGGCCACGAACAAAGATAAAAGTCAATGACAATTCCACTGTACTTCTACCTGTCGAATTCAGGTATTTTGTACTTAGAATTGAAATCAACCCATCTTCACCATCGTAGCCAATTGGTAGTTTGTTACTTGGCATTCAATTTATGATAAATTTTGCACATTTTTACGTGTTTTTCATATTCAAATAAGCCATATATATTTTTGATATATTAATGTCTGGATTCTCTTAACAACCTCGGGATCACAGACCCAGGCGAAATCTCACAAAGACAAGAGCTTGGCTCCGGCCGGGAATCGAACCCTGGTCGGCAAGCTTATATAGACAGTGACTTAACCCACTTGGCCACGAACAAAGATAAAAGTCAATGACAATTCCACTGTACTTCTACCTGTCGAATTCAGGTATTTTGTACTTAGAATTGAAATCAACCCATCTTCACCATCGTAGCCAATTGGTAGTTTGTTACTTGGCATTCAATTTATGATAAATTTTGCACATTTTTACGTGTTTTTCATATTCAAATAAGCCATATATATTTTTGATATATTAATGTCTGGATTCTCTTAACAACCTCGGGATCACAGACCCAGGCGAAATCTCACAAAGACAAGAGCTTGGCTCCGGCCGGGAATCGAACCCTGGTCGGCAAGCTTATATAGACAGTGACTTAACCCACTTGGCCACGAACAAAGATAAAAGTCAATGACAATTCCACTGTACTTCTACCTGTCGAATTCAGGTATTTTGTACTTAGAATTGAAATCAACCCATCTTCACCATCGTAGCCAATTGGTAGTTTGTTACTTGGCATTCAATTTATGATAAATTTTGCACATTTTTACGTGTTTTTCATATTCAAATAAGCCATATATATTTTTGATATATTAATGTCTGGATTCTCTTAACAACCTCGGGATCACAGACCCAGGCGAAATCTCACAAAGACAAGAGCTATATAAGCTTGCCGACCAGGGTTCGATTCCCGGCCGGAGCCAAGCTCTTGTCTTTGTGAGATTTCGCCTGGGTCTGTGATCCCGAGGTTGTTAAGAGAATCCAGACATTAATATATCAAAAATATATATGGCTTATTTGAATATGAAAAACACGTAAAAATGTGCAAAATTTATCATAAATTGAATGCCAAGTAACAAACTACCAATTGGCTACGATGGTGAAGATGGGTTGATTTCAATTCTAAGTACAAAATACCTGAATTCGACAGGTAGAAGTACAGTGGAATTGTCATTGACTTTTATCTTTGTTCGTGGCCAAGTGGGTTAAGTCACTGTCTATATAAGCTTGCCGACCAGGGTTCGATTCCCGGCCGGAGCCAAGCTCTTGTCTTTGTGAGATTTCGCCTGGGTCTGTGATCCCGAGGTTGTTAAGAGAATCCAGACATTAATATATCAAAAATATATATGGCTTATTTGAATATGAAAAACACGTAAAAATGTGCAAAATTTATCATAAATTGAATGCCAAGTAACAAACTACCAATTGGCTACGATGGTGAAGATGGGTTGATTTCAATTCTAAGTACAAAATACCTGAATTCGACAGGTAGAAGTACAGTGGAATTGTCATTGACTTTTATCTTTGTTCGTGGCCAAGTGGGTTAAGTCACTGTCTATATAAGCTTGCCGACCAGGGTTCGATTCCCGGCCGGAGCCAAGCTCTTGTCTTTGTGAGATTTCGCCTGGGTCTGTGATCCCGAGGTTGTTAAGAGAATCCAGACATTAATATATCAAAAATATATATGGCTTATTTGAATATGAAAAACACGTAAAAATGTGCAAAATTTATCATAAATTGAATGCCAAGTAACAAACTACCAATTGGCTACGATGGTGAAGATGGGTTGATTTCAATTCTAAGTACAAAATACCTGAATTCGACAGGTAGAAGTACAGTGGAATTGTCATTGACTTTTATCTTTGTTCGTGGCCAAGTGGGTTAAGTCACTGTCTATATAAGCTTGCCGACCAGGGTTCGATTCCCGGCCGGAGCCAAGCTCTTGTCTTTGTGAGATTTCGCCTGGGTCTGTGATCCCGAGGTTGTTAAGAGAATCCAGACATTAATATATCAAAAATATATATGGCTTATTTGAATATATATATATATATATATATATATATATATATGTATATATATATATATATATATATATATATATATATGTATGTGTGTGTGTGTGTGTGTGTAATGCATATTTAGAATGTCGTGTCCTAAACTGTCACCTATAGACCTATGTTGGGTTTAGTGGTGAACAACTTATTGAGGCATAAGAGAAATTAAGACTTGCAAACAGAACACTGCACTTTTTATTGGCCATTTGTGATGTGACATTCAGTTATTATTATTATTATTATTATTATTATTATTAAGCTACAACCCTAGTTGGAAAAGCAGGAGGCTATAAGCCAAGGGGCCCCAACAGGGAAAATAGCCCAGTGAGGAAAGGAAACAAGGGAAAATAGAATATTTTAAGAGCAGTAACAACATTAAAATAAATATTTCCTATATAAACTATAAAAACTTTAACAAAACAAGAGGAAGAGAAATTAGAGAGAATAGTGTGCCAGTGTACCCTCAAGCTGTTACTTAGTCTGATTGGTAAATATACCAGTCATATTAGTATATTACTGTTGATAATTACTTATGTAGCAAATTTATGTATATATTATTATCACTAGTAGTAGTAGTAGTAGTAGTAGTAGTAGTAGTAGTAGTAGTAGTTTTATTGTAATTAGACATTGCTAGTAGCTTTTACTAATTTCATCAAAAGTATTGATATCATTGTAGTTATTATTAGTACTATCTTCATCATTATCATTAGGCTACTTACATCACTTTTATGATAATTAAGACTGAATATAGACACATCCACATATAACGTTTCCTTGCTAATTCTCTCCAGTTAACATTGAAATTTCAATAAAGAGGGAATTTTAACTATTAAGATTGAGTTAGCATATAGTACGACAAAAGTGCAGAATCAGGGTACGTTACGGTACGGAAAAATAATTGAGGGTACGGTACGGTTTTATAACCAAGTACGAAGTACGTAAAACATTCTGTGCCGTATTACCATCATTGCATGTAGGCACAGAAACAAATATCCTCCCGAACTCCACACGACACATAGGGCTGCGCTGCCATTGGTTACAGAGCCCGTGTTCCAAAAAAAAAAAAACCAACCAGCTGTTTCCTCATGCTCTCCTAGGCAATCCCAACTCTTAAATACTTCTTATCCACTCATGAATAAGTGAATATACTAATTATGCTCTGCAGTGCGCAATAAATTGCAGTTGAATTTTATTTTTCTACCATTATTCGCTAGTATGTGTCATCAAACATTCCCCTGTTAATAGACTATACTTCTCACTTTTACTTTAACTTACGGCTGTTTTCTTGGTCCTATCAGCCACAAGATTTGTTTGTCGTATACATTCTTGTGTATTTAGTATAACACACAGCATATTCCAAGGTTATTGTCAAATACGCATTATCGAAGCACTTAGAGTACCGAAGACTGACACGGTGTTGTGTAAAATAAAATCGAATAAGCGTCTGAAGTACTGGTTTGTCCCCATATTCAGAAATTCGTACATTGAACTTAAGGATGAGAATACATCTTCCATCACTATAATCTAATAAAAACAACAGAATCATATAAATAAAGTAAATACCAGATAAATAATGGATGCTATATGTTAAGTTATAACCTTAAGTTGCAGTGAATCAAATATAATACATTTAATGCTTATTTTTTTTGCAACAAATGTGCATTTTAATTTAATGTTTTAATGCCCTTTTAGCTATTTTTATTTGAATGATCCCCTCTTGTGTTGCTTGCTTTGTCCTGTTTTTTTTTTTTTTTTTTTATAAATACTAAAGATGAAACAGTGTTTCCTTTTCCCCCAAGTTCCAACGTCAATCACTTTTGTCTATTATCATGACGGATCTTACACTATATTAATGATAAAATGATGAACAAAGAGTAGATTCTTAGCTTCATCTAAGAAGTGTTGTACTAACCTATAGCAGGGCCCCTACTAGACATATTTATTTTGTGCCTTACCGGACAATATGACGGGCTAGCCTAGACTGGGCGAAGGAATTGCAGCAAATGGAGCGAGTGAAAGTGGAAAACCACAGCATCTCTATCAGGTCTCAAAGAGAGAGTCTGAGATAGAACGTACCTTCTGTGCTAAGCTAACGGTAGGAGTATGCGCGAATCAAGGTATAAATACTGATGTGATAAGACCCTCAATTC
Source organism: Palaemon carinicauda (assembly GCF_036898095.1). Classification (NCBI taxonomy): domain Eukaryota; kingdom Metazoa; phylum Arthropoda; class Malacostraca; order Decapoda; family Palaemonidae; genus Palaemon; species Palaemon carinicauda. The sequence continues at coordinate 84,926,381 of NC_090743.1, read as the reverse complement.
TTAAAAAAAAACCGCTTACCTCAGACTACTGTAGGCTTAATGACAAATCAACTAATCAATATGAGATCTATAGATTTTCCAGATTCTTCCCTGAAAAGGCGTAATCTAAAGTTTATAGTAAATTCGTCTTAATTCCCAAAACTGGTCTGCGAGATTATAAAATAATTGAAGATGGTAATTCTAAAGAAGTTAGCTCTTAATTGCACATAAATCCAAAAAAAAAAATGTCAGGAGATCGGTTGACATTTCAGGCGTTGCAAGCAATTTTACTCCTATGGTTTAATATAGTAAGGATCAAAATAGAATATACATTTCTGGAGCAATGGCGTCATAAGATGTTCAAATTTCAATTGCAATATAGTTTGAGGGAACATGTCACATGGTTATGGTTAAGAGAAAATGCTGGCTTTAATTTTCTTGATTTGTAATCAATGGACCGGAACTCTAGTTTTTGGTTTGTAGGTCCTTAGAGCAAATGTAGGTCTATTTTTCTTTATTTCTAGCAACTTATGAACTGCCCAGTATTATTAACGCTGTTTAAAAGTATAAAAATAGTATTAGCTTAATATTCTTTAATTTGTCCAAATTCATATCTCTGTGTAAATAACCGTAAAATATTAGGTTATTTATGAATGAACTGGAGATCTTGCAGATATTTTGTAAAGTTACATTTCATATTAAAAACTATACTAGGCCTTGAAATTCTCTCTCTCTCTCTCTCTCTCTCTCTCTCTCTCTCTCTCTCTCTCTCTCTCTCTCTCTCTCTGTATGTCTTTGAACTGTTTGTGGACTTTCTATCGTCAATAAAATCGACGTTTATTCCCCAGTAATTGTACACACACACACACACACACAGATGTTTGCTTTAAAAGATGGAAATGGAAACAATGTCAACAGGAGAGATGGTGAGATAAAAATTGCAGGGGATTTTTATACAATAGTGATATAAGCAAAAACTTTACCAATAGAAATAATGAAACACATGAGCCGGCATCAAAAGTAACAGCATGAGAAGAAATGAAAGCATTTAAAGGTATGAAAAGAGACATAACAGCAGGAGAAGATGGCCTAACAATTGATTTAATAATAGATGGAGGATATTATATAGTAGTAAAACTCATTAAGATTCTCACAAAATGTCTGCGAGAATGCTCTATACCTACAGCTTAGAAAAACTGTTATTATACTCATTCAAAAAAGGGAGACACAAAAGGCTTGAAAAAATTACCTCCTAATAACTTTACTCTCAGTAGTATATAAAATATTTGTAAAGATCACATGAAGCCAAATAGAAAAATAGCTAGACTTTTAATCAATCAAAAGATCAGGTAGGCTTTAGAAGCGGGTATTCAACAGCTGAACATATGTATGTAATTAACCAGCTAATGGAAAAATCAATAAAGAAAGCTTTTGAATCTGTCAAAATTTCGGCTGTAATGGAAGCCTTTCAAAGGCAAGGTACGAGTATAGATGAATCTCATGTTAGAACACTTGAAGATATCTATAAAGGAAGTTCGGCAATCCTAAAACTACACAAGATAATAATAATAAAAAAAATCCAATTGAAAAAGCAGCTAGGCGATGAGACACTATCTCTCCTACATTTTTCACAGCATGCCTATAAAATTGTTTAAAGAATTTAGATTGGAAAACTATAGGAATCAACATTGATAGGGAATACCTTAACAACTTAAGATTTGCAGATGGCATAGTTGTAGTTTAGTGGATCATAGGAGGAATTGCAAAAGATGATAGAATACTTGAATAAAGCAGAAATGTAGGACCGAAAATGAATATGATTAAAACTATGATATTTTTCAATGAAAATGCAGAGCCAAGAAGTTATGGACGATCCTCTATAGATTGTTTATGCATATACATACTTAGGATAGACAGTAAGTGTTTCCCCAGGATTTGAGACCGCAAGTAAAAGAAGGATAAGAAGGGGACGGAGAACGTTTGGCAAACAAAATGAGATTATGTAAAGTAAAATGCCACTTGCATCAGAAACTTATAGCCTTACTAAAGCCTTAGAACATAAATTAGTTATACAACTCAAAGAGCTATGGAAAGAATACTGATGGATATAACACTAAGGGACAGAAAAATAGCAACATGGAGAGGAGAAATAACTAAAGTTGACGATATTCTAATCATAGATACCCTATCTATCTATAAGTCTAGGAAAAAAATTTACATGGGCAGTACATATTAAGAGAATGACAGATAACAGATGGACAAGAAGAATAACAGAATAGGCCAATAGAGAATGCAAATTAAGGAGAAGGAGGAAGAGAAAGCGATGGAAGGACAACTTAAGAACATTTGCCAATAGCCTATAGACTGCCATAGAAAGACCATAAATAGACGTGAGTGGAAGGACACGTCTAAGGCCTTTGTCCTGCAGTAGAGTAGCAATGGCTGTTGATGATTACACACACACACATGCACACACACACACACACACATATATATATATATATATATATATATATATATATATATATATATGTATATATATATATATATATATACATATACACACACACACACACACACACATATATATATATATATATATATATATATATATATATATATATATATATATATATATATATATATATATATATGAACTCTCTAAGGGGGCAAAGAAGAGGAAGCATATACCCATCAAAAAAAGAGATAGATCTGTTATAACAACAGAAGATGAAGAAAGACAACGTTGGATGGAACACTTTAGTAAGGTTATGAATAGGAAATATGAAGGGAATAATTTGATTGATATACCTGAAGCTGATGAAGACCTTGATGTGCCCATGAAAGAATTCAGTGTGTTTGAAGTTGAAGCTATCCTCAAAACACTAAAGCGATGGAGAGACCCTGGATACGATGGAATAACTACCGAGATGATACTGGCCGAAAATTAAGTGACTCCCAGAGTACTTACAAGATTATTTTGTAGAATGTGGTATGAAGAGGCAAAACCTGATGAATGGGAGTTAGGAGTGTTGGTGAAAATGGTAAAAAAAAGAGACTTGACTGATTGCAATAATTAGAGAGGCATAACACTTATGTTAGTTGTTATGAAAATATATATTATGCTTATTCAAGAGACTGGAGAGAAAGATTGATGAAAAACTGAGAGATGAACTAACAGGATTTACGAAAGGTAGAAGTTGCGCTGACAAAATTTTCATTTTGAGACATGTTGTACAGTAATGTGTAGAATATAGAAATCCACATATGATGGCATTTTTGGATTATGCAAAAGCCTTTGATATTGTGCACCGGCCAATTTTGTGGAGAATCCTGCGTTATTATGGAATTTCTCTTAAATACGAAAATTTGAATAAGTCTGTTCATGTTCATGGAGTCTTATCAAATGAATTTCCAGTAAACAGCAGAGTACTCCAAGGGAATGTGTTGTCACCTATGTTGTTTATCCTCCTCATGGATTTTTTTAATGCGTAGAACCGTCGCAGATGGTGGAGAAGGATTCGAGTGGATTGGTGATAGGAATTTAGCAGATGTAAAAAGTATGCTGATGATGCTGTTCTTGTTAGCAGAACTCAAGAGGATTTGTAATGTTTGCTTACAAGAATGCATGAAATATGACGCGAGGTTGGGCTCAAGATAAAAAGAAAACAGACAGAGATGATGAGAACGGAATGTGCAATGGAACATGAAATATCATTGGAAGGAGAAAGGATTAATGAGGTAGAATCATTTAAATATATAGGAACTATGATCTCCAATACAGGGTCTTTAGAATTGGAGTTTAGTGAAAGACTGAAAAAAAGCAAATCAGACAATGGCTAGGTTAAGTAATATTTGGAAATCAAATCGCCTGAAATTACATATAAAAATCAAACTATACACCAGTTTAGTGAGACCGGTGTTACTAAATGGACATGAGTCATGGTATGACAATGCAACAATCTCCAATAGATTTAGTATATTTGAGAACAAAACCCTCAGAAGGATATTGGGGGTTGAATGGCAGGACAGGATTAGAAATGAAACTATAAAGATAGATTACTCGACTGCCATATGTGGACGAGATCATGATTAGGGGTAGATGGAGATAGTTTTGGCATGATCTTCGCACTCCCCAAGAGAGATTAGTTCACCAAACGTTCAGCTGGGCTCCACAAGGCACTAGAAGAGTTTTAAGACCCAAACCTAAGGACTACGAAGTGCTAAGAAGGAGATAATGAATGGAGAGGTATTAGATTAAAAGCTCAAGATAGAGACAACTGGCGAAATTTAACCGAGGCCCTTTGCGTCAATAGGTGTAGGAGGAGATGATGATGATGTTGTATGTATGTATATATATATATATATATATATATATATATATATATATATATATATATATATATATATATATATATATACAGTATATATATACTAATATATATATATATATATATATATATATATATATACATATATATACATAGTATATATACATATATCATTATCATTACTTGCTAAGCTACAAACCTAGTTGGAAAAGCAGGATGCTATGAGCCCAGGGGCTCCAGCAGGGAAAATAGCCCAGTGAGGAAAGGAAACAAGGAAAAATAGAATATCTTAGGGAGAGTAACATCAAGATAAATATTTCCTATATATACTATGAAACCTTTAACAAAACAAGAGGAAGACAAATAAGATAAAAAAGTGTACCCGAGTGTACACTCAAGCAAGAGAACTCTAACCCAAGACAGGGGAAGACCATGGTACAGAGGCTATAGCACTATCCAAGACTAGAGAACAATGGTTTGATTTTGGAGAGACCTTTTCCTAGAAGAGCTGCTTACCTTCAGTAAAAAGTTTCTTCTACCCTTACCAAGATGAAAATGGCCACTGAACAAATACATTGGGTGAAGAAGAATTGTTTGGTTATCTCAGTGTTGTCAGGTGTATTAGGACAGAGGAGAATGTGTGAATTATATGCCAGACTATTCGGTGTATGTGTAGGCAAAGGGAAAATGAACCGTAACCAGAGAAAAGGATCCATTGCAATACTGTCTGGTCAGCCAAAGGGCCTCATATATATATATATATATATATATATATATATATATATATATATTTATATATATATATATATATATATATATATATATATATATATATATATATATATATATATATATATATATATGTGTGTGTGTGTGTGTGTGTGTGTGTGTGTGTGATGTAACGTGCAGGCTACGCTCTTTAGAGTATTAATCGGAATCTCTAGTCAACACTATATCGTTGTAATAACCAGATCGTCTAATTGACAATGATGTTCTTCAAATTGACTGAACTCGTTAGTTTTTCCCGAGGTTCATTTATACGAAGAAATACTGAGCTGCACCTCGCTGTTAATATTCGGGTAGGAATATTATCAAGCATAGGTAAGTAAACAACATTTACTACTCCCCCTGGAGGAGAGATCGATCTGGTCTCGGAGACAGGACAAAGGTTAATATTCGAATAGGAATATTATCAAGGCATGAGTGAGCATATAACATAATTACTTATATTATTCTTCTCGTTCTTCAGGGAAAAGGGGTAAATGAAACTATAACAATCGTATATTTCTTGATAAAGAATAGGAGCGAAGAGAAACGCACATGGAATAAAATAGACATTTTATTTCTAAGATTGCAGATCATTATGGTAGTAATTTCAATAATGAATATAGAGTTTATTTACAATAATAAAAGAATAATGTACATAGAAAATAAAGACTTTAATCTTGATTCTGAAAAGAAAATTTACTTTTTAGAAACACAAGTTCCAGAGGAACGCCAGTCTTTTTTTAAAATTTCAAAGAAAACACATCATGCCCTACGGCATGTGGCACTCATGTAAAGTCTATGACATTTCACCTTGGTAAGAACAGTCTATTAGAAACGCTAAGTGTCCATTAAATCATTATGTATCACAAAAGGGTCAACACAGGCACCCGTAGAGTTAAAGTCCTAAGTAACTCACTGTTCTATGTAGAGTTAAACAGCAGGTTTCATAACACTACCTGCGGCTACCATGAAATGCTTTACTTCGTGCACTTGTTTTGCGTAGTGCTTGAAGAAAACGCGCGATGATTTCCAGCCTGTAAAGCTCTTGGGGCTTTCAAAATCCATACTCTGGAAGAGGTTCAGAGAAGAAGCGACTTTTCTAGGATCGTGACCTGCGGTGTACTGTCAGGATCCGCTCTGCGAATGAAGTAGGTAATTTTCGCTCTTAGTTGTTTCAGTGACAGGTCGCTACCCAATGTTTCTCCTTTGAAGAGTTGTCCTCCACCGAAGTCTGAAGTTCTTCGAAGATAGACCTTAAGACTCTCCACTGGGCATAGAGAGACATCTTCCTTCAGGGGGCAGATTCTCCAAGGGCCCCATCTCTTGGTGGGTAGTTCATTCTTAGCGAGAAACGTTGGATCGGGGAAGAGGGTAAGCTCTCCTGTCTCTGCGAACAGGATATGACCCTCTTCTCTTGATAATGCCACTATTTCACTGACTCGGGCTCCCGAGGCGAGAGCAAAAAGGAAGATAACTTTTTGAGTCAAGTCTTTTAGAGGGCACGAATCGTTGTGCAGGCTAGAAGCAAAATGGAGCACCTTGTCCAGGGACCAGGAGATAGGTTTTGGTGGGGGTGCTGGGCGTAGTCTAGCGCATGCCTTTGGCAGTTTATTGAAGATATCACTGGACAGATCAATCTGGAAGTCGTATAGGAGTGGTCTAGTCAAGGCCGATTTGCAGGTGGAAATCGTGTTGGCTGCTAAGCCTTGTCCATGAAGGTGAATGAAGAAGGACATACAAAAATCAATGGTGATTTCTGTAGGATTTTTTGCCTTGACGAATGAGACCCACTTTCTCCAGGAAGATTCGTATTGCCATCTGGTAGATTCAGTCTTGTATTCCTCGAGGAAGTCTAAGCTTTTCTTCGAGATCCCAAACCTTTTTTTTTGCGGCTAAGGAGAGAAAATCATGAGATGAAGGTCCCTGACTTTCAGTGATGAAGCGAAGACAGTCGACTTCTGTACTTGTTGAGAGAGAACTGGACCCGGTAGGGGAATCAGCGTGGGCTGCAGCTCCAGGACCAGGGGGTACCAATTGCTCCGGGGCCACTTGGGAGCCACTAGGGTTGCTGTCCCTTCGAAGGTTCTCAGTTTGGAGAGGACTTTCAGCAGAAGGTTGGGAGGAGGGAACAGTTATATCCTGGACCATCTGTTCCAATCCGGTGACATGGCATCCACTGGTTCTTCATTGGGGTCCTCGTACGGGGCCACATATCGAGGAAATTGATTGTTGTCGCTCGTCGCGAAGAGATCGATCTGAAGTTCCGGGACTTGGTGAGAGATGAAGGAGAATGACCTTGCGTCTAGAGACCATTCCGACTCTATTGGGCTTCTCCTCGATAGAGTGTCCACCGTCACGTTGCAGAATCCTTGTAGGTGAACTGCAGACAGGTGCCATTTCTTCCTTTCTGCCAAACGAAAGATCGGAAGAAGTACCTGATTTATCTGGGGCGATCTCGAGCCCTGACGATTGAGACATCTGACTACCGCCGAGTTTCCAGAGTCAGACGAATTTGGATCGAGGGAGGCGGGGAGAGTTTCTTCAGGGTGAGAAGAACCGCCATGGCCTCCAAGATGTTGATGTGAAACGTCTTGAATAGGGAAGACCATGTTCCTTGAACCTGTTGTTGGTGGGAGTGACCTCCCCAACCCTCCAGTGAAGCATCCGTGTGGATGCTGATCAATGGAGGCGGATGTTGAAGAGGGATGGACCTTTTCAGGGCCTTTGCTTATGACCACGGCTTTAAGAATAAGCGAAGTCTGTTTGGAAGCCGTCTCTTGAGGTCTCTTCGAGCGATGGATGCAAATCGTCTCCAGACTCCTGCGGCATCCTTTAGCTGTGCGCGAAGCACTGGGTTTGTCACAGAGGCGAACTGTAGAGAGCTGAGAACTTGTTCCTGCTGTCGTCTTGAGATCCGTTTGGATTTTAGAAGCCTTCTGACAGACCCTGCTATTTCCTTCCTTTTCTTCTGTGGGATGGAAAGGCAGTGTGACTGAAGATCCCAATGGATTCCCAACCATTGGAACTTCTGAGCTGGAGAGAGGCGAGATTTTTCGGCGTTTATCTTGAAGCCCAGATGCTCTAGGAACTGGGTGACTTTGTTGCAGGCTCTCACACAATCTTCGGGCGATGTCGACCAGACTAGCCAGTCGTCTAGGTAGGCCATCACTTGGACGCCCTGAAGACGTAGCTGTTGGACGATTGCGTCTGCCAGCTTGGTGAAGATCCGTGGAGCCACGTTGAGCCCGAAGGGCATGGCCCTGAAAGCGTAACTTTTCCTTTGGAGTCGAAATCCTAGGTAGGAGGAAGCGTAATGATTCATTGGGATGTGCCAGTAGGCATCCGCCAGGTCTATGGAAACCGTGTAGGCCCTTTGAGGCAGAAGGGTCCTTATTTGTTGCAGAGTCAGCATCTTGAATTTGTTGTTCGCAATGAACTTGTTGAGGGGGGATAAGTCTAGAATGACTCTGAGTTTGTCTGAGTCTTTCTTGGGAACACAAAAGAGTCTCCCTTGGAACCTGGTTGACTTTACCCTCCTGATCACCTTCTTGTTCAAGAGTTCCAGGACATATTCTCCCAGGAGGGGGGTTGACTGTTGGAAGAATTGCTGGAAGGATGGGGGTGGTTGAGTCCAGCTCCAGCCCAGTCCCTTCTTGACGATGCTATGTGCCCAGGGATTGAAGATCCAACGATCCTGGAATTGGCGGAGTCTTCCTCCCACCGGAAGCACTTCATTGCTTCTGGTGTCCCGAGGGTTTGCCACCTCGGCCGCTAGCTCCCCTTCCTCCTCTGCCTCTGGAGGGACGGCGAGAAGAATCTCTGCCGGAACCTCTGGGACGTAAAGTTGTCGAGTGTTGCTCGTAGGCAGGGGTGAAGACCGGCGACTGCGACACCACCGGCTGGGGGACCAACTGAAAGGTCTGTTGCAGCTGCGTGGCCACTTGGGGAGTAGCGGGACCCAGGAACTGTCGTCTTGGTTGACATTGCTGGGGTCTGGGTTTCGAGGATTTCCTCTTAGTCTGAGGGCCATCATCCTGAGAGGACTTCCTCTTGCGGGACATGCCCCACTTATGGAGAAGGTTCCTATTCTCCGTGGCAGCTTTGTCCGCTATCTCTTTCACCAAGGTAGACGGGAAGAGATGCTTGCCCCAGATATTGGAGGAAATCAGTCTCCGGGGTTCGTGTTTCACCGTTGCGCTGGCGAACACGAATTCTCGACAGGCTCTGCGAGCCCTAGCGAAGTTATATAGGTCCTTGGTTACGGTCGCCAGGTGCGACTTAGCAAGGACCATGTAAAAGTCCGGGACTCTGGTGTCCCCGGCCATGAGTTCTAGCTCTACCTGATAGGACAGCGAAGCGGCGAGTCTCTCCTTCGTATCCTGTTCCCTACGAAGGAGGTGATGGTTCAGCCTTGGGAGGTCCTCATTGAATTGATGACCTGCCACATCAGGTTCCAGTTTTCCTACCGTGAAGGTCGACTGGATGTCTTTCCAGTGCCTATCATCAGGGGGAAGAGTAATGGAGAAGGGTCTGCACTCCTCCAGTGCAGGACAAGGTTTCCCTTCCTCCACTGCCTTTATGACCGCTGTGAATGCCTTTTCGATGAAGGGGAATGTTGCAGAATTTGGCGTAACGAAGGTTGGATGCTTCTTACTAAGCGCCGGCATCTTGGAGTTAGTGAAACCCCGACTCTTCACTGCCTGAGCCAACATAGCTTGGGCCTTCGCGAGATCGAACACAATCACTTCTTTTGGTTCAGTCTCTTCCTTTGAGGCTGGTTCGGACCTGAGCCGGACGTTACAGTCCGGATAAGCCTCGAAATTTGGGAAGAACTCCACTTCTTCCAACAAAATAGAGCCAACCCTTTCACTGATATAAATCTTGCCAGTTGTAATTGGCATATGCTTGGCGTATCTCCATGGGTTAGCTTCCGAGCAGGTGGGGAGGTCCTTAACCGAAATCTTTTTCGGTTGTTTGAAGCCGACGAGAGTCGTCCGGAATTGCTCCTGAGTCTCGCGCAGCTTCTTGTCCATGAGGGCTTCAAGCATTTTGAAGACCTCTTAAGTGGCCGATGGAAGAGGGTCCGGGGTGGCAGAAGTCGAAGGAACAGGTTCCTCGGATGGTGCAGGAGTTGCTGGGGGAGCAGGAGCGACCTCGGTCTCCGAATCAGGGTATTCCACCTGATCTTCCTCATAGTCGAGCTCCTCACCCATGAGGTTCTTCTCCGTCTCTTCAGACACATCCGACATACGTTCCACGTTGTCAGAATCAAGATGGCACTCACGCATGGACTGTGCCATGACTACGTCAGGTTCGACCACTATCTGGACGGTGGGGATCTGATCACGGGGAACCACTGAGTCTTTCAATGCTTTTGGGAAAAGCAAGGCCCTCAAGTCTTCGTTGGGAAGGTACGGTCCAGTGGCGTTCTTCTGGAAGCCAAGCACCCATTTGCGTAGCTTCTCCCTAGCAATGTCCCTTGCCTCCGTAGTAGGAGGATCGTCGAACGCCTCAACGAGAAGACTTTTGCAGACTGTACAGTTCTGCGGGTCCCAAAACTTCAAGTCGCCTTTCTTGGCGGCGCAGGGGGCGTTGGTCCGGCATGCCTTGTGCCCGTAGAAGTCCGAGCGCTTCACCCCGCAGAAGTTGCTCTCACACTTCAAATACTCCTCCTGTAAAAGAAAGAGATCATGAGTACATGGAAGGCATAAGAATGACTTACATTACTCTAAAATTAATAATAACTTAATCTAAAGTTAAGAATAACTTAATCATAAGAACATATTAATGTTTAAGATTGATGAGCGGGAAAGGAAGTAGATAGACACATACTTGTGAATCCCGCCCAGCCGGTTACCGTAACCTTATCTGTAGGCAATTCCTTTGTACCTGAAGGTCACAATGGGGTAAATCCGTATGGATGAGCCAAGCTAGGCTTTTAACAGGAATTGTCCACAGAGTGTACTAGGGTCTGAGACCACTCAGAGCCCTGGGGGAGAGGGGAAATAGGATAAACCCCTTAGTAAATGTAGGTTCTGGCAATCGACTGCACTGAGATACACAGAGTATGCTGGAATTATTGTAATGTGCAATCAAACAGCATAGCCACTATCTTTGGATGGTAAGACAATACCTATATGGAAGTGGTCAAGCTATCTGGCTGCAACATATTGACTGTCGGCATGTTGCCGGAAGCCAGGGAAGGGGTACATGTCCCTTAACGTCTCATGAGGGTGCCGGCAGACCGACGAAGGCTGACGTCTTAGAGGGGGGAGGCATCTTATGAAAGAAGGTCACCTGAGGTAGTGGCGGGTATCGCCGGCAGTAGAGATGGCAAGGGACCGGCACCAAGATAGAAAGAGAGAAAGGTAAGGAGGGATGGAAGGGGTAAGATCCTATACCCCTTCGGCATCCCTCCGGAGAGACTGCACTCATGATAGGAGTGGATACTCCTAACATCCGGCGGCAGGGAGCCGGCAGGTGGCCGGGTGCCTGTGGTAACCCAAGGGAGGGATAGAGGGCACTCAAAGAGGGGGGAATCCCCTGCCGGCAACCACCCCCATAGAACGCTATGAAGGGTATGTGTACCAGAGCGGCCAGCTCAGCAGGAGAACCAAGTTAGCCCTACCACTCCACCCAAGGGAGGAGTTGTAGGACTAAGGACAGAGGTGTGTAGGCAGGCCTACACCAAAGGGATAGGTGGGGAGGGAGAAGAAGGGGTCTTTCTAATGAGGAGACTTTGCATGAGAGCAGCCACCAAGGCAAGGGAGAAAGCTCCCTAACCTAGGATAGGTAGCCCAGATCAAGTACAGTACTAATGTACTGTCCCAAACTATAATAAGACAGAGTCTACCCCCAGAGCTTAACCTAGAGTAGGAGGACTAACTCCTAGGCTAGGAAAGCCTGAAAGACACATCGCTAGTTGCAGGGAGGAAGGAGTAACCCAACCAAGTGCAACTGGGGAAGGGCAGGGTCCTTCCTAAGATCTCAGCCACGATTCTAAGGGGGGTTCATTCCCTTAGGGTAGGCAGAGAAGCGATAAATACTCTGGTTGTAGACGAGATTCCCCTATATAGAAGGGAAAGCAAGTCTACCCAGAGGGAATGCCCGCAGGCAGGGGGAATAGGGAACATACAAGGGTTCCTACATTAGGTTAGGAGGGGTTGATACACAATCAACAAGGTCCCTTATATGGTTCCCGAAGGCGAAAACACTTACATCCCAGTAAATAGTATGTTTAATAATGCCACAATCTTCATAACTTAACTTAGGAACACTAATATATATCATGCATGAAAACAAGCACTAGGCTGTCCAGCCTAGGGGCTAAGCTAGCGAACTAGTATGGGGTCGAACAGCGACCGAGTCTGAAGAGCGCTAAAACACGATATAATGATTCCCTAGCTATGAAGACTAAATAACTAATAATATTAATTAGTTAAATGACCAGTGAAGGCTGTTCTGGCTAACTAAATAACGGATTTTGAGCAAAGCGAAAAATCTATTTTTGGGTGAGATAGCCATGGCGTCCTGATGGGAGGTTCCTTTTTGGTAGCTTCCTTGGGTAAATAACTACTAGATATTCCCAGAGAATTTAACCACAGGTTATCACAGAATTCTAACTTCTGGAGCGAGTATTCTAAAGGTTTCCCTTTAAGACATCGTATATCAACAAGGGACGCATGTATTAACGCGCCACATAGCTATCTGCACCCCACATAGAGTTAACACTTCGATGTGTAGGGGCGGAGAATAGCTGGGGAGCCGTTCCACAGCTAATCTCGTCCGTGGCTACTTTTGGTACTCGAAACGTAAACAAACGGGCGCCATTGCTAAATGACGTCACGTCCGTCCTCATCCTGAAGCCAGTTGCTTGCCGATCACCATGATACAGCAGGACAGGGTGGGATCTGAAAGGCTGGACGAAGTAGCAGGGAGGGTCCATCAGGACGCCATGGCTATCTCACCCAAAAATAGATTTTTCGCTTCGCTAAAAATCCGTTTTTTGGGCTCAAGCCATGGCGTCCTGATGGAAGAATACCAGAGAATCAATGTATCGTGGTAGATTTTCCCCTTTTAGTGTAAGTGCCGAGGGCTTTGAATAGAGTAAACATGGTAATCTTGATAGAGGTTCCGTGGGGCAGAAACTTCCTGCCCCCCTTGGCAGAGAAGTCCCAACGGACCATGCTGAGGATCAAAGTGGTTCTTGAAGGGCTACCCACCTTGCGGGGAGAACGTGAAGAACTCGGAGACAAGACAGAATGGTTGCTATTCGTATAGGAACATTCTCAAAAAACAGACAAGTGGTGGTTAGGCACTGTATATTGTAAAGGAGAACAGTCTGGTCTCGAAGGTATAGCGCAAGTAAGTATTCAGTTAGGAATATTACATAGCATAGGTGAGTATATAATATGGATTGAACCAATTATCTTCATCGTTTTTATAGAGGAAAAAGGGGAAGGATAATGAAACTATGACAACCATGTATTTCATAGTATAAGTAGGAGCGGATTGAGACGCACAAGTAAATAAAATAGAAATTTTATTTCACAATTGCAGAATATGGTAAATAAATGCAATAAAGGATGTAAAGGTAATTTACAATAAATTATAATGTACATAGTAATGAAAGACTTCGCTCTTGAATCTGAAAGAAAATTTCAAATTATTAGAAAGCACGGGTTCCAGAGGACCATTAGTCTTTAAAAGAAAAACACATCATGCACTAGGCATACGGCACTCATGTGACGACTATGACATTTCACCTGAGAGAAGAACAGTCTATGAAAAACACTAAGTGTCTCTGAATTCACTACGTATCACGCGAGGGTCAACATAGGCACCCGAGGAGTTAGAGTCCCAAGTAACTCACTGTTCTATGCAGAGTTAGGTGCAGGTTTCATAACACTACCTGCGGCTACCACAAAATGTTTGACTTCATGCACTTGTTTCGCGTAATGCTTGAAGAAAACACGCGAGGATTTCCAGCCTGTGAAACTCTTGAGGCTTTCGAAATTCATGCTCTGAAAGAAATTCAGAGACGATGCGACTTTTCTAGGATCATGACCTGCGGGTGTACTGTCAGGATCCGCTCTGCGAATGAAGTAGGTGATTTTCGCTCTTAGTTGTTTCAGTGACAGGTCGCTGCCCGATGTTTCTCCTTTGAAGAGTTGGCCTCCACCAAAGTCTGAAGTTCTACGAAGATAGACCTTGAGGCTCTCTACTGGACATAGAGAGGCATCTTCTTTCAGGGGGCAGATTCTCCAAGGGCCCCATCTTTTGGTGGGTCGTTCGTTTTTAGCGAGAAACGTCGGATCCGGGAAGAGGGTAAGGTCTCCTGAGTCTGTAAACAGAATGTGACCCTCGTCCCTTGATAATGCCACTATTTCGCTGAGTCGGGCTCCTGAGGCGAGAGCAAAAAGAAATATAACCTTTTGAGTCAGATCCTTGAGAGGGCACGAATCGTTGTCCAAATTGGAGGCAAAATGGAGCACCTTGTCAAGGGACTAGGAGATAGGTTTTGGTGGGGGTGCTGGGCGTAGACGAGCGCATGCCTTCGGCAGTTTATTGAAGATGTCGCTGGACAGATCAATCTGGAAGGCGTACAGTAGTGGTCTAGTCAAGGCCAATTTGCAAGTAGAAATCGTGTTGGCTGCTAAGCCCTGTCCATGAAGGTGAATGAAGAAGGACATGCAAAAATCGATGGTGATTTCCGTAGGATTTTTTGCCTTGACGAATGAGACCCATTTTCTCCAGGATGATTCGTAGTGCCGTCGTGTGGATTCGGTCTTGTATTCCTCAAGGAAGTCTAGACTTTTCTTCGAGATCCCAAACCTTTTCTTCACGGCTAGGGAGAGAAAATCATGAGATGAAGGTCCCTGACTTTCGATGATGAAGCGAAGACAGTCGACTTCTGTACTTGCTGGGAGAGAACTGGGCCCGGGAGAGGGATCAGCGTGGGTTGTAGCTCCAGGACTAGGGGGTACCAGTTGCTCCGGGGCCACTTGGGAGCCACTAGGGCCGCTGTTCCTTTGAAGGTTCTCAGTTTGGAGAGGACTTTTAGCAGAAGGTTGGTGGGAGGGAACAGGTAGATCCTGGACCATCTGTTCCAATCCAGTGACATGGCGTCCACTGCTTCTAACTTGGGGTCCTCGTACGGGGCCACATATCGAGGAAGTTGATTGTTGTCGCTCGTTGCGAAGAGATCGATCTGAAGTTCTGGGACTTGGTGAGAGATGAAGGAGAAGGATCTTGCGTCTAGAGACCATTCCGACTCTATCGGGCTTGTTCGAGATAGAGCGTCCGCCGTCACGTTGCGGAATCCTTGTAGATGAACTGCAGACAGGTGCCATTTCTTCTTCTCTGCCAGACGGAAGATTGTTAGAAGCACCTGATTTATCTGGGGCGCTCTTGAGCCTTGGCAATTGAGACATCGAACTACCACCGAGTTGTCCAGGGTCAGATGAATATGGATCGAGGGAGGCGGGGAGAGTTTCTTCAGGGTGAGAAGAACCGCCATGGCCTCCAAGATGTTGATGTGAAACGTCTTGAATAGGGGAGACCATGTTCCTTGAGCCTGTATTTGGTGGGAGTGACCTCCCCAACCCTCCAGCGAAGCGTCCGTGTTGATGTTGAGTGATGGAGGTGGGTGTTGAAGAGGGATGGACCTTTTCAGGGCCTTTGCTTCCGACCACGGCTTTAGGAGAAGCCGAAGTCTGTTTGGGAGCCGTCTCTTGAGGTCTCTTCGAGCGATGGATGCGGAACGTCTCCAGACTCCCGCGACATCCTTTAGCTGTGCACGTAGCACTGGGTTTGTCACTGAGGCGAACTGTAGAGAGCCTAGAACTCGTTCCTGCTGACGTCTTGAGATCCGTTAGGATTTCAGCAGTCTCTTGACAGACCCTGCTACTTCCTTCCTTTTCTTCTGGGGGATGGAAAGGCGGTGTGACTGAAGGTCCAAATGGATTCCTAACCATTGGAACTTCTGAGCTGGAGAGAGGCGAGATTTCTTTGTGTTTATCTTGAATCCCAGGTGTTCTAGGAACTGGGTAACTTTGTTGCAGGATCTTAAACAATCTTCGGGCGATGGAGCCCAGACCAGCCAGTCGTCGAGGTAGGCCATCACCTGGACGCCGCGGAGGCGAAGCTGTTGAATGATGGCGTCTGCCAGCTTTGTGAAGATCCGAGGGGCCACATTGAGGCCGAAGGGCATGGCCCTGAAGGCGTAGCTTTTCCTTTGGAGTCGAAATCCTAGGTAGGAGGAAGCGTGGTGGTTCATTGGAACGTGCCAGTAGGCATGCGCCAGGTCTATAGAGACCGTGTAGGAACCTTGAGGCAGAAGGGTCCTTATCTGTTGGAGAGTCAGCATCTTGAACTTGTTGTTTGCTATGAACTTGTTGAGGGGGGATAAGTCTAGAATGACTCTGAGTTTGTCGGAGTCCTTCTTGGGGACGCAAAACAGTCTCCCTTGGAACCTGGTTGACTTTACCCTCCTTATCACCTTCTTGTTCAAGAGATCTAGGACATATTCTTCCAGAAGGGGGGTTGATTGTTGGAAGAACTGCTGGAAGGTTGGGGGTGGTTGAGTCCAACTCCAGCCTAGACCCTTCTTGACGATGCGGTGTGCCCAGGGATCGAAGGTCCAACGATCCTGGAATTGGCGGAGTCTTCCTCCCACCGGAAGCACTTCATTGCTTCTGGTGTCCCGAGGGTTTACTGCCTCGGCCGCTAGCTCCCCTTCCTCCTCTGCCTCTGGAGGGACAGCGAGATGCGTCTCTGCCTGCACCTCTGTTTGAGCCTCTACCTTTGGGACGAAAGGTAGTTGACTGTTGCTCGAAAGCAGGGGTGAAAACCGGCGACTGTGACAAGACCGGTTGGGTGACCAGCTGAAAGGTCTGCTGTGGCTGAGCTGCCACTTGGGGAGTAGCGGATCCCGGAAACTGCCGTCTCTGTTGACGTTGCTGGGGTTTCGGCTTGGTGGATTTCCTCTTAGGCTGAGGGCCGTCATCCTGAGAGGATTTCCTTTTCTTCGACATGCCCCACTTGTGGAGAAGGTTCCTGTTCTCCGTGGCAGCCTTGTTGGTGATCTCTTTCACAAGGGAGGAGGGAAAGAGGTGCTTACCCCAGATGTTGGAGGAAATCAGCCTCCGGGGTTCGTGTCTCACTGTGGCACTGGAGAACACGTCTTTTACTACGGTCGCCAAATGTGTTTTGGCGAGAACCATGTAGTAGTCAGGGACCCTAGTGTCACCGGCCATGACGTCGAGCTGTACCTGGAGGGACATGGATGCAGCGAGCCTTTCCTTCGTGTCATGTTCCCGACGAAGGAGATGGTCATTAAGTTTCAGGAGGTCTTCGTTAAACTGATGGCCAGCGACGTCAGGTTCTAGTTTTCCTACCACGAATGTATGTTGGACATCTTTCCAGTGTCGAACATCGGGGGGAGTAGTCAGGGAGAAGGGTCTGCACTCCTCCAGTGCAGGGCAAGGTTTTCCTTCTTCCACTGCCTTATGTACCGCAGCGAAGGCCTTTTCCAAGAAGGGGAGGGTCGCATCGTCTGGTGCGACGTAGGTAGGGTGCTTCTTGCTAAGCGCTGAAAGTTTTGAGCAGGTAAAGCCCCTACTTTTTACTGCATTGGCCAGCATAGCCTGGGCCTTCGCGAGATCGAACACAATCACCTCCTTTGGTTCGGTCTCTTCTTTAGAGGCAGGTTCGGATCGAAGTCGGACGTAACAGTCCGGATAAGCCTCAAAGTTCGGGAAGAATTCCACTTCTTCCAGGACAATCGAGCCGATCTTCTCACTGATGAAGATCTTGCCTGTCGTAATTGGCATGTGCTCGGCATACCTCCAGGGGTTGGTATCTGAGCATGCCGGGAGGTCCTTAACCGAAATCCTTTTCGGCTGCTTCGAACTTCCCATGTTGGACCTGATGTACTCGTTTGTCTCACGGAGTTTCTTATCCCTGAGAGCCTCGAGCATTCGGAACATCTCCTGGGCGCTGGATGGGGTGAGATCCGGGGTAGCGGAGGTAGACGGGAGTGATACGTCCGTCAGTGTAGGAGTCGGTGTGGCGGTGGAAGGTGGAGCGACCTCCTCCTCCGACTCAGGGTATTCCACCTGGTCTTCCTCATAGTCCAATTCTTCGCCCATGAGGTTCCTCTCCGTATTCTCCGACACTTCCGACATACGTTCCGCGTTGTCGGCATCCAAGCGGCACTCGTGCATGGACTGGGCCATGACTACGTCAGGTTCCACCGTTATCTGGACGGTGGGGATCTGATCCTTGGGGACCACAGAGTCTGGGGATGCCTTCGGGAAAAGCAAGGCCCTCAAGTCTTCGGTGGCAAGGTATGGTCCGGTGGCGTTCTTTTAGAAGCCACGCACCCACTTGCGTAGCTTCTCTCGAGAAGCGTCCCTAACCTCCGCTGAGGGAGGATTATTGAACGCCTCGACCAGGCGGTCCTTGCAGACTGTACAGTTCTGCGGGTCCCAAAACTTCAGATCGCCTTTCTTGTTGGCGCAAGGGGTGTGGGTCCTACACGCCGTGTGCCCGTTAGAGGTGGGGGCGTTTCACTCCACAGAAGCCGTGGTCGCATTTCACGTACTCCTCCTGTAAGAGAAAGAGAACATGAGTATGGGGAAGTCATATTAATGACTTATATTCTAAAGTTAAATATTAAAAGGTTAATTTTTAACTTAATCTTAAGTGATATAAACATTGCGATGTTTGAGAGTGGAGCGGGAAATGAAGTAGATAGACACATACTCCGTGTAACCCGCCCAGCTGGTTACCGTAACCTTATCCATAGGCAATTTGTTTGTGACCGAGGACACAAGGCAGAATTCTTCATAGATTGCCAGGGAGGCAAGGGGAATTCTAGTAGGAATTGCCAAGGATATAAATCTGGGACTGAGACCACTCAGACCATTGAATGGGGATGTAGAAGACCCCATAGGGTAACGGTTTCCGGCAACAAGCCGTGCTAAGATACACACAGCATGCTGGAAAATTGTGATATGCAAGAAGACAGCACGGCTACTAATAGAACGGTAAGACAATACCTATCTATTTATGTAGTCAAACCATCTGGTTGCAAGGTAGGGCTATCAGCATGTGTTGATAGCTAGGAGAAAGGGTGCAAGTCTCTTGGCGCCTCCGGAATGCCCCGGCAGACCGGCGGCACGCCGGAGGCCGCTCCAGCAGAGTTTCTGGCATTAGGGAAGACAAATAGAGAAGTCAGGAGTAATGCCAGGATGGCGGCCGCCGGTACAACGGCGGCACGCCGGCGGGAGGGGGCGGCTCCGGCAGCCGAAGGTTGCCGGCTTGGTGACAGGGACAAGGATGAGCTATAGCAGAACCGGACCGCCGGCAATGGATGCCGGCACGCCGGGGGCCGGTCCGATGGACGGACGACCGAAGCTAGGAGGTATGAGGGTAGGCCATCGGCTGTACGCCGACGGGAGGCGGCAGCCCTCCGGCACACGGAGGGCTGTCAGCCACAGGGGGCAAGGAAGGTGTCACCAAGGGGGGGGGAGGTCGGTATCGCCGACAGTAGAGGCGGCAAGGGACCGGCACCAGGACAGTGAAAGAGACAGAAGGAGGGATGTAGGAGTACGGAGACGAACCCCTAGGCATCCCACCTGAATGGGTGTACCCATGATAGGGGCTAGCCCTATCACCCAGTGGCAGGGGGCCGCAGGCGGCCGGGAGCCAGTGTAGCCCAAGGGAGGGCTAGGGGACACCCAAGAGGGGGGAGAACCCTTGCGGACAAAACGCATCCAGTGGCTAACCCCATAGGACACTATGAAGGGTATATGTACCAGAGCGGACTGCACACAGGGAATCGAGGTAGCCCTATCACTCCACCCTAAGGAGGAGTTGTAGGACAGGGGACAGATGGGTATAGGCTAACCTAAGTATAGGCTAGGCTATACAAGAGATAGGTGGGGAGGGGAGAAGAAGAAGGGTCTTCCATAGGGGAGGTTCTGTACCAAAGCGGCCACCAAGGAAGGGAGGACGCTCCCTAGCCTAAGGTAGGCAGCCTGGCTGAGAACGGTGCATGGGTACCGTTTCAAGCAAGGCACAGAACTAGCTCCCCCCAAGCCTAACCTAGAGCAGGGATGTTACACCCTGAACCAGGAAGGTTGGAAGACGTATCGCAATTGCAGGGAAGGTCAGGTAACCTAGCCTCAGCAATAGAGGAAGGGCAGGCCGTTCCTCATTCTCGGACGCAACCCTAAGGGGGGATCATTCCCTTAGGGAGGACAGAGAAGCGATAAGTACTCTGGTATGAGCTTGATCCCCTTACGTGGTAGGGGGAGCAAGGCTACGCAGAGGGAATGCCCTAAGGCAGGGGGTGAAGGGAGCATATAGGGGTCCTACATTTAGGTTAGGTTAGAAAGGCACACTATCAAACCTATCCCCTATATGGTCCCTGAAGGCAAAAACACTTGCATCACAGTAAACAGTATCATAAAATAATGCCACTATCTTCATAACTTAACCTAGGATCACTGTAATATATCATGCATGAACACTGATGATAGGCACTCTGGCCTAGGGGCTAGGCTAGCGATCTGGTATGGGGTCAGGCGGTGACCAATAAAAGAGCGTCAAAACACGATATATGAAGTTCCTAGCTATGAAGACTAAATAACTAATAGTATCGATTAGTTGATAAGGCCGGAAAGGCTGTTGAGGCTAGCTAAATAAGGCATGCAAGACAACAGCGACGCCATAAAATGGCGTGTCCGGTAGCAGCACAGCTCTGCCAAAAAACATAAAATATCTCGAAAAGTAAAAGTTACTTTACGGTCAGAGCTTATTTAAACAATACTGGAACCTGGTACTCAACTTTCCAGAAGAAGGCGAGGCCGAAGGTAGAGACATAGCTAAGATGCAAGTCGATGAAATAAGCACAGGGAAAATCCGTCTTAGTAAGGCAAGCTACTATGCGAAGGATGAGGACGGACGTGACGTCATTTAGCAATGGCGCCCGTTTGTTTACGTTTCGAGTACCAAAAGTAGCCACGAACGAGATTAGCCGTGGAACGGCTCCCCAGCTATTCTCCGCCCCTACACATCGAAGTGTTAACTCTATGTGGGGTGCAGATAGCTATGTGGCGCGTTAATACATGCGTCCCCTGTTGATATACGATGTCTTAAAGGGAAACCTTTAGGATACTCGCTCCAGAAGTTAGAATTCTGTGATAACCTGTGGTTAAATTCTCTGGGAATATCTAGTAGTTATTTACCCAAGGAAGCTACCAAAAAGGAACCTTCCATCAGGACGCCATGGCTTGAGCCCAAAAAAAGCATGCAACATGAACAGCGGCGCCGTAAAATGGCGCGTCCGGTATCGGCACAGCTCTGCCACAAAACACAATATTTTACGAAAAGTAGAAGTTACTTTATGGCCTGAGCTTATCTAAACAATACTGGGACCTGGTACTCAACTTTCCAGAAGAAGGCGAGGCTGAAGGTAGCGACATAACGGCGATGTAAGCTGATAAAGAAATCACTTTGGAAAAATCCGACTTAGCGAAGAAGCTACAGACGAAAGGATGAGGACGGATGTGACGTCATTTAGCAATGGCGCCCGTTTGTTTACGTCTCGAGTACCAAAAGCAGCCACGGATGAGAGTAACTGTGGAACGGCTCCTCAGTTACTCAGCCACCTTGCCATATCGAAGTGTTAACTCTATATGGGGTGTAGATAGCTATGTGGCGTGTTAATACATGCGTCCCCTGTTGATATATGATATCCTAGAGGGAAACCTTTAGGGTACTCGCACCAGAAGTTAGAATTCTGTGATAACCTTTAGTTTAATTCTCTGGGAATATCCACTGTAGTTAAATATACCCTAGGAAGCTACTGAAGGAACCTTCCATCAGGACGTCATGACTTGAGCCCATATAGCCTATATATATATATATATATATATATATATATATATATATATATATATATAATGACTAGTCATATCCAGAAGTCTTACAATGTATACCCTCACAGCACCGGACATTATTACTACGGACTTCTGATATACCAGACTAATTTCAGATAGCTATAGTAGCATTTTGTTGGCAAAGGTCACTATAAGAAGTAAACAGTTCTTAGATCTATATATTTATTTACTGTATTTACATATAAAAGTAATAAAATAAATTTGTCATTTATTACTGGTATATCTTCATAATAAATGGGCTATTAAAAATAATGGTATATATTTGAAATAAACTTTTTTTTTTTTCAATGCGAGCCCATCTCCGAACATGTAAACTCAATCAGTTTTGATCTAAAGCAACCAGTCTCGACTACATTACATACCAACATGAATTACAAGCAGTATTCTTGACAGTGTAGACTATAAGATGATGTTATTACTAATGTCATTTTATTTACGTAGTCTTGCAAATTCAAAATAAACGAAATAAAGCCGTTTCCATATCAGATTTCCCCTACATATGATGCCAAAAAGGAAAACACAACAAACAAATGAACATACGCATTTACACATCCAATTGATAATTATTGACACTAATAGCTTAAAGTAAACTCTATGTAAACTATGGTAATTAATAACATATAGCGTAGACATTTGTTCAGTATCTATTATAGGATGCTCTGAATAAGTTTGGAAATTTCATTCAGGGCCCAGCTGATACATATAAACATTGTCAGCTGATTCAAGTTACCGCTATCAAGGTTATGTACTATATGCATAAATATTCTTAATATAATTTCCAAACTTATTCAAACTGTCACATAATCACTAACAAAGGTTTCATACAGATTACTAAGAAGTATAAATATCATTAGTTATCACTTGTATGTATAAATGTGTTAGTTCATTCCTTTATCGGTGCTACTATGGCGTGAGGTCTACCGCCATAAGTCGCCTACCCAGGTGGAGGGTGAGGTCTACCGCATGACCAGTGTTCCAGAGCCCCGCACCTAACCATCGAACATGTGAACTGCTCAAATCCATCAAAAACGTGACCTGTCCACGTGACCTGCCCATATTAAAGGAAGCAAATGGAGCTCCTAAATCAGTTTTTCCCTCGCCCTAAAAGAGATATCCTCGATTGAGGTTACTCAAAATGTTGCTGAAGGAGTTTTATAAAGTCATTCTGACAGAAGAAACAGTACTCGCCTTTTTAAGAGAGCACAATCTCTTGGATACAGTTCAAGAAGCAGATCCATGCCATGAATGTGGTTCTGTTATGCAGGAAAAAAGAAAGCGTAACAGACGAGGAGAATTCAAGCCTGTGTTACGTTGCCCTCGAAAGGGTTGTCAAACTAAACGGTCTGTTCGTACAGGAAATAAATTTTTCAATTATACGGACATGAACAACAAATTGCACTGCAATCTAAGCCTGTATGAAATATTAGAATCAATATTTCTCTTTGTATTGGATATACCAATGTCCACAGTAACAACTCTCACAGGAAAATCTGCCAATACTGTAACCGACTGGTTCAACATGTGCCGAGAGGTGTTGGTCGTCAGCTGTTCCAGTCTCACCTTGATGATTTTTGCTGAAAGGTGATGAGAAAAAATTCCAATGATCTATTTGTGTCATTCCTAGAAGATGTACGAAGTGTATATCGCTAGAATAAATGTATGGAAATATATGATAACCTGTTTGATGTACGATGAGTGTATCGCTAGAATAAATGTATGGAAATATATGATAACCTGTTTGATGTACGAAGAGTGTATCGCTAGAATTAATGTATGGATATATATGATAACAATTTTGATATACGAAGAGTGTATCGCTAGAATAGATATATGAAAATATATAACATGTTTATTTTGTCCTTTATTCCTATTTTTTAATGTAATTAGAAATACAATTATCTATTTAAGTCATTTCTAAGATATGTTTACATAAAGTGTTTATTGCTTAAACAAATGTATGAAATGTGTTTTATCTATGAGGGACGAATAATTCAGCAGTAGACCTCACGCTTTAGTACTAACGAGAGGTAGATTTCACGCTATAGTGTGGTAGACCTCAAGCTATAGTAGCACCCCTTTATCATTTGTTTGTTTGTTTGTTCGTTCGTTGAGTGAAATGTAAACAAACAAAATGGTTTTCCTTTTGGGCATTGTAGGCTATGTAGGGCAGATGTGACATAGAAACAGTTTTATTTAGTTTATTTTGAATCTCTACACATACATTAAGTAAATTGGAATTGTAATAACATCTTTACATAATCAAAATCTAAATTATAGGCTATGCTTACAAAAAAGGTTTTTTGGGCTCAGGCCATGTCATCCTGATGGAAGGTTCCTTCTGTAGCTTCCTTAGGGTATATTTGACTACAGTAGATATTCCCAGAGAATTAAACTATAAGTTTCACAGAATTCTGATTTCTGATGCGAGTACCCATAAGGTTTCCCTTTAGGATATCGTATAATAACGGGACGTATGCTTGACACGCCACATAGCTATCTGCACCCCACATAGCGTTTACGCTTCGAGGGGGAAGTGTGGCAAGTTATGGGAGGAGCCGTTACTAAGTTCTCCTCCTTCGTTACTGTTACGGTACTCGGTGACGTCATAACCGCCACCATGTTTGGCCACCATCTTGGTTGAAGTCACCGTTGCGCGCCTTCCTCATTCCTTCACTCGTAGCATCTTTGCCCAGGTGTCTTTTTCCCAGTTATTCGCTATTAGTTTCGTCATGTCGCAATCTTCAGCCTCGCCTTCTTCTGGAAAGCTGAGTACCATATTCTTGTACAGTATTGTATAAATCTACTCTGGCCGTTAAGTAACGCCTATTTATCTTAAAATACCGTGTTTTGTGGCGGAGCTGCTGCCTTAACCAGAGGCGTCATGACGCTGACGCTGTTGTTCGCATCGCATGCTTTATTTAGTTAGAAAGAACAACCTTCCTGGTTTCATAACTAATAATCAGTATTAGTTATTTAGTCTTCATTGCTAAGAATTAGTTATATTATGCCGATAGAATTCGTTTTCGGCGAGTGTGGTTAACCGAATTCACTTGCTAGATTGATAGCCTTGCCCCTAGGCTCGATACCCTAGGCGTTTTAGTTTACTTTCATGCATGATATAATAAGTGTTCCTAGTGTTAATTTAAGAAATGAAGATGTTAGGCATTTATACATATAAGATTCAGTGATTGCACATGTTTTTCCTCCTTCTAGGAAGTATACAAGGGGTTTCGATGATCTTGGTAGTCGACTCCCCCGCCCCTAACCTAACGCCTGGGGCTTTTGTATACTTTCTCACCTCCCCGGTTACCTTCATAGTAAGGTAATATCTCCTCCCTCTGATGTAGCTTAGGCTACATCCTAGCCCTCCTTACCTTGAATCGTATTCAAGTGAGGTTAGGCTAGGATTTTCTTTCCCCACCCATAGCCATAGTTTATAAGCTTTGAGTTTGGGACAGAACCTCAGAGTTCCAGTCATTTGCCTCCAGGTACCCCATTAGGTGAATGAACTCTCCTTTTGGTTCCGCTGGTCGGCAAAGGGGGAGGTCTCTGCCCTTCCCCCTAGACCACACCTGGTAGGGTTACGACTCTTCCTCCCTGTGGCCTAGCAACTTGTCCTACACCTGCCTTCCCCGGACTTTGGGATATGTTCCCCTAGCCTAGGTTAGGCATGGCCCTGGGATTCTGTTTCTTTATAGTTTAGGACATCACATCCGTGCCGCTCCTTCTCTGTACTAACCTACCCTAGGGTGGAGAATGAATTCTTCCTACACCTAGGTTAGTGCCGGTACTGAAACAGTACCCCTCCCTGGAGTGCCGGTGTGGGCTCACGCTTTCCCCTACACTCCTTCTCAGGACCCTCTCCCCTCCCCCTCTGTCCTTTGATGATGGCCTAGCCATCACACCCCTGCCCACCGTCCTACAACTCGACCGAGTGCCGGCGGGTTGTGGGGTCGGCCCGGTCCTTTCGTTGGTTAGTCCGAACTGCTAGGCTTCCCGCATATAGTTGAACTAAGGGATAGCATCCAACAGGTCGGTCTGCCGGCAGAATACCTCACTTTCTTAGAGTGTTCTTCGGTCCTCCCTTGGGCCGCCACCCGCAATTCTACCCGACTACCGGCTCTGTTGCGGCTGGATGGTAGCTTGCCATTCTCTCCCTTCCATTTGCACCCTCCTTCCGGAGGAAGACGAGGTTAGGGTAGTGAGCTACCGCCCTTCCCTCCTCCTTCCTCCATACTTTCTCTCTATCTCAATCAGTGCCGGTCCACTGTCACACTATTCTGCCGGCAATAGCCGTCAGTTTAGACCTGGTATCCTCTCTGTCTCATAGATTGAAGTCAGGGTCGGAGTACCTAAAGCCGGTTGCCTGCCGACTGCCGGGGGCCGCCGACATGCCGGCGATCTGCCATCATCCTGAGGTTTCGCCCCTTCTCCGCCACATAGACTGATGGCTGGGAGGGGTTCCCCCTCAATTGGAGATTCACCGGCGCCCGGCGTGCTGCCGGCGCCTCCTAATCATATTACATCAGTGGACTGTCACTTTTACTGTGCCGGCAGTGTCTATTGTATAGCTGTATACGATAGCCAGTACATCTATGGTATAGTACATACCCTAGTCAGAAAACTATGGTGTATAGTTATGCAGTAAATATTTCTTGCATACTCTGTGCATCCATGCGCAGTCCCTTGCCGGGACCTACCTGAATTGGGGATAATCTACTCTCTTTTTCCCTTAAGCTGAACAAATTCAGCTCTCTCCCTCTCACCATTGCTAATACTCTGGAGGAAGTACAAGCTGTGCTAATTATCCATTTTGGATATCCCTTCCCCCTCCTTAGGGCATTCTCAAGAAGGCCCTAGAATTAGTTATGGTGTGAGGTCACGGCAATTGACTGGGCGGGATGCACAAGTATGTGTCTTTTCTGCTTCATTTCCAGCTTACCTATCCCAAGCTTACACTTGGAAAGGAATCTTATATTGTAATTGAAATTACTTTAAAAACTTATCTAAGATTACTCTAAGTCAATGATATAGACTTCTGTAGACTCATGTACCCCTTTCTTCTTTACAGGAGGAGTACATCCGGTGTGAGAGCGCCTTCTGCAGCGTTCGGCGCCCGGACTCCTATGGCCACCTGGCGTGCCGAACACACGCCAGCTGTTCCGTTTCCCAAGGAACTCTCCGCTATTGCACCGTTCGAGGGGCCCCCCCCCCACCCCTC
Organism: Palaemon carinicauda; assembly: GCF_036898095.1. Taxonomy (NCBI): domain Eukaryota; kingdom Metazoa; phylum Arthropoda; class Malacostraca; order Decapoda; family Palaemonidae; genus Palaemon; species Palaemon carinicauda. The sequence continues at coordinate 84,899,112 of NC_090743.1, read as the reverse complement.
TGCGGAGGCCAGGGACATCGCTCGCAAGAAACTACGCAAATGGGTGCGTGGTTTCCAGAAGAACGCCACGGAGCCCTATCTCCATAGCGAGAAGATGAGAGCTTTGCTCTTCCCCAAAGCATCTGCGGATGCTGTCATCCCCAAACCGGAGATCCCCTTCGTCCAAGTGATGGTCGAACCGGACGTATCGGATGCACTTCAAGACTTCCATCTTGACGAGGTGGAACGGATGTCGGAAGTGTCGGACACCACCGAAAGGACCCTGATGGCCGAGGGTCGAGAAGAGGAGGAGCCTAGGGAGGCTCCTGACTCTGAGGGTGAAGGCGCCCCTGCCCCCTGTATCACTTCCGTTGCTGTTTCGGAACCCGGCCCCTCTACCTCTTCCACTCCTACACCTGCAAGAGTGGACACCCCCGTGGATAACCTCCAAGCCTTGGTGGCGATCTTGGACGAGAGGATTCACCAGAGGGACGAGGATTTCAAGAGGGAAATCCTACGCCTATCGAAACAGACCCCGAGGAAGATCACCGTGAAGGATCTTCCCCCATGCTCAGTGACGAACCCATGGAGGCATGTAGAACACATGCCGATCACGAGTGGACGTATCCTCGTCAACGATAAGTTTGGCACCATTCCCCTTGAAGAGTTGGAGTTTTCGCCTAGCTTTGAAGCTTATCCGGACTGTTACATCCGTCTCAAGTCCGAGCCAGTTTCCAAGGAGGAAACCAAGCCTAAGGAGGTCATCGTCTTTGACCATGCAAAGGCTCAATCTCTTCTGGCCGGCTGCCTGAAGAGTAAGGGTTACACCAACTCCAAGGTGCCGGCCCTAAGCAAGAAACACCCGTCTTTTCTTGCTCCTGACACCATGGTCTTCCCCTTCGCAGAGAAATCCCTGTTGGCAGTGTTGAAGGGAAATCCTGCCCTACATTGGAGGAATGTAGGCCCCTCTCCCTCGCCCTCCTTCCCGACAACAAGAACTGGAAAGACATCCAGTTAACTTTCTCTGTGGGAAAGTTGGAGGCTGACATCACTGGACGGCAGTTCAACGAGAACCTCGCCAAGCTCTCCGAATACCTTCTGCATCGGGAGCTGGACACGAAAGAGAGGCTGGCTGCCTCCCTCTCCCTTCAGGTCCAGTTGGAGACGATGGCTTGGGACACACGGACCCCAGGCTTCTACATGGTCTTGGCTAAAACCCACCTTGCCACCCCGACAAAGGATTTCTATAGCTTCATCAGGGGCCAGAGAGCATGCAGAGAATTCGTGTTTGCGGATGCCACCGTAAAACACAAACCCCGGAAACTGATTTCCTCCAACATCTGGGGGGAAAGATCTCTTCCCTAACGACCTCGTGAAAGAGATCGTCGATAGAGCCGCCACGGAGAACCGGAACCTTCTCCATAAGTGGGGCATGTCGAAGAAGAGGAAATCTTCTCAGGATGAGGGCCCCCAACCTAAGAAGAAGACCAACAAGCCCAGACCTCAGCAGCATCAGGCTAAGCGCCAGTTTCCGGCACCCTCCGCTCCCCAGTTGGTGGCTCAGCCCCAACAAACCTTTCAGTTGGTACCCCAGCCGGTGGTGGCCCAGTCACCAGCCTTCTAGCCAGCCTACGAAAGGCAGTCAACTACCTTTCGTCCCAAAGGTAAAGACACTGGCAGAGACTCCTCTCGACGTCCCTCCAGAGGAGGACAGGGAGCAAGCAGCCGAGGTGGTAAACCCTCGGGAAACCAGAAGCAATGAGATGCTTCCGGTGGGAGGAAGACTCCGCCTCTTCCAGGATCGTTGGACCTTCGATCCTTGGGCTCATAGCATCATCAAGAACGGACTAGGGTGGGGCTGGGTGACACCACCCCCGGCTTTCCACCAATTCTTCCAACACTCCACCCCCGTCCTGGAAGAATACGTCCAAGAACTCTTGAACAAGAAGGTGATCAAGAGGGTAAAGTCCACCAAGTTCCAAGGAAGACTATTCTGTGCTTCCAAGAAGGACTCCGACAAACTCAGAGTCATTCTGGATTTGTCCCCTCTCAACAAGTTCATAGTGAACAACAAGTTCAAAATGCTGACTCTTGAGCACATAAGAGCCCTGCTGCCTCAAAAGGCTTACACAGTCTCGATAGACATGGCGGACGCCTACTGGCACATTCCAATGAATCGCCAAACCTCCTCCTACCTAGGATTCAGGCTTCAAAGAAGACTGTACGCCTTCAGAGCCATGCCCTCAGCCCCAAGGATATTCACAAAGCTCGCAGAGACGATCGTCCAACAGCTACGCTTACAAGGCGTCCAGGTGATGGCTTACCTGGACGATTGGCTGGTGTGGACAGCATCCATAGAACAATGCCTGCAAGCTTCCACAAAGGTGATCCAATTCTTGGAACATTTGGGCTTCAAGATTAACACCAAAAAGTCTCGACTTTCTCCAGCTCAGAAGTTCCAATGGCTAGGAATCCAGTGGGACCTTCAGTCACACCGTCTTTCCGTTCCTCTGAAGAAAAGAAAGGAAATAGCGGGATCTGTCAAGAGACTCCTAAAATCCAAATGGATTTCAAGACGACAACAGGAATGGGTGCTCTGCTCCCTTCAGTTCGCTTCAGTGACAGACCCAGTGCTACGAGCACAGCTAAAGGATGTATCGAGAGTCTGGAGAAGATAAGCATCAATCGCTTGAAGAGATCTCAAGAGACCTCTGCCAAACAGGCTTCGATCACTCCTAAAGCCATGGTCGGAGGCAAAGAACCTGAAAAGATCGGTACCTCTTCAACCACCGCCTCCATTGGTCGTTATCCACACGGATGCATCAATCAACCTCTTGGAGGCCATGGCGGTCCTTTTCACTCTGAAGAGGCTATCTCCACGTCCCTCAGTCCACATCCGTCTGACTCTGGACAGCGACGTCGAGGTCAGATGTCTCAACCGTCAGGGCTCAAGATCGCCCCAACTCAACCAAGTGTTGCTACCCATCATCCGCTTGGCGGTCAAGAAAAGATGGCACCTCTCAGCAGTTCACCTACAAGGATTCCGCAACGTGACGGCGGATGTTCTATCCAGGACAACTCCGATAGAGTCAGAATGGTCCCTAGACGCAGACTCATTCTCCTTCATCTCCCAACAAGTCCCGGAACTGCAGATCGACCTCTTCGCAATGAGCAACAACAAACAACTTCCTCGCTATGTGGCCCCATACGAGGACCCCTGAGCGGAAGCGGTGGATGCCATGTCCCAGGATTGGAACAGATGGACCAAGATTCACCTGTTCCCTCCACCCAAACTTCTGCTAAAAGTCCTCACCAAGCTGAGACCCTTCTGAGGAACAGCGGCCCTAGTGGCACCCAAGCGGCCCTGGAGCAACTGGTTCCCATTAATCCTCGAATTACAACCCAAGCTAATTCCCCTGCCGGACCCAGTTCTAACCCAGCAAGTTCAGAAGTCAACTGCCTTTGCTTCATCAAGGAAAACCCGAGACCTTCATATCATGATTTTCTCTCCCTAGCCGTCAAGAAGAGGTTTGGGATCTCGAAGAAATGCTTAGACTTCTTAGAGGAATACGAAACAAAATCTACCAGAAGGCAATAAGAGTCATCCTGGAAGAAGTGGGTGTCCTTTGTCAAGGCTGAAAATCCTACGGAAATTTCAATGGATTTTTGTTTGTCCTTCATTCACCTTCATGGACAAGGCTTGGCAGCCAACACGATTTCCACCTGCAAATCGGCCTTGACGAGACCATTACTCTATGCCTTCTAGATAGACCTCTCCAATGACATCTTTAACAAGCTGCCAAAGGCATGTGCTAGACTCAGACCCGCAGCCCCACCGAGACCCATTTCCTGGTTTCTTGACAAGGTGCTCCACTTTGCCTCAAGTTTGGACAATGAAACTTGCCCTCTGAAAGATTTGACTCAAAAAGTGATTTTCCAATTTGCTCTCGCCTCGGGAGCCCGAGTCAGTGAAATTGTGGCATTATCAAGAGAAGAGGGCCAGATCCAGTTCGCAGAAACAGGCGAGCTTACCCTCTTTCCTGACCCAACGTTTCTCGCCAAGAACGAGCTACCCACTAAAAGGTGGGGCCCCTGGAGAATCTGCCCTCTGAAGGAAGATGTCTCTCTGTGTCCATTGGAGAGTCTAAAGGTCTATCTTTAAAAAACTTCAGACTTTGGCGGAGGACTGCTCTTTAAAGGGGAAACATCGGGGTCCAACTTGTCACTCAAACAACTAAGGGCGAAGATCACCTACTTTATTCGCAGAGCGGATCCTGACAGTACACCCGCAGGTCACGATCCCAGAAAAGTTCTCTGAACTTCTTCCAGTCAATGGACTTCGAAAGTCTTTGCTTTTTCACTGGCTGGAAGTCTTCAAGAGTGTTTTTCAAACACTACGCGAAGCAGGTGCATGAACTGAAGAGATTTGTGGTAGCTGCAGGTAGTGTGCTAAAACCTGCTGCTTAGTGCTGCGTAGAACAGTGAGTTATTCGGGACACTAACTCTAAGGGTGTCTGTGTTGACCCCACTGCGCAACATAGTGAAATTAGTGCCACCTCGTGACACTACGGACTGTTCTTATACAAAGGTGAACTCACATAGACTAAAACACGTGTGCTACATGTTCCTAACATGAAGTGTATATAAGGCATTCTAGAAAGACTTTATAGTTCCAACAGAACTAATGTGTGTAATGGCAAGTTTTTCCTTTTCAGATTCCACACCCATTTTTCTATTAATGTCTTAAGCCTATGTTACTGATTGGATTCCATTACAATTTATATTTATTACCTGTTGTATGCTAATTCTTATTTTGACTAAATAAAAATAGAATTTGCTCTACTCGTGCGCCTTATTTCACCCTCATTTTGGAAATAAAATACTGTTTGAGAGTTTTACTTCCCTCATGATGTGAATGATACTCTGAGCAATGATTATACTATTGTTCCTCATTGATGCAAACTCTTCTAGACTAAGGTAATTTGTTCCAACTCGTTGTACTTACCTTCTTCTATCTGGCCCTGGGACCAGCAGGTATCTCTAATGCTAGGTGAGTTCCTCTATCAAGTAACTTCAAGATTTTCCTTACGTCCAATAGGACTCTTCCCCGCCAGGGGAGGGGAGAGGGGGCAGGAAGCGGGATCATAGTACATGTTTCTCTGAAGTGACATGTATCAGAAATGTCACAGGTCTCTGTGGTCATCAGACCACAGGAATATTGTCTAGAAATCGAAAGGCACTACAAAAGGGAAAAAATCCACGATACATTAATTCTCTGGTACACTTCCATCAGGACGACATGGCCTGAGCCCAAAAAAGGGATTTTGAGCAAAGCAAAAAATCTATTTTTGGGTGACATAGCCATGTCATCCTGATGGACCCGCCCTTGTTCTTTATTCAGGCCTTGACAGGCACCTCCCAATCTTATTGCATCATGGAGGCTGGCCTAGACACCGGAAGGAATGAGGAAGGCGCGCAATGGTGACGTCAACCAAGATGGTGGCCAAACATGGTGGCGGTTATGACATCACCGAGTACCGTAGCAGTAATGAAGGAGGAGAACTTAGTAACGGCTCCTCCCATAACTTGCCACACTTCCCCCTCGAAGCGTAAACGCTATGTGGGGTGCAGATAGCTATGTGGCGTGTCAAGCATACGTCCCCTGTTATTATACAATATCCTAAAGGGAAACCTTATGAGTACTCGTGCCAGAAGTTAGAATTCTGTGAAACTTATAGTTTAATTATCTGGGAATATCTACTGTAGTCAAATATACCCTAAGGAAGGTACTGAAGGAACCTTCCATTAGGACGACATGGCCATCTCACCCAAAAATAGATTTTTCGCTTCTCTCAAAATCCATTTTTTTGGGCTCAGGCCATGTCGTCCTAGGGTATATTTGACTACAGTGGATATTTCCAGAGAATTAAACTAAAGGTCTCCAGAATTCTAACTTTTGGCGTGAATATCCATAAAGTTGCCTTTTAGGATATTGCATAATAACAGGGGACATATTCTTGACACGCCACATACCTATCTGCACCCCACATAGCGTTTACGCTTTGAGGGGGTAAGATAAGGGAGGAGCTGTTACAAAGTTCTCCTCCGTTACTGTTATGAGCACTCAGATGATGTCATATTCGTCGCCATCTTGGATGATGTCATATCCGCCCGCCATCTTCATTCCTTTCGCTGTAGCGTCCTGACCAGGTGTTTTTTCCCAGCTCTTTCGCTCTTTCAGATATCATGTCGCAATCTTCAGCTTCTTCTACCTCTGGAAAGTCGAGTATTTACCTCTTGTATCGTATAAATGTGGCTCTGGCCGTAAAGTAACGTTTTTCTCTAAATAAATAGGGTTTTGTTTCGTGGCAGAGCTGTTGCGTAGACCGGAGGCGTCCTCGGCGGTGTCATTCGTAACGCACGAGTTATTTAGTTAGCCAGAACGACTTTCCCTGTATAACAGCTTCTACCTCATTATTTAGCTATTTAGTCTTCATTGCCAGGAATTAGTTATATTATGCTGATAGTATTCTTTCGTTTCGGTGAATGAATAGCCGATCTGGTTGACGCTAGGCCCCCTAGCCTAGGTGCTTTAGCTTACTTTCCTGCATGATATGATAAGTGTTCCTGGTGTTATTCAACTTAAATGAAGATATTAGGCAATATATACGTATAAGATATTTTGATTGCATATGATTTCCTCTTCCAAGATCATATACAAAGAGCTTCGATGAATCAGGTAGTCGATCTCTATGTCACTAGGCTAATAGCCTAGTGGCTCTAGTATAATTTCACACATATCCCCGGTTACCTGTATGTATAAGGTAATTTCTTCTTCCCTCTGATGGTAGCCCACGGTTACAATCCTAGCCGTTCCTGCCTTGAATTGTAATTCTGGTAAGGTTAGGCTAGGGTTTTGCTGCCCCTTTCCAAACCATTGTTGATGAGCTTTGCGTTTAGGTCAGAACCTCAGAATACCTGTCGTGTGCCTCCAGCTATCCAACAAGGTGAATGTACTATCCTGTTGGACATGGTTGGTTGGCATAGGGGGCCTTGCCCCCCTAGACTGCACTTGGAGGGGTCATGAGATCCCCTTCGCCCTGTAGTCTAGCAGCTAGTCCTGTGCTTGCAGACTCTAGGCTGAAGGATATGAATATTCTTTGGCCTAGGTTAGACAAGCAGGGGGATTCTGTTTCTTTATAGTTTAGGACGGCTCGATGATGCCAGCCTTTACTATACTAGCCCACCCTAGACTGGAGAATGTACTCTCCCTACACCTGGGATGGCGTTGGTACAGAAACAGAGTACCCTTGTTGACGTGACAAGGACGGCTTACGCCGGCTCCTCCCACACCCTTCACAGGACCGTTTCCACTGTTCCCCCTGTCCTTTGGTGATGGCCTAGCCATCACACCTCTGTGTCCGCTGTCCTACAATCCCACCGAGTGCCGGCGGGTTGTAGGGCCAGCCCGGTTTTTCGCCTGTTGGGCCTAGCCGTTCAGCTTCCCTCTCGCACATAACGTTCTGGGATAGCTGTTTCGGCAGGTCTAGCTGCCGGTGGGAGATCCCCCTTGATGCTTTAAAGTGTTCTTCGGTCCTCCTTTGGACTGCCATCCGTTGCCCTTGTCTGTCTGTTACCGGCATGGCTGCGGATGGATGGAAGCCTGATCACCGATATGTTCTCCCCTTCCATTTGAACCCTCTTTCCAGAGGAAGGCAGAGTCAGGGTGGCTTCGCCACCACCCTTTCATCTCTCTTCACTCATTGCTTTCTCTCTCTCTATTGACTAGTGCTGTCAACTACGTTGACTGCCAGCCACTAACCCTGCCGGCAGAAGGCAGGCGAGGTTAGTGGTCCGACAGCCATTAACTCACTGTCACATCTGACTCTGCCGGCGAGAGCTGGCAGTGTATGCCTAGGTCACTACTCAGCCACGTTGCATGATGGCTTGGTTGGTGTGCCTTCAGTCGGTAGCCCGCTCGCCGGCAGTCCGGGGGGGTCGCCGGTGATTCGGCGGACCGCCGGCTATGCAGAAGGTTTCTCCACTACTCAGCCACATTGAATGATGGCTGGAGTGGTTTGCCTTACACCGGCGGGCTGCTAGCTGTTTAAATATTGAAGTACTGTGCCAGTTGAGTTATCCTCAAGTACTAGCCCTGCCGGTGGCATGCCGCTAATGCCTATTGTATGGGAATATACAATAGCCAGTACATCTGTGATATTGCTACATACCTCAGACAGAAAACTATGGTATATATTCATACAATAGATATGTTTCCAACATACTCTGTGCGTCCATGCGCAGTCCCTTGTTGAGACCTGCCTGAATTCGGGGACTGACTTCCCCCCTTTTCTCTACACTGATTGTTCATCAGCTCCTTTAATTCTCATTATTAATTCCTTGGAAGCGTGTGTTGTTTACACTACTCTACCCCTACGGGCTGGAATCTTCCATTGGACCCCTTACAAAGGACATCCTAGGATTAATAATGGGAAAGGTCACAGCAATTGGCTGGGCGTGATTCACACGTATGTGTCTTTCCTATCTCATTTCCAGCTTACCTATCCTAAACTTACATAAAGAAAGGATTTTATATTATAATGATTACTATAATTTTAAGTCTACCGTGATAGACTTCAATATACTCATATTCTTTTCCTCTCTTTACTGGAGGAGTACGTCCAGTGTGAGAGCGCATTCTGCAGCGTGCACCGCAAGGACTTCTATGGCCATCTAGGGTGCCGGATGCACTCCCGCTGTTCCATTACAAAGGGGTGTCTGAGGTATTGGGACCCACAGGTATGTACCACGTGCAAAGACCTGTTACATGAGGGATTTGAGTCTTCCCAGTCTGCGGAGTCAAGGGATATCGCTCGGGAGAAACTACGCAAGTGGGTGTGCGGTTTCCAGAACTCCACGGGGCCTTACCTTCCTAACGAGTGCATGAGACCCATGCTTTTCCCTAGGGCATCTGCGGATGCCGTAATCCCTCAGCCTCGCCCTGAGATCCTGTGCATCTAGCTGTCGATGGATTCAGACGTCTCGGATGCAATGAAGGACATCCACATAGAGGATGAACGGATGTCGGAGGTTTCAGAGGGTACCGAGAAGGACCTTTTGGCCGAAGGTCAAGAAGAGGAGTCTATGGGTCTACAGTGGCTCCTGAGTCGGAGGAGGAGGACGTTGGGTCACTCTCCATGTCGTCGGTTCCTGCCCCAGAACCCGTACCTTCTATGTCGTCCACTCCTCTACCTACAAAACCGGACGATACCATAGCCACCATTCAGGCTATGATGGCGATCTTCGATGAGAAGATCAAGCAGAGGGATGCGGAATTTAAGAAGGAGATCCTTCACTTGACGCTTCACCGAGGGTCTCAGAAGAGACTCAACATCAAGGAGCTTCCCTCCTGCTTAGAGATCAATCCATGGAAATATGCCGAGTACATGCCTATTACCAATGGCAAGATTGTAATCTCTGACAAGCTGGGCGCCATCCCCATCGAAGATGTGGAATTCTGGCCCAACTTCGAGTCCTACCCGGACTGCTTTATTTGTCTCAGGACGGAACCCGCTTCCAAAGAGGAAACGGAGCCTAAGGAGGTCATAGTTTTTGTCCATTCTAAGGCTCAGGCTTTGTTCGCCGACTGCCTGAAGGACAGGGGCTACATCAACTTCAAGGTGCCTGCCCTAATAAAGAAGAACCCATCCTTTCTTTCGCCCAATACTATGGTTTTTCCCTTCGCGGAAAAGTCCTTCAAGGCAGTATTGAAGGCAGTGGAAGCGGGGAAACCTTGCCCTATCATGGAGGAGTGTAGGCCCCTCTCCCTAGCCCTGCCACCTGATGACAAGGACTGAAAGGACATCCAGTTGACCTTTTCAGTCGGGAAGTTGGAGGCTGACATTGCTGGAAAGCTAGTTCAGCGAGAACCTCCCCAAGTTATCCGAGTTTCTCCTCCGTAGAGAACAGGATACAAAGGAGAGACTGGCGGCCACTCTCTCCCTTCAGGTGGCCATGGAGACAATGGCCGGGGAACAGAAGACCCCGGACATGTTCATGGTCCTAGCCAAGACTCACTTGGCGACCCTGACAAAAGATTTTTACAGCTTTGTCAGGGCACGACGGGCGTGCAGGGAGTTCGGGTTCACGTCTGCGACAATCAAACACGAACCTAGGAAGTTAATTTCTTCCAACATATTGGGAAAGGATCTCTTCCCCACTGACTTGGTCAAGGAGATCGTTGACAAGGCCACCACGGAGAATAGAAATCTTCTCCAAAATTGGGGTATGTCAACGAAGAGGAAGTGTTCTCCGGATGAGGGTCCCCAACCAAAAAAGAAATCTAAAAGACCAAGGCTGCCATCTCGCCCGGCAAAACATCAACTTCCCGTGACTGCAACGCCACAGCTGGTGGCGCAACCCCAACCTACCTTCCAACTGGTACCCCAGAAGGTGGTGACTCAGTCACCAGCCTTTACTCCCGCTTACGAGAGGCAGACTACTACCTTTCATGCTAGAGGCAGAGGCTCAGGGAGAGACTCCTCTAGACGTCCCTCCAGAGAGAAAGGAGGTAGGGGGGCATGCGGTCGATGAGGCAAGTCCTCTGGAAATCAGAAGCAATGAGTTGTTTTCGGTAGGAGGAAGACTCTGTCTCTTCCGGGATCGTTGGACCTTCAATCCCTGGGCCCACAGCATCGTCAAGAACGGACTAGGCTGGAGCTGGAGGACAGTGCCACCAGCATTTCCTCAATTCTTCCAACACTCCACCCCCGTTCTGGAAGAATACGTCTGAGAACTCTTGAACAAAAGGGTGATCAAGAGGGCAAAGTCCATCAAGTTTCAGGGAAGGCTGTTCTATGTTCCCAAGAAAGACTCCGACGAACTCAGAGTCATCATGGACTTGTCCCCTCTCAACAAGTTCATCGAGAACAACAAGTTCAAGATGCTAACCCTTCAGCACATAAGGGTCCTATTGCCCAGAAAGGCATACACAGTCTCCATAGACATGGCGGATGCCTATTGGCAAATTCCGATGAATCGCCAGATCTCCTCCTACCTAGGATGCAGGCTTCGAAAAAGAAAGTACATTTTCAGAACCATGCCCTTCGGGCTAAACATAGCCCCAAGGGTCTTCATGAAACTTGCAGAAACTATCGTTCAACAACTACGCCTACAAGGCGTCCTGGTAATGGCTTACCTGGACGATCGACTGGTGTGGGCAGCATCGGAAACAGAAAGCCCGCAAGCATCCAAGAAACTGATCCAATTCCTGGAACTTCTAGGATTCAAGATCAACACCAAAAAGTCTCGACTATCTCCAGCTCAGAAGTTCCAATGGCTAGGCATACATTGGGACCTACAGTCATATTGTCTCTCCATTCTGTTAAAGAAGAGGAGGGAAATAGCGAGGTCTGTCAAGAGACTCCTCAAATTCAAATGGATTTTAAGACGACAACAGGAGCGGGTGCTCGGCTCCCTCCAGTTTGCTTCGGTAACAGACCTAGTGCTGAAAGCACAGCTAAAAGATGCATCAGGAGTCTGGAGAAGATGCGCATCAAACGCTCAAAGAGATCTCAGAAGACCACTACCGTCTCGGCTTCGATCACTTCTCAAGCCATGGTCGGAGGCCAGCAAGTTCAAGAGGTCAATGCCTCTACAACTGCCTCCACCCTCAGTTACCATCCATACAGATGCATCGCTGAAAGGATGGGGGGGTCACTCCCATCAGCGCAAGACTCAAGGAACTTGGTCCTCCCTGTTCAAGACGTTTCACATATACATCTTGGAGGCCATGGCAGTCTTCCTCACACTGAAGAAATTGTCTCCTCCTCGTCCCTCAGCCCACGTGCAACTGACTCTGGACAGCGATGTGGTGGTCAGATGTCTGAATCATCAAGGCTCACGATCGCCTCAACTCAACCAAGTGATATTAGCCGTCTTCCGTCTAGCGGAGAAGAAGAGATGGCACTTATCAGCAGTTCACCTTCAAGGGTTCCGCAATGTGACAGCGGAAGCTCTATCCAGGATAGCTACGATAGAGTCAGAATGGTCCCTAGACGCAGAATCATTCTCCTTCATCTTACACCAAGTCCCGCAACTGCAGATCGACCTCTTCGCAACGAGCAATAACAAGAAACGTCCTCGATACGTGGCCCCGTACGAGGACCCTCGAGCGGAAGCAGTGGACGCCATGTCCTTGGACTGGAACAGATGGACCAGGATTTACCTGTTCCCTCCGCCCAACCTTCTGTTAAAGGTCCTCACCAAGATGAGATCCTTTCAAGGAACGGCAGCCCTAGTGGCTCCCAAGTGACCCCGGAGTAACTGGTTTCCCCTTATTCTGGAATTACAACCGAAGATGATTTCACTGCCGTACCCAGTTCTGTCTCAACAAGTTAAGAAGTCGACTGTCTTCGCTTCATCACAGAAAACCAGAGCCCTTCATCTCATGATTTTCTCTCCCTTGCCGTTAAGAAAAGATTTTGAATCTCGAAGGAAAGCCTAGACTTCTTGGAGGAATATAAGTCGAAATCTACCAGAAGGCAATATGAGTCATCTTGGAATAAATGGGTAGCCTTTGTCAAGGCAAAGAATCCGAAGGAAATCTCAATGGATTTTTACTTGTCTTTCTTTATTCACCTTCATGAACAAGGTTTAGCAGCCAACACGATCTCTACGTGTAAATCTGCCCTGACAAGACCCTTACTGTATGCCTTCCAAATAGACTTGTCTAATGAAATCTTTAATAAGGTGCTGAAAGCTTGCGCCAGACTTAGACCCGCAGCCCCTCCGAGACCCATTTCATGGTCTCTTGATAAAGTGCTACATTTTGCCTCAGGTTTGGACAATGAGGCTTGCCCTCTGAAAGATTTGACCCAGAAAGTTATTTTCTTGTTTTCTCTAGCCTCGGGGACTAGAGTTAGTGAAATTGTGGCATTATCTAGGGAAAAGGGTCACATCCAGTTCGCTGACACGGGCGAGCTCACCCTCTTTCCTGACCCAACGTTTCTCACCAAGAACGAGTTACCCACTAAAAGATAGGGTCCCTGGAGAATCTGCCCTCTGAAGAAAGATGTCTCTCTGTGTCCAGTGGAGAGTCTAAAGGTCTATCTTCGCAGAACTTCAGACTTCGGGGGAGGACAACTCTTTAAAGGAGAAATATCGGGGTCAAACCTGTCACTTAAACAACTAAGGGCGAGGATCACCTACTTTATTCGCAGAGCGGATCCTGACAGTACACCCGCAGGTCATGATCCTAGGATGGTTGCCTCTTCCCTGAATTTTTTCCAACTAATGGACTTCGAGAGTCTTCGTTCATTTACTGGATGGAAGTCATCGAGGGTGTTCTTTAAACACTATGCGAAGCAAGTACAAGAAGTTAAAAGATTCGTGGTGGCGGCAGGTAGTGTACTAAAACCTGCCGCCTAGTGCTGCGAGGAACAGTGAATTTTATCTTCTTCCCAGCTGGTTCCCATTTTTATATGAGGTCACCGTTGCGGATGAGCCGTTTCCATCTTTTTCTATTCTGCGCTTCTGCCTCATCAATCCCCTTCTCCTGTAAGTCTCCTCTCACACAGTCCCTCCATCTCTTTCTTGGTCTCCCTATTCTTCTTCTTCCTTAAACCTCCATCTCTATAGTATGTCTCCCAACGTGGTCTTCATCTCTCCTCATCAGGTGTCCATACCATCTCAGCCTCCCTTCCTGCACTTTCTTTGATATTTCCACCACCTTTGTCGACCCCATTACGTAGTCATTTTTTATCCGATCCTCTCTTGTCACCCCAGACATCCACCTAAGCATTCTCATTTCTGCCACATCCATCTTCTTCTCCTCTGTCTTCCTCATGCTTGCTGTTTCCGTTCCATACAGCATTGCTGTTCTTACCACTGTCTTATGAAATTTTCCTTTTAATCTCAGTGGTATTCTTTTGTCACAAAGAACTCCTGAGGCTGCTCTCCAGTTGTTCCAGCCTGCCTGTACCCGATGTTTAACTTCATCTTCCATACCTCCTCCAGCGTTAACAAAGGATCCCAAATACTTAAACTTATCAACGCTCTTTATCTGTTCTCCCCTAAGCTGAATACTTTCTCTATCATCCCCCTTACTGGTGGTACACATATATTGTCTTAGATCTGCTTATTCTCATTCCTCTGTCCTCCAGTACTTGCCTCCATCTTTCCAATTTCATTTCCAGATCTTCCCTGCTCTCTGCACACAGAACAATATCATCTGCATACAATATGTTCCATGGTACTGCCTCCCTTACCTCTTCTATTAAAACATCTATCACTATGTTAAAGATAAATGGGCTCAGAGCCGACCCTTGGTGTAATCCTACTCTCACCTCAAAGCCCTCTATCTCCCCAGCACTGCTCCTCACTCTAGTAAATATATTACGGTACATCTCTTGTATCAGTCAAACGTACTTCTCTGGCACCCTCCTCTCCCTCAGACTCCTCAATACCTCTTGTCTTGAGACTCGGTCATAAGCCTTTTCAAGGTCAATGAATACCACATGCAGGTCTCTGCTTTTCCCGGAATTTCTCCATTAGTTGCCTCAGACAAAATACACCATCTGTTGTTCCTCTCCCCTTCATGAATCCCATCTGCTCTTTACCTATTTCTACTTCTTCTCTTAGTCTGGCATCTATCATCCTTTCCAGTATCTTCAAAGTGTGGGACATCAATTTAATACCTCTGTAATTCTCACATTCTTGGACATCACCTTTCCCTTTGAAGATTGGTATCAATATACTCCCACGCCACTCATTTGGTATCTTTTCCTGCTCAAAAATCTTTATCATGAGATCGTACAGTATATCCACTCCTTCATCTCCTAATGCTTTCCATGCCTCCACAGGAATCATGTCTGGTCCAGTTGCCTTCCCATTCTTCATCTTCCTCAGTTCATTCATTACCTCTTGCCTAGAGAAACTTATTACCATGCCAAAGTTCACCTGTCCATCCTCTCTTAATAATCTATCATTTTCTTCATTTAACAGCTGTTCAAAATATTCTTTCCATCTCTTTACAATGTCTTCCTCCTTTCTAAGTACTGCAACATCTTGATCTTTTATTTGTTTGATGTGTGTAATATCTTTGGTGCTCTTATTTCTAATCTTTGATAGCTTGATCATCTTGTTTAATCCTTCCTTTGTCCCCAGCTCATTATACACATCATCATATGCCCTTGCTTTAGCTTGGGCTACTACCTTCTTCACCAACTTGTTTTTCTCTCTGAACCTCTCTCTGTCTTCCCCTGACTGTGACTCTTCCCATCTCTTCTTTGCCTCCTTATCTTTTACAGCTTTCTCAATTTCTTCACTCCACCACCAACTCTGCTTTTCTTCCCATATGATACCAGATGTCTCTCCTTGCAGCTCCTTTCCATGCCTACTCATTACTGCTGCATTTTGTGTCCAGCATTCTTAAACATCTTCAATTCCTATATCAATATCCTCCAAAACCTTCCTCTTAAACCCTCTCATCTTATCTCCTTCCCTTACTAGTTTGTACCTTTTAATTTTCCTTATCCCTTTAGCTCTAGCTTTTCTTTCCCTTTTTAGGCCTAAGTCCATACATAGCAGTCTGTGTTGGGCGGCTACATGGTCACCTGGGATAACCTTGCAGTTCTTGACATCCATCAGCTTTATCCTTTTATACAGGAAGTAGTCTATCTGGGAGCATCTTCCCTCACTCCTATAAGTTAGTAGGTGTTCCCTTTTCTTCTTAAAGAATGTGTTTACTATTGCCATGTCAAATGACACAGCAAAGTCTGCTACACTCTCACCTTCTGGGTTTTTCTCCCCAATTCCATGGCCCCCATGTACCCGACCAATTGCCTCATTCTCACTTCCAACATGGCCATTCAAATCTGCCCCCACTATGAACCTCTCCTGTTCTTCCAGTTCTTGCATTACTCCGTCCATATCTCTCCAAAATTTCCCTTCTCCTCTTCTGTGCAACCAACTTGATGTGCATATGCACTTATGATATTCAGAATCTCTCCTCCACAACACATCTTCAATCTGATGATACGGTCATTCTTTCTATGCACCTCTATCACCGCATTTTTCAGCTCACCAGACAATACTATGCCAACTCCATTTCTACCTTGTTTATTTGCTCCGCTATAATATAGCTTATATCCATCACCCAACTCTTTAGCTTTATTTCCCTTCCATCGTGTTTCCTGCACACACATAGCATCTACTCTCTTTTCCCTCATCAAGTCAGCCACTTCTCTATCTCTCCCAGTCATGGACCCACCATTAAGCTGACATAATCTGAGTCCAAAGTGAGCTTGCTTCTTTAGCTGCTCCCGCTTCTGATGCAGTAGCCCTCGCCTTATCACAGAGTTAGGGCGATGTCTCTGTGCGTCGTTTACGGAGTACGCCCTAGTATTACCTCTTTCCCTATTTCGGCTCATTCCATTTAAGGTTTTGGCACGGGTTTTTACGGCCGGATGCCCTTCCTGACACCAACCCTCCCTATTTATCCGGGCTTGGGACCGGCACCCATTGGTGGCTAGGTTTTTATGGGACTTAGAATTCTAATGGTGTATATATTGGCCCTAGTGCACAACATAGTAGTGATTTGTCATCGAGAGGACAATACGGACTGTTCTAATATACTATGGTGATACAACATAGACTGAACACTAGTGTCCCGTGTTTATTACACGAGTGTATATTGAGACATTCACAGAAAGACATTACAATTCCAAACGGAAATTGAAGTGTGCGGTGGCAAGTTTTTCCTTTTCAGGTATCACAAATATTTCTGTTTATGTCACTATGCCTATGTTATTTAATTGATTCTCAATTGTAATTTTCCATTGTAATACATGTATGCTTATCCTTATTTATTGATCTTAAATAAATGTCTAATGGTTTCGTGTGTCTTATTTCGCCCTAAACATTATAATAAAGCCTATGCGAGAGTATTTTCTACCCTTTTTCTGCATGATGTATTGAACAATAATGCTACCTTTGTTCCTTCGCTGATGCAAACCTTTCCGGCGAGATGCAACTTGTTCCGACACTTGATACAAACTCGGGCTACCGACATGCACTGAGACCTGCATGTCTCTTTTGACCGCTGGGTTGCTTCAGTATAACATGCAACTTCAAGACTTTTTCCCGAGTCTAGTTTGACTCTTCCCTGTAGGGGACAGGAAGCACTAACATAGTGTATGTTAAGCGGATATGACTATAACGGTGTTGTCATGGGTCTCTTAGGTTCTAAAGACCAAGGAAATATTGTCTGGAAGTTGAAGGCACAACTGGGAAATCTACGATACATTAATGCTCTGGTAAACTTCCATCAGGACGACATGGCCTGAGCCCAAAAAACTGATCTATTTTTGGGTGACATAGCCATGTCGTCCTGATGGACCCACCCTCCTTTCTATAAAAGGCCTTGGCAGGCTCCCTCCCAATCTTACTGTATCTGGGGGCACTGGCTGAACGCTAAAAGGAATGAAGATGGCGGGTGGATACGACGTCATCCAAGATGGCGAAGGATATGACGTCATCCGAGTACTCATAACAGTAACGGAGGAGAACTTTGTAACGGCTCCTCCCTTATCTTGCCACTTCTCCTCCCTCGAAGCGTAAACGCTATGTGGGGTGCATATAGCTATGTGGCGTATCAAGAATACGTCCCCTGTTATTATGCGATATCCTAAAAGGCAAATTTAAGGATATTCGTGCCAGAAGTTAGAATTCTGGAGACCTTTAGTTTAATTCTCTGGGAATATCCACTGTAGTTAAATATGCCCTAGGAAGCTACTGAAGGAACCTTCCATCAGGACGACATGGCTATCTAACCCAAAAATGGATTTTTCGCTTTGCTCAAAATCCATTTTATGATTTAGCAGTCTTTTTACACTACACAAAAGAGATAAATTAGAAATGGTCTTCATTTCTTACATTTTTCATTCAATAGGTCATTTTATGGTCGGATATATGCAATATTCATATTTATTTTCTTATTCATTTACACATAAAGTAGTCTTGTATACATTATTTTATGATATTCTTTGACTTAAATAAACATGTAATTAAGGCAGTAGCAGTAGTTTCCAGATTACTCACTATTGTCATCTGGCACTGTATTCAGTTTGTTTTGATATGGCCCATGATTGAAGTAATCTATTTTCTTGAGTTTTATTTTGCATTTTAGCCTAAGTAGCCTATATTTACTTCATTTTGTGAGTGTTATTTAATTCCTTAATTATGTCATCCTAAGGTGAAAAACAAGTGTGATAAGCTCAGCTGCTCGTTTTGATATTATCCACATGTTTGCCATATATGGTAGGTCTATAGCCTATAAAATTTGGTATTTTTGGGCTCGGGCCATGTCGTCCTGATGGAAGGTTCCTTTAGGTAGCCTTCTAAGGGATATTTGCTACAGTGATACTCCCAGAGAATTAAACTGAAGGTCTCCAGGATTCTAACTCCTGGCGCAAGTATCCAGTAAAGATATCGCATAATATCAGGGGACGTATTCTAAATACGACACATAGCAGTCCTCACCCCGAATCGATTTAACTCTTTGATGTAAGGGGGAAGAGTTGCAAAAGAAGTGGGTGCCGTTCTAGGTACCCGGTGGATCTCCTTCCATACTACTACCGCAACGCCATTCCTTTTCTTGTAGCTCTCTAAGCGTGTTGTGCTCCCCGTTAACCTGGTGTTTTGTTCACAAGTTTTTGGAATATTCTTCATGCAATCTCCAGCATCTTCATCTTCTGGAAAGTTGAGTATTAATTCTTTCCTATGTATAATTTTAGTCTCCCTTTTCACAGTTAAATTTCAATAATTTAAGTGTGTTTGGGTGAGCGTAGCCGAGACTGGAGGCAGCCATTTTACGACTGCAGTCGCCCGTTACAATTGCATTTTATTTAGTCAGTAAGGCAACATTTCACGGTATTAAGCTATAATATTAGCTAGTTAGGCAAATTATACAAGTGGTGATTTTGCATACATGAATATTTTTCCTCTTCCTATTATGTGGCTTTACTTATCGTATGCCGCGGGAACCCCGGTGGTACCAACTATCTTGGCCGGGGCTCCTGCCAGAGCTAGGCTACTCTTGCTCATATATACGTTAGTAAAGTAATTCCCCATGTTTAGCCTCACCATATCGTTCCTTCTCGATTCATATGAGAATTTACATTCTCTAGAATCTATAGATAAGTTACGATATTTATTCTCTCTCAGAGAGAAGAGGCTAAACCCTTCCTCCTTCCCCGAGTGTTGCTGCCGTTATAGGCAGCAACTACTGTCTCTCTTCATCACTGTCGAGTAGAACAAAGTTCTTGCTGCCTCTGGCTTTGATTTAGATAGTGACTAACTCAGGGTGCCCTTGTCTTGCCGCCAACGATGTCGTCAGCACAGGAAGCCATGCTTCCTCACTTTATTATTTGAGGAAGGTGGCATACCTGCTGCCACCTCTGATATCGATGAACTATAAGACTCTCTACCCTTCCCCTTCTGTCCCTTAGTGACGTCATAGCCGTCACAAAATTCTTTCACAGGTATTCTGACAGTCATCCCGGCTTGCTAGGGTGACTGCGTTACCAGCTGGTACCCTGCCGGTAGCAGTTAGTTCAGACATCTCTGCCACCTTCCCCCTTACTCCCTTACTTCACAGGAAGTGAATAATATTGGGGGGAAGATTAAGATGGCTCCTGATGGCTGCCGGTGGGAAACCTAACATACTTTGGGAAGTCCTCAGCTCTCCCTTGAGTTGCCATCCACATTTATTGCCACCGAAGTCATAGCCGGCGACAGGCCTTTTGTGGATGGGTGGAAGCCAGAATATGACAGATTCTTTCCCCTTCCATTGGAACTTTCATTCTGGCAAGGAGACAGTAGGCAGTCTGATAGTCCTCCTACACTTCCAACTGTTATGTTTTTTCATAATGATAATAACCTCTCCTTCCTTAACGCTTTTTCTTTCTCTATCAGTTAGTACCGCCAGGTACTAATCTAACACCGGCAATGTCGCTGGCAGAACTACTATATACAACTATACAGTAGTACACGTTTTCTAACATAAAGACTAGGGATACAGCGAGGGAGACCCTTCGCAAATGGGTAAGAGGGTTCCAGAAGAACTCTCCAGGACCATACTTACCCAATGACTCCCTAAGGTGCCTATTGTTCCCCAAGGCTCTGGTGAACGCTGTGGTGCCCCAGGAACAGGTCCTGCCCCCCTTCATACAACTGAAGCTCGACTCGGACATCAACAAGTCACTGGAAGGCATGGACATCAACCAAGAGAGGATGTCAGAAGTGTCCACTGACACTGAACAGGACCTACTGCAAGGTGGCCCTGAAGAAAACGTGAAACCTCCACAAGCAGAGGAAGAAGGATCCGTATCAACGGCAACTGAAGACCCTCAGTTCGCCGTGATGGCATACCAACCTATGCTGTTAACATCCTCGGCCCCAACTCCACAACCAGTTGCACAGGTCAACAAAAATGAAGAGATCCTAACATCGATTCAACGGATGATGGAATTGTTTCAAAAGGAACCAGAGACGATGCGGAAATTGCTCAAGCAGCAGCAGATACTGTTGCAAGAGAGGATGTACCGCCCCGGATCCACCAAAGGCACCGCTAAGAAGACCCTTAGAGTGTTGGATCTCCCTCACTGCTCTGAAACTAATCCCTGGAGGTATGCGGAGCATACGCCCATGATGAATGGGAAACTATTCGTCTCGGAGAAGTTGGGGGCCAAGCTGATTGAAGACCTTAAGTTCTGGCCTAACTTTTCGGCCTACCCAGAGTGCTATGTGAGACTGCGGGATGAAAATGCAGCCCGAGAGGAAACGGTTCCCAAAGAGGTCATTGTTTTTTAACATGACAAGGCACAAGCCATCCTCACTGAAAGCCTTGAAGGGAGCCAGGTACACCAACTCCAAAGTCTCAGCACTGAGCAAGAAACATCCCACCTTTCTTGCCCCTTCCTCCATCTCTTTCCCCTTTTCAGAGAAAGCACTAGACTTTGACATCAAGTGAGCCGATGAGGGCAAACCCTGCCCAACCCTAGAGGAATGGAAACCATTCTCTCTAGCACTGCCTACCTGCGAGGAGAAGTGAAAGGATGTCCACCTAACATTCTCCGTCTCCAAGTTGGATCCAGAGATAGTAGGCCAACAGTTCAATGAGAACCTTCCGAAGTTGCCAGACCATCTTCTGAGGAGGGAACAGGAGTCGAAGGAGAGACTTGCAGACTCCCTTTCTCATTAGAACTGTCTGGAAATGAGTGCAAGTCAACCTAACGCTCCAGAAATGTTCATCTTCCCGGCTAAGTCTCACATGGGTACCCTTGTGTAAGACTTATATGCTTTCCTCAGAGCGAGGAGAGCCTGTAGAGAGTTCGTTTTGGCCTCAGCAACCATCAGACACGAACCAAGGAAGCTGATTACCTCGAGCATCTGGGGTAAAAACCTTTTCCCACAGGAACTGGTCCAAGAGATCATTGCCAGAGCAGAAATGGAGAACAGGAACCTTCTCCAAAAGTGGGGCATGAACTCAAAGAGGAAATCTTCCTCGGACGGAGGTCCCCACCCCAAGAATAAAAAGGCAAGGAGACCACGCAGACCTGCACAATTTCCTGCCGTGACTATGATCACGATGCCTCAGACCACCTTCCAGATGGTCCCTCAACAACTGGTAGCCCAGTCACCCGTTTTCAACTCTAACTTTGAGAGGCAGTCGACTTCCTTTCACCCCAGTCAGAAAGGAAAAAGCCCTAAGAGAAGTTCTCCCGGAGGTAACTCCTCTCAGGGCCAAGGAGGACGTGGTCACGGAAACAAATCCGCAGGACCCCCCAAGCAATGAGGAGTTCCAGATAGGGGGCAGACTGCATCACTTTCGGGATTGCTGGACCTTCGATCCTTAGGCACACAGCCTAATCGCGAATAGACTCCGGTGGAAATGGAGCATAACTCCACCCCGTTTTCCAGAATTCTTCCAACACTCCACCCTCTTCTTAGAAGAATATAGCTCAGACCTCTTGAACAAGAAGGAAATAAGGAAAGCGAAGTCCATCAAGTTCTAGGGAAGGCTGTTTTGTGTTCCCAAGAAAGACTCAGACAAACTCAGAGTCATTCTAGACTTGTCTCCACTCAACAAGTTCATCGAGAACAACAAGTTCCGGATGCTTACTTTGCAACACATAAGGACCCTTCTGCGAAAAGGGGCGTACATGGTCTCAATAGACCTAGCAGATGCTTACTGGCATCTTCCAGTGAGTCGCCCTTTCTCCTTCTACCTAGGATTCAAACTACAGAAGAAGTTTGTCTTCAGAGCAATGCCCTTCAGACTGAACACAGCCCCAATGATATTCACGAAGCTGGCAGACACAATCATCTAACAGCTGCGCTCCGAAAGAGTTCAAGTGGTAGCATATCTAGACGATTGGCTGGTATGGGCAGCATCCAAGACTACTTGTCTGTAAGCAGCCAACAAGGTGATCCAGTTCCTGGAACACCTGGGCTACAAGATCAATCGCAAGAAGTCTCGTCTCACTCCAGCCCAACAGTTCCGCTGGCTAGGAATCCAATGAAGCTTAAAGTCACACCAACTCTCCATTCCATCCAAGAAGAGGAGAGAAATAGCGGGATCTGTCAGGAGACTAATCCGTCACAAGAGGATTTCAAGACGCCAACAGAAAAGAGTATTGGGCTCTCTCCAGTTTGCAGCAGTGACAGACCTGGTGCTAAAAGCACATTTGAAAGATGCGTCAGGAGACTGGAGGAAATAGGCTACGCATCAAACGCACGAATAGATCAACTAAGGTTAACCCCGACTTTGTTGCGCATGCAGTTAAAGCCGTGGTCAACAGCCAAGAGTCTAGCATGGACAATTCCCCTGCAACCACCACAACCATCAGTGGTGGTACACATGGATGCCTCCTTGGAAGGAAGGGGAGGTCATTCTCACGACAAAAAAGTGCAAAGGAATTGGTCGCACCAGTTCAAAACCTTTCATATCAACATTTTGGAAGCTTTGGCAGTTTTTCTGACGTTGAAGAAACTATCCCTTCGCAGATCAATTCACATCAAATTGGTCCTGGACAACGAGGTGATAGTAATAGTGTCTAAATCGACAAGGCTCGAGATCACCCCACATCAACCATGTGATGTTAGCAATCTTCTACCTGGCAAGGAAGAAGGGATGGCACCTATCAGCAGTTCACCTACAAGGGTTCTGCAATGTGACAGCGGACACTCTATCCAGGCGAAAACCCATAGAGACATAATGGTCCCTAGACGCAGACTCATTCTCCTTCATCTCGGAAAAGTCCCGTAACTGCAGATCTACCTCTTCGCAACGAGCTACATCAAGAAACTACCTCGTTACGTAGCCCCTTATATGGACCCTCAAGCAGAAGCGATGGATGCCTCCTTGGAAGGAAGGGGAGGTCATTCTCACGGCAAAAAAGTGCAAAGGAATTGGTCGCACCAGTTCAAAACCTTTCATATCAACATTTTGGAAGCTTTGGCAGTTTTTCTGACGTTGAAGAAACTATCCCTTCGCAGATCAATCCACATCAAATTGGTCCTGGACAACGAGGTGATAGTAATAGTGTCTAAATCGACAAAGCTCGAGATCACCCCACATCAACCATGTGATGTTAGCAATCTTCTACCTGGCAAGGAAGAAGGGATGGCACCTATCAGCAGTTCACCTACAAGGGTTCTGCAATGTGACGGCGGACACTCTATCCAGGCGAAAACCCATAGAGACATAATGGTCCCTAGACGCAGACTCATTCTCCTTCATCTCGGAAAAGTCCCGTAACTGCAGATCTACCTCTTCGCAACGAGCTACATCAAGAAACTACCTCGTTACGTAGCCCCTTATATGGACCCTCAAGCAGAAGCGATGGATGCCATGTCCCTCGACTGGAACAGGTGGAATCGCATTTACCTGTTTCCACCAAGCAATCTCCTGCTAAGAGTCCTCGACAAGCTAAGATCCTTCAGAGGAACAGCAGCAGTAGTGGCCCCCAAGTGGCCCAAAAGCAATTGGTTTCCTCTAGTCCTAGAGCTGAAACTGAAGCTGTTTCCTCTGCCGGATCCACTACTACCTCAACTGGTCCAAAAATCGACTGTCTACACTTCATCCTCGAGAACCAACAACCTACATCTCAGGATTTTCTCGCCCTAGCTGCGAACAAAAAGTTTGGAATCTCGAAGGATAAAGTTGTCTTCATCGAGGAGTACAAGTCAAGTTCGACTAGGAGACAATATGAATCGTCATGGAAGAAATGGGTTTCCTTTGTGGAAACAAGGAAACCGACAGGGATATCGATAGATTTCTGTCTTGCATTCTTCATACACCTCCAAGAGTAAGGCCTGGGCTCTACTACAATTACTTCTTGTGAGTCGGCCCTGGCTAGACCACTTTTGTATGCTTTCGAGGTGGACCTCTCTGATGAAATCTTTAAGATTCCAAAAGCATGTGCTAGACTCAAGCCTGCAGCCCCACCAAAGCCTATCACGTGGTCTTTGGACAAAGTCTTGCGCTATGCTTCGAACCTGGGTAATGAGAACTGTACTTTAAAGGATTTGACACAGAAAGTTATCTTTCTTTTTGCACTAGCCTCAGGGGCTAGAGTTAGTAAAATAGTGGCCTTATCTAGACACGAAGGCCATATTCAGTTCCTGGACTCAGGAGTACTGAATTTGTTTCCCGATCCTGCCTTTCTTGCTAAGAATGAGCTACCCACCAGATGGTGGGGTCCTTGGAGAATCTGCCCATTGAAGGAAGATACCTCTCTGTACCCAGTAGAGTGTCTTAAGGTCTATCTTCGAAGAACTTTAAACTTCAAAAGAGGACAGCTCTTCAGAGGCGAAACCTTAGGGTTGAACCTATCTTTAAAACAACTGAGAGCGAAGCTCACCTACTTTATTCACAGGGCGGATCCTGACAGTACACCCGCTGGTCACTATCCGAGGAAAGTTGCTTCTTCGCTGAACTTCTTTCAGTATATGGACTTTGAGAGACTCCGCTCGTACACTGGGTGGAAGTCATCCAGGGTCTTCTACAAACATTACGCGAAGCAAGTACAAGAGATAAAACATTTTGTGGTGGCGGCTAGTAGTGTGATTAGACCTGCCGTCTAGTGTTGCAATGAACAGTGGACTGTTTTGGGACTTTACAGTACTTCGGGTGCGTGGGTATACATACCCACTTGTGCAGATCACAACTATGGTTGACGCACTGTTCTGAGTAGATGCATACCTGATCAATACACCAGTGCCGAGTGAACGATTGCGTTACGGTGTCTTATGCATTTCCGAACATCTGACTATGCCAGATAGATTAGGTTTTCACATCTTCCATTGAGTGGCATTATTTTGATAATGTATTTTTTGTATTTTTTTCTACACGAGAAAATATGTACGTGTTTTATGTGTTGTATGCTGGATCAGATACAAACTTTGTTGTAACTATATTTTGATAATCTAGTTGCAATTAACCTTTTACCCCCAAAGGACGTACTGGTACGTTTCACAAAAGCCATCCCTTTACCCCCATGGACGTACCGGTACGTCCTTGCAAAAAAATGCTATAAAAATTTTTTTTTTCAGATTTTTTGATAATTTTTTGAGAAAATTCAGACATTTTCCAAGAGAATGAGACCAACCTGACCTCTCTATGACAAAACTTAAGGCTGTTAGAGCAATTTAAAGAAAATATACTGCAAAATGTGCTGGGAAAAAAATAACCCCTTGGGGGTTAAGGGTTGGAAATTTCCAAATACCCCGGGGGTAAAAGGGTTGAGATACTTAACCGTATTTGCATCTTATTACTGCTCCCTCAGTTTTAAGCTAATAAAGTATGTTAGAGTTTTACTAAAACCCCTTATGGTGTTTAGGTTCTTGAAGTCACAATATTATTTTCTAAAGGAATAATCATGACCTTAGATACTTAAGGTAAGTTAATAGGGTACGTTTCAAACTCTACCCTTTTTGTTCCGATGGGAAATACAAACCTTGAATCCTTATTATCGACATCAACATTTCACTGCTGAGGGGCAGGATGCACTAAGCCGGCTCCAGGTTTGGTAGGCGTGAGAGATCTCTGGATTTTCACATATAGGTCTAGTAGACCAGATAAGGAGAATCTATTCAAGGTAAACAGCACATACACAAACCCACATCTAATAGTAATTTCAAGACATTTCTCTAGCATACTTCCATCAGCAAGACAAGGCCTGAGCCCAAAAGACGGATTTTGATCAAAGTGAAAAATCTATTTTTGGGTGAGAGGGCCATGTCGTCCTGATGGAACCCACCTTTTTGCTGATCCCTCCCAAAATTACTTTATCTGTGGCAATTTCCGCTTAACGGCAAGAATAGAAATAGCATCACAGTAGTAGTAGGGAAGGGGATCCACCGGGTACCTAGAACGGCATCCCTTCCTTTTGCCACTCTTCCCCCTTACATCAAAGTGTTAAATCTATTCGGGGTGAAGATTGCCATGTGTCTTATCTAGAATACGTCCCCTGATATTTTACGATATCCTTTATTGGATACTCGTGCCAGGAGTTAGAATCCTGGAGATCTTTGGTTTTAATTCTATGGGAGTATCACTGTAGCAAAAATTCCTTAGAAGGCTACATATAGGAACCCTTCCATCAGGACGACATGGCCCTCTCACCCAAAAATAGATTTTTCACTTTGATCAAAATTCGTTAAGTTTGCTTGATTTTCTACATAGGGAAACTTTTTGCGATACAACGGACTATCAGCGGTACCCATCACACCTTCACCCGTATTAGTCCGTTAGTGTGAGGTTCTACTGTACTTGGATTTGTATACACATGAGAACGGGAAATTAACTGAAATGTAGTTGTATCCATAAACCACCACCCTCACATGGGGAGGGGCATTGGGGGGGAGGGAGGCAAAGGCAAAAATAGCTTAGACTTGCGGCCCCACAAGATTGAAATAATAATAATTAGCGGGTAAAGGATAAAAGCATTGACATTTTTTTTACTGCAAATTATGATTTTTGCAATTAAGCTATTAAAATCAACAAAAACAAAAATATTCCCCGACTTTTTTTCTTTTTGCAATAGAATTAATCATCCTGACAATGAAAATCATGCACTTAAAAATGTTTGCCTCTAAATATCTTCGTTTTCTTTTACATTTTCTGTTTATCCACGCTCAGATGACTGCAAATTGAAGCTCATTAAGACATACCTGAGAAATACTATGGGCCAGGAGAGACTTTCAAATTTGGCACTCCTCAGCATTGAGTCTGAAACGCTGATGGCAATGAATTTTGAAAATGTTATTCATGAAATTGCCATAAGCAAAGCGAGAAAATTAATTTGCTAAATGCTAAAAAACTGTAGCCCAACTTGGTGTGTGTATGATATAAAGTAAGAAACAGATTAAAGAGAGATTTAGATGCAAACTGGGAGAACAATTTCCCTTCAACGAGGAACCTACTGTAGCCTATACTCCATGTTGAAGGCGAGTGACAACGCCAAGGCATTCTCTCGTTAAGGGATATTACGTCTCAAGTTACAAAGGTGCTTGTATAAAGTTATTTCTTACTTTTAAAATTCACTTTGCAAGGTGAATGTCCATCTATTTACTGTGATGAATGAAATAACTTGTATACTTGTATTAGCTCACATAGGTAAGGTAAATAATACACAAGAAACTTTATCTAGTACATTAGCTTTGTTCAGTTCTAAATGCAATAGATTACAATGTATGAAGATAATGTTACAGTTTAATACAACTTAAGACTAAATTCCTTTGCTTAAGAAGATTTTAACCAATTTTAAATGTTACACTTGACGACAAAAATTCTCCGAATTCAAAAATTTGATTGACATTAAGATTTAAAAGTAGAGCTATCGTGGTAGTGTAGGGGGGATACCCTACACCGAAATAACTCGTATAGATAAAACGACATGTAGGTTCAAAATTGTTTGTAATAAATAAGTGACCTACAAAAAGATATCTTTTAAAATGGGAATATTATTAATTTACTTATATTAATCATCTGCTCATCTTTATCTATTCGTCCGTAAAGGTCCAAAATACATTTTACAGAGCGATTAGCATTTTCATAGAATTTATGTTATAGACCAAGAATATGACTTCAAATGTACTTTTGATGTTTAATTCCACAAGTGCGTAATATAAGAATTAGGTTATAGGTGAAAATACTATGGATAATACAAGGTTAACTATGTGTGAGGTTTTCCATCTATTTTGTGGCATGTCATAAGGAGGTTGGCAAGCCTTAACATTGCAAACCACCCATAAAAGGTCCATTGATTTATTAAATTGGAAAGCAATTTGTTACTCTATCGGCGGGCACCCCAATAAAAAAAATAGCAACGTACACACATCCCTTAAAAACACCAAGCGCCAACAAAGAGCCATTAATGATAGCTGTTTATTTTTCTGTTTGTTACTTTTTCTTGCTGGACCAGCCATTTAAGCACGACACGAATTCTTCTGTTTTAAAGTTATCCTGGCAACACTCATAATCGGCAGTGCAAGGACCGGACTCATACTCTCTTACCTGACAATCCTTGTTGCAAAAGTGTTCATCTATTCCAAAGGCTGCCTGAGGAGCAACGACATGTTGTCGTTTGGAACGAGAGGGTATGGCACTTCCTGTAATTAAGATAAGAAGAATTGAAAATAAGGAGTTCCTTTACTGTAATAACACTAATAAAGCACAAATGGTGCATACTGCTGATCACCCTAGTTGCACGTCACATGTACAGTATACCTAGACAAAAGGTCTAGACAGAGTAGAGTATAGGCTACAGGCTTACTACACCGTGCCTTGTAACAAAGTCTAGAGTAGGGAGTATTATCTGCAGAATTTGCCTAGTAGTACAATCACTCGCTTATGACGTTATAAGATGCACTCATAGATATCTACCATATGTGCCGTAAGATCCATATCGGCCAAGGTAACTCATGCGTAAAAAAACGCCCACATCTTATAATTGGACAGATGAGCAGTTGCTTGCATGGTAATCAATTTAAATAAATGTTGGAAGCAGTTTATCGTAAAATACATGCATACCGCTTCGAGATTTACCCAGGTTCTATTTTGATATGATACACTGAATAAATGTACATTTAAATATTATTATTTATTGGTGCATATATAGGTCACATTTATATTTATATATTTATTATCATAATCATCATTATTATTATTATTATTATTATTATTATTATTATTATTATTATTATTATTACTTGCTAGGTTACAACCCTAATTGGAAAGGCAAGATGCTATAAGCCCAGGTGCCCAAACAGGGAAAATAGCCCAGTGAAGAAAGGAGACAAGGAAAAATAAAATATTTTAAGAAAAGTAACAACATTATGATAAACATTTCCTATGTAAACTATAAAAACTTCAACAAAACAAGCGGAAGAGAAATTAGATAGAATAGTGTGTCCGAGTGCACCCTCAAGCAAGTAAACTCTAACCCAAGATAGTGGAAGACCATGGTATTGAGGCTATGGCACTACCCAAGACTAGAGAATAATGGTTTGATTTTGGTGTGTCCTTCTCCTAGAAGAACTGCTTACCATGGCTAAAGAGTCTCTTCTACCCTTACCAAGAGGAAAGTAGCCACTGAACAATTACAGTGTAGAAGTTAAACCCTTGGGTGAAGAATAATTGTTTAGCAATCTCAGTGTTGTCAAATGTATGAAGACAGAGGAGAATCTGTAAAGAATATGTCAGACTATTAGGTGTATGTGTAGGCAAAGGGAAAGTGAACCATAACCAGAGAGAAGGTTATATAGATGCATATATAACCATACATGCTACCTAAATATATGTATGATATTATTATTATTATTATTATTATTATTATTATTGGGTAAATTACAGCCCTAGTTGGAAAAGCAAGATGCTATAAGCCCAAGGACTCCAACGGGGAAAAATAGCCCAGTGAGGAAAGGAAATAAGGAAATAAATAAACGATATAAGAAGTAATGAAAGATTAAGAGGAAACAATAGCAACATTAAAACAGATATTTTATATATAAACTATCAAAAGGACTTATGTAAGCCTGTTCAACATAAAAATATTTGCTGCAACTTTGAACTTTTGAAGTTCTACTGATTCAACTACCCGATTAGGAAGATCATTCCACAACTTGGTCACAGTTGGAATAAAATTTCTTGAGTACTGTGTAGTATTAAACCTCATGATGGAAAACCACCAGACTAATAGAATTAACTGCATATATAGTATTACGAACAGGATGGAACTGTCCGGGAAAATCTGAATGTGAATGATGGTCACAATTATAAAAAATCTTATGCAACATGCATATCAAAGTAATTCAACGATGGTGCCATAGATTAATATCTAGATCAGGAATAAGAAAATTAATAGACCGTAAGTTTCTGTCCAACAAATTAAGATGAGAATCAGCAGCCGAAGACCAGATAGGAGAACAATACTCGAAACGAGGTAAAATGAAAGAATTAAAACACTTCTTCAGAATAGATTGATCACCAAAAATCTTGAAAGACTTTCTTAATAAGCCCATTTTTTTTTTTTTTTTGCAATTGAAAAAGACACAGACCTAATGTGTTTCTCAAAAGTAAATTTGCTGTCGATTGTTGTATTTCTGTTTCATGGCAGGGCAAGAGAGAACACAGAATTCGTTACTACATATATTATCTAAACTTAACTGTATGGCAGCTTAACAGAAACTAAATATACATTGTAGATTTCAGTAATAGGTAAACAGTAATAATTACAGTACTCAACAGTTTGAGTAAAAGGTACAATTATAATAAATAAATTGTTACGCATAAATAAAGTATGTAGTTATACAACTAATTACACCAAAGTGTAGTTAGTAATCACACCTAAAATTTTAAAAGAGTCATATCAAGTTAAAGAAACATTATCAATGCTGAGATCCGGATGTTGAGGAGCCACCGTCCTTGACCTACTTACAGTCATACTTTGAGTTTTGTTAGGATTCGACTTCATACCCAATAATTTGCACCATGCACTATTTTTAGCTAGATCTCTATTAAGGGATTCAGCAACACCAGATCTATATTCAGGAGATGGAACTGATGCAAAGAAAGTAGCATCATCTGCATATGCAACAATCTTGTTTTCTAGAACAGACCACATGTCATGTGTAAATAGCATGATAAATAAAGGTCCAAGAACACTGCTCTGAGGAACATCAGATATCACATTCCTATACTCACTATGGTGACCATCAACAACAACTCTGCGATATATTACTTAAAAAAAATCAATAATGATGCTAAGAAACGACCCACCCACTCCCAACTGTTTTAAGTTTAAAAACAAGGACCTCATGATTAACACAGTCAAAGACAGCCCTAAAATCAAGGCCAATCATACTAACTTTCTGACCACAATCAAGGGATTTCCAACTTTCTGTACAGCATTGGAGATTGTAAAAAGGATATTACATGCTCGAGGGCCTTTACAGAAACCAAATTGCAAGCTAGGGAACAGATGATTACCTTCAGCAAACCTATCGAGACGTTTTGCCAAAAGACGTTCAAAAACTTTAGATAATATGGGAGTTATGGAAATTGGGCGGTAATCAATTAGAATTGAGCTCCACAAACACATTTACATAGAGGAGTAACATTACCAAATCTCCAACAAGAGCTAAAAGCTCCTTTTCTTGCTAACTTGCGCAAAATAACAGATAACTTTGGAGCTAAGAAATCTGCCGTCTTTATAAAAAACAAAGAAAAAATATCATTTGGGTCTACACCTCCATAAGCACCAAGGAGATGGAAGTGATGCAAAGAAAGTAGCATCATCTGCATATGCAACAAGCTTGTTTTCTAGAACAAACCACATGTCATGTGTAAATAGTATGAAAAGTAAAGGGCCAAGAACACTACCCTGAGGAATACCAGTTATCACATTCCTATATTCACTATAGTGCCCATCAACAACAACTCTTTGTGATCTCTTACTTAAAAATTCAATAATGATGCTAAGAAACGACCCACCCACTCCCAACTGTTTGAGTTTAAAAACAAGGGCATCATGATTAACACGGTCAAAGGCAGCACTAAAATCAAGGCCAATCATACCAACTTCCTGACCACAATCAAAGGATTTCTGTACAGCATTGGAGATTCTAAGAAGGGTTTCACCTGCTCAAGGGCCTTTACGAAAACCAAATTGCAAGCTAGGGAACAGATGATTACCTTCAGCAAACCTATTGAGACGTTTTGGCAAAAAATATTCAAAAAATTTAGATAATATGGGAGTTATGGAAATTGGGCAGTAATCAGTTAGATTTGAGCTATCACAAACACATTTACGTAGTGAAGTAACATTGCCAATTCTCCAACAAGTACTAAGAGCTCCTTTTCTTGGTAACTTGCGCAAAATAACACATAACTTTGGAGCTAAGTAATCTGCCGTCTTTATAAAAAACAAAAGGAATAATACCATTTGGGTCTTCATCTCCATAAGTATCAAGGTCTATCAACAGAGCTTTAATTTCATGAGATTGAAAAGCTAAACTAGTTAGTTTAGCCTCAGGAAAACAGGAAGGCGGAAGTTCGAGTTTCTCATTACTCTGCTTGCTGTCAAACACCTGCCAAAAGGGTTGCCTTTTCCTTTGGAGAGCGGGTGACAGGGCCATCTGGTTTAAGTAAAGGGGAAACTGTTGCATCTACACCAAAGAGTGCAGATTTAAGGGTAGTCCACCACTTATGCTCCTGGATTGTACCAGAAAGAGTTTCATTTATGATTAAATTGTATTCTTTTTCAGTTGAAGCATAAACTCTCTGAGGAGCAAAAACTCTAAGCTGAGTATAGTTATTCCTGGTCAAATCTGATCTGTTACCCTTCCAAAGATGATAAGCCTCCTGCTTCTCCAAATAAGCACATCTACAATCATCATTGAACCATGGTTTGTCCTTCACTCGGTACCTTAGTACACGAGAAGGGATACTGTATGCCTATCAATCATGGTGACTAGATTCGAAGGAACTACAGAATCAACACTACTATACAATTGTGACCAATTCAATACCAAAAGATCATGCAAAATCCCATTCCAGTCTGCTTGGAATTTCATATAAATCTTACATGAGTAAGATACATTAGGGACAGGCTGCTCAGTCTTCACTGCTAATGAAATCCAGGCATGATCAAATGTCCCAACTGAAAAACCAACGTTTCTTGTTATAACGCCAGGGGAGTCAGTGTATACGAGGTTCAAGCAGTTACCAGACCTGTGAGTAGCTTCACATATAGTTTGCTCACAGCCTGATTCAGAGGCAAATTCTAAAGCTCTGAAGCCATAGCGATCGGTAGGAGAGATAGAACTTAACCACTCCCTAAGGTGAGCATTGAAATCTCCAACAAAGCCAAAGAAGCCTTTCTATCATCTTGCATCTTAGCCATAATGGTAAGAGGACAATCGAAGATAGAATCATCCATGTCAGGATTCCGGTAGATGGTACACAAATAGAAGTTGTTATGCCTGCCACAATCTTTTATTACCTGGATCTCATGACATCTACATTCATATATATACCATATGCACGTGTGTAAATATATATATATATATATATATATATATACATATATATATATATATATATATATAAATATATATATGCATATATATATATGTCTATATGTATGTATATATATACATATATATATATATATATATACATATATATATATCATATATATGTATATATATACATATATATCATATATATGTATATATATACATATATATCATATATATGTATATATATATATATATATATCATATATATGTGTATATATATATATATATATGCATATATATATATACATATATATATATATATATATATACTGTACAGATATCATTAAATATATACACACATATATGTTTTATATATACATATATAGACATATATACCAACACACACACTACACACACACACACACACACACACATATATATATATATATATATATATATATTTATATATATATATACATACATATATATATTCATATACATATATATATATATATGTGTGTGTATATATATATATATATATATATAGTTTGTGTGAATTTGTTTCCCTGTGTTTACTCTTTAATATATCACTAGTTGCTTTGACTACACCCTCCGTTTGTTGGTGCAGCCAAAGGCAGCACAAAACTGCAGCAAACTAACAATAAACAATGATGGGAACTGAATTTGTAGCGAGTGACCTTGATAAGTTCCCGTTGCAAGATGGCTGTCGTCTACATACATGAGGGCTCGGTTCATGTCACATCTATGGTATGATATCTATGGATACAACAATATATGACATATGGAGTCATAAGTAATGCATGTAATACACTTTATTGGAACTGTAATGAAGAGCATTGTCTTACCAGCAACAGCCTCCAGGCATACGAGAAACAGCAGAACCACGAGGCTTACTTGAAGGAATCTCATTGTGGT
Source organism: Palaemon carinicauda (assembly GCF_036898095.1). Classification (NCBI taxonomy): domain Eukaryota; kingdom Metazoa; phylum Arthropoda; class Malacostraca; order Decapoda; family Palaemonidae; genus Palaemon; species Palaemon carinicauda. The sequence goes on along the minus strand of NC_090743.1, from coordinate 84,864,609 downwards.
TGATGAATTCGACAGGGCCTGAAATGGGCGAATTGAATGAGGCATTCATAAGAAATTTGTAAAGGAACTTGTTAGTTGTGGGTGATGATTCATTAAAAATAGAAAGATATTGTTTGGGAAATTGTACGAGGAATTCATTAAAAACTCAATGAAGCGTTAGTTAGAAACGGAGAATTAATTTCTTAAAAATCTTAATGAGAAATTTTTTAGAAATTAAAAACTCGACGAGCAATTGTATTGAAATGAACGAGGAATTTATTAAGAACTGAAAGAGTAACTTACAATCTGATACACGAGAGTGAAATTCAATGATGATAGTTTTTAACGCATTTCTTTCTAAAATTTAACGTCTTTTTTTATTTTTATCACTGAAAGTAGACTATATTTTATCGAGTTTTGATTCGTATGATATAACGTACAGGAATAATATTGGTAAATTGAACATGCACCTTACTTACTTGGAATTCGAAATAGACACACACACACACACACACAAAATATATATATATATATATACATATATAAATATATATATATATATATATACATATACATATATACATATATATATATATATATATATATGAATATATATTTATATATATATACATATACATACATACATATATATATATATATATGAATGTATATATTTATATATATATATATAAATGTGTATATATATACATATATATATATATATATAAATATATATATATATATATATATACAAATGTGTGTATATATACATATACATATAAATGTGTATATATATATATATATATATATACATATATATATATATAGTACGAGTATATATATATATATATATATATTAGAGAATAAAATGAAAATAAAACCATACCTATTACATGGTGCAAATGTTAGTGGCAAAAACCTTGACGATTTTTATATTTCAGGATCTGGACCTCTGTACCAACCGTGTGTAACACGATTGTACATAGTTCATTTTGTGTATATATTATGCTTGTATCTTCGCTCTTCCCTCGCACAAAAAAGAACCTCAATAAACATGTCTGTTTTTCTCCTCTGTAACAGTATCTGTTTTTGAACATGAAATTTCTTGTTGCTTTGAGCTTTTGTATATAAAGGAGAGTGTTCTATAATAAACTCACTCAGTTGCTTTCAACCTGTCTTTGAGTCACAACCTTCTCTCGGCCCGTCACACCTCCAGTGCTAATTGTCAGAAGGCGATGGATCTATTAAGGAAATTGAATGTTCGGGGTCGTGTATCAAGATCTATGTAACCAAGGGTAAGTTTTTAATGTAATTTTGCAAAAAGTAGGTACAAGTTGTCAAAGGCCTCAGGCATATCCTAGGTTTGGCCATCTTTCATTACCACGTTGGCCTACTGTGGATTGGTAATGGTGGGAGACTTTTGTTAGATAGCTCACAGCAAACCAACTTAGTATGGGTGGCCATGACTAATACAGCTTTTCTGATCATGGTGATACAAAAACGTTTTCACCACGTTAAGGTATCCCCACTCAGAAACGGATATATATATATATATATATATATGTGTGTGTGTGTATATAGAATTTTGTGTCCTAAATAGTCACCTATAGACCCTTATTGGCATTAATGATAAACAACAGTTACTTATTGAGGCGTAAGAAAAATTAATACTTGCAAACAGAACACTACACTTTTTATTGGCCATTTGTGATGTGACATTCAGTTAGGCTGTTACTTAGTCTGATTGGTAAATCTTTCACTCCTATTTGTATATCACTGTTGATAATTACTTATGTAGCAAATATATGTATTTATTATTAACACTAGTAGTGATAGCAGTGGTATTAGCAGCAGCAGCAGTAGCAGTAGTAGTTATATTGTAATTAGACATTACAAGTAGCTTTTACTAATTCTATCAAAAGTATTGATATCATTGTAGTTATTGTTAATACTATGATCATCATTAACATTACTTTTATCACTTTAATGATTATTAAAACTGAATATAGACACATGCACATGTAACGTTTCCTTGCTAATTCTCTCCAGTTAACATGGAAATTTTCATAAAGAGGGAATTTTAACTATTAAGATTGAGTTAGCATATAGTACGACAAAAGTACAGAATTAGGGTACGTTACGGTACGGAAAAATAATTGATGGTACGGTACGGTATTAGGCCTATAACCAAGCGCGAAGTACGGAAAACATCCCGTGCCGCATTACCAGCATTGCATGTAAGCAAAGAAACGAATAATCTCTCTAACTCCAAACAATACATAATTTACATTATGTTTAGGGCTGGCGCTGCCATCGTTTACAGAGCCCGTGTTCGATATCGAAAACCAACCAAATGCTTCCTGGTGCTCTCCTAGGCAATCCCAGCTCTTTAATACTTCTTATCCACTCATGAATAATAAGTGAATATACTAATCACGCTCTGCAGTGCGCAATAAATTTGCAACTGAATGTTATTTTTCTACCATTATTCGCTAGTACGTGTCATCAACCATTCCCATGTTAGTACACTATGAGCTACTTTTCACTTTTACTTTAACTTGAGGCCGTTTTCCTGGTCCTATCAGCTATCACACAAGGGAGTCCTGTGCCCTACAGAACCCACAAGATTTGTTTATCGTATACATTCTTGTGTATTTAGTATATCACACAGCATATTCCATGGTTATTGTCAAATATGCATTATCGAAGCACTTAGGAGTACCGAAGTCTGACACGGTAGCGTAATCGTGTGTAAATTATCGAATAAGCGTCTGAAGTAGCGGGTTCGTCCCCAGATTCAGAAATTCGTACATTGAACTTAAGGATGAGAGTACATCTGTTATCATTATAATCTAATAGAAACAACAGAATCATACAGATAAAGTAAATCCCAGATAAATAATGTATGCTAGGCCTATATGTTAAGTTATAACCTTAAGTTGCAGCGAATCAAATACATTTAAAGCTCATTTCTTTGCAACAAATGTGCAATTTAATTTAATGTTTTAATGCTCTTTTGACAATTTTCATATGAATGATCCCTTCCTGTGTTGCTTGCTTTGGCCTGTGGTTTTTAATTATTTATAAATGCAATAGATGAAACCGTGTTTCCTTTTCCCCAAGTTCCAACGTCTATCACTTTTGTCCCTCACCATGACGGATCTTACTCTACATTAACGATAAAATGATGAACAAAGAGTAGATTCCTAGCTTCATCTAAGCAGTGTTATATTAACCCATAGCAGGGTCCCTACTAGACATATGTATTTTGTGCCTTACCGGACAATATGATGGGCTAGCCTAGACTGGGCGAAGGAATTGCAGCAAATGGGGCGAGTGAGAGTAAGAGTGGACAACCCAAGCGTCTCTGTCAGGTCTCAAGGACAGAGATAGAGCGTACCTTCGGTGTCATGCTAACGGTAGGAGAATGTGCGAATCAAGGTATACATACTGATGTGAAAGGACCCTCAATTCTTAAAAGAACGCTTACCTTAGACTACTGTAACGACAAATTGAGTAATCAGTATGAGATCTGTAGATTTTCCAGATTCTTCCCTAAAAAGGCGAAATCTAAAGTTTATAGTAAATTCGTCTTAATTCCCAAAGTTGGTCTGCGAGATTATAAAACAATTGAAGATGGTAATTCTAAAGAAGTTAGCTCTTAATTGCACATAAATCCAAAAAAAAAATATGTCAGGAGATCGGTTGACATTTCAGGCGTTGCAAGCAATTTTACTCCTATGGTTTAATATAGTAAGGATCAAAATAGAATATACATTTCTGGAGCAATGGC